>NC_063450.1:19478405-19801542 GCF_020379485.1 Brassica napus | reverse complement strand
ATGGATCGGGCTCTGATACCATGTTAAGCTAGATGAGTTTCCAACCTAAAATCAATTGGTGATAAGTGGAGTGGCCCGTCTATCTTATATAATACTAAGGATCCCTTCCAATATCTGATGTGAGATATTTATCCCTAATATTCTAGAGTAGCTACCTAACTAGAACCCTGATATTAGGATAATTAGGCGCAAGCGGAAGCCTGGTCTTTTACCTGAACTAATTCATATTGTGCTTGGATTGCTAGAAACAAACGGAAGTTGATCTAGGAAACCTAGTGAACATAATTCAAACCTGCTCAGTAAAGCTTGCTGGAAGGAACATCAATCGACAACCCTATAGGTGTATTGATCGACCTTTCAGTATCCATCGATAGTATCGATCGATACTTTCTCTAGATCAACAAACAACAGTTGAGATCTGAGATCCAGACAATAGGTATTCTAAAAAAACAAAATTTGATAGAACATTACTTAGTTTGAGTTGTAGAATATCCAATATACAACCCTAGCTTCTATACTATTATAATCATGATTACTTGAATGGAAACCCTAAGTCTAACGCCTTCTCATTTTGCTTACAAACCTCAAAACCAAACAACCGAACAACTGCCTTGTTCACCCTGCAATTTACTATTTACATTATTTACCTAGCTTAATCATAAACTATTTAGATCTATTGTGTGCCCCAGCTCCTTGTGGATTTGATCCCTAAGTACTACAACCCAACCTCTTATTTGAGTGGGTAAATCACTCCTTAGGGTATTTTGAGGGATATCATCGAACTAATAATCTGTTAGGATTGCTAGGGTTGTTTATTGATTTTTACACTAGGGTAGCTTGTAATACTGGGATATGGAATAATTAGAAAATCACGACAGTGTGACTGATTGTTTGAACCTAGAGTCATATGACAATTAAGAAGCACGAATGTGAAACTGATTAACGGAACCCGAACCCTGAGTGAATTAGATACCTAGGCGCATACGACAGTTGGTCTAGGGTTTAGTTGAACATAATCGATTAGGTCTTTAATGCTTGTCTGAAGAAGCATCGATCGATGCTCATGCCATATCATCGATCGACGCTCACTCCTTGTTCGCACGCGATAGGACTTAGACATCTGGTTAGTAATTGCATGTGAAAGTTGGATTACTTGCTATAGAATTCGAGTTCTAGAATTGAATCTACAAAACCTTTAGCATCCTTGATTGTAGTATTGAATCACTTGATTGGTAAATCCCAAAATCTAGTGTATCTTTTTTATTGTTTACGAACCTCAATCAATCAACTGAACAACTACCTTTTTCACCGTGCATTCATTTATTTACTGCTTTATAAACTGTTTGTCTAGCTTAATCTTGATTTTTAAGTCGATAGTGTGCCCACCCTCCTTGTGGATTCGATCCGTAAGTATTACAACTACAACTGAACCTCTTATTTGAGAGAGTAAAGTTGGTCAAATGGTAGTTTGAGTGATATCGATTATATCATTTACACATAAATATATTATTATATTTTAATTAGTTGATTTATTCAGTTTAGTCAGTTTATATATCGAATCATATCATATACTATGGTTTTTTCTTAAAATAATATCAATTCGATTTATATGGTAATACCGAATCCAAATCACTTTCTATTCGGTTCGGTTTTAGTTGTTTGGGCTTTACCGAATTGAGATCTTGGTAAATTTATGTTAGTTTTTAGATTTCTTTTCTTTTTTGACTTCTCCCCCCCTCAACCCCTTAAATACAGACGGTCCAGGCCCAAAACCAAAGTCGCCTCTCCTCTTCCACGTGGTAAGCTAGTCGTTCGACTTTGTCTCTTAACCTACCAAAACTATTTGGGCCGAAATACCTGAATTAGATGTAATGGGCCTTTTTGATAAGAAACTCGTTTGTCTAAAAAGGGAGCGAGATCAAAATCTCTTTGTTTCGTCTTCTTCGTCCCTAAGAGACGACACCTATAAGTCTTAAACCCTTAAGAAGCACTATGAAGGATCGAATCTGATAGTTGGAGATGAGTTTTTTGCTTCGTCTTCCTCAAACCCACCTGCGGAAAATGTCAGTGCTCATGGGCTCGAAGCAATTCCTCGGCTTTTGTCTTGTTCGTATACTTGTGGTAGTCAAAGGCAGTGCTATCTTCCGTTTCTAAAAGATTTCGTCCGGTTTAGCCTCGAGACCCGTGTCCAAAAGCAACCCCTTTCACCATACACTTCAGGTATGTGTTGAATGCTTTGCTTGAGTTCTCTATTCCGATAGATAGTTGCATGCATGCAGTTGATTTAATTGCTGCTCTATAGTGGTCCCATTTGATGGATTCTCAACGTTTTCTGATTTGAAGAAGAAGAAGAAGAAGCTGTTCAATCTTAGATTAGTGAATTATAAATTGGCTGGACATTGAATTGATGCCCAGAACGACAATACAGTGGCTTGATATGTTCCAAGGTACAACATTTCTCTTCTGACTGTGAGAGTACTATGTGAATGTTGCCTTTTTAGAGTAACTAGTTAAAGGCTAAGTTTACACTCTTCTTATGTGTAACATCAGTGTGAAGGTGGTGAAAAAAGCTTAGTCTCTTTTCTTGCTCTGGATAGGTACTCTATCTCAAATGGTATTGTTATGATCTGTTTTGTCATTAGAAAGTACTAGCTGAAGTTGTTCTGAAGTAGTCAAGAGTTTAGATTAAAGAGGTCCACTCATAGATATTGATAACTCAGAGGAACTTGGTTCAGTAATGAAAGGTTAACTGCTTTATTCTCATACTCTCTCCTATAACACCTGAGAAGCCTGAGAGGAGATCAAACAGACGGCCATGAGCTAGTTTGGTGAGTTGACAGACAGCTTAACAAATTGGGACATAGACGTATCGATGACATTTGTCTGCTAATTTTTTTATTCCTTTTGGTGAGGCAAAAGATCTTTTTGTGAGATTCTTACTTACCTTTTGTAACAATTAACAGACTGTCTATGTGTGTGTAATGTGGGGATAGTTTCCTTGTTCTGTCTGGTGGGTCTGATGCAAAAAAAAACGTGACTATAGATTTGGTTTTTGTACAGCTCGATCTGGTGATCTTTTGTGCTCTGTCTCTTTGTGTAGTTTGTTCTATTTCTCTCTGTATCTTGTCTGTCTCCTTTTGCTGCGGCTGATTTCGCGGGATGAATTAGCTGTAACTATTGACTTCTAACAACTTATGTGTTAACAATTATGCAACTCTTTTTGCCAATTTGCTTCAATCATTTCTACTAATTAGTTGCGGCGGTGCACTATAAATGTCATCTAATAATCATTGAAAGGTCATTAATATTAGATGAGATGCGAATATATTTTTCCGGGTCAAAGATATACTTGACCAAACTTATTGTCATCTTCTAATTATTAATATATGTCTTTAATGTAAATACTAGATGTAAATACTAGGTGATTCCTCCGTGCATGGTTTATAATATTTTATTTACAAAATAAATACATTATAATAATTTATTTACATTATAATAATTTATCAGTATTTTGTTTTTAATTTTTAAATTATTCTGTTATTTATTTATAATCAACATGCATGATTTATTTTAAATAACATTATGTCATTTTAATTAGATGAATAATTTTGGATATATAATATCTTGACTGTTTGGTTATTATTTGGAAATATTAGATAACATTTACTTTTTAGATTCAACTAAGATATTTTTTTTACAGATTAAAATTTTGATTACTTTTATTATTTTCATTATTTTCATGTAGTTTGATTATTGTCTTAGATTTGTATATATTTTTTTAGTAAGATTATGTATAATTTAATATATGTTGTTTTGAGAATCAAATAGTAAAAATAAACTAAAGTGTTGATCGATTCAAAATTACATAAATAAATATAACAATAATACTTAATTGTAATAGTTGGTTAAAACATTTATAATATTATTTGAGAATTTCATATTTATTTAGTAATATGTTGAGTCGTTCTATAATTTATATGTATAAAAATATTATTATAAATGATATTATTTTTATTTAATGTTTGACTTTATATAAAAATTTTGGATTGGTCTAGTTACTCATTTTATGGATATATTGTGTTCAAGTATAACTATTTCTAATCTAATTCAACCAAATCATATTTATTATATTAATTGCATTAGTTTGATTTTCATCTTAGATGTGTATATATATTAATGAATTGGCTAGTTGTAAATAGTCCCATGACTATGTTAATTTTATATGATTTATTAATTTGGTATATGTTAATTTTTAAAAATAAAATTATAAAAATAAAGTGATGATAGATACAAACTTGCATCAAAACATAACCGATACATTCTAAAAGAGAAGATTAATTTTTTACTTTAATATCAAAATATTCTTCTAAGCTTTCCTTTTTATGAGATCACATTATGTATAAAAAATATTTTTGTTTTAAGTTTTATAAATATTTTCTTTATCATATATGTTATTTGAAAAAAATATAAAAGAGAACATAAAAAGATTAAATTAAATTTTAATCATTAAAAATATCTTAGTTTATGTGATTTAAATTATTTTGTAAGAATTTGAGAAATAGATTGATTTAAATAAAATGCATAATACTTCTAAAATATATATTATGTTGTTTAAGATTATTTTTTTAAAAGGGAATATTATTTTTTACTTCAAATCAAGATTATTTTGTGAAATTTCCTTATTATTAATTACACTATATATAAAAGATATTTTCGTTTTTTAAATTTATAAAAAAAAATTATTATATAGGTTATTTGAAAAAAAAGAAACCTAATTAAAAAGGAAAAATAATATAAAATAAATATTTAATAATGATAATTATATATTTGATTCATTAAGGGTATCATCGTAATCGACCACTGTGAGAGTTAACGTGAGCATGACACATAAGAAACTGATTTCTCAAATAATATTATAGAGATTCTTTCACCAAAAATGTATATATATATATATATATATATATATATATATTCAAATATTAACCTCTGTCTAATAAATAACAAGAATCTTCTAATTATTAATCTCTGTCCTTAATGTAAATATTTTCTGACCAAAAATGTAAATATTCAAATATTAATCTCTGGGCCTGACCGGTGACCATCCGGGAAACAAGAGGAACGAATAAAAAAAGAATGTACGGGAATAAAATAGCAGGAATGAAAAAGAATGGTTGTTCCTTATCAAATTTTTTAAAAAATAATTTTGTTCTTTAATTCTACAAAAAAAGGAATGAAAGGGAATAAGAGAGAATTATTATTCCTTGTGAATGGTAATTTTTTTTAGCAACGTTAGAAAATGCATTATTCCTTGTCGTTCCCTGGTCACCGTTCGTACCTCTGTCTAATACGACAAGAACAAATTACTTTTTTTGCCACACTTCATAATTCTTACTTGACTTTGATTTTGCTAAACACCATGTTGGTAATTCTTTACTAAAGATCGATTATTTCATAAATGTACACTTTAATTTTTATCAACAATTAAAAAGTATAGATTAAATCCAGTGACCTAGCTAGTAATTCGAGAAACAATTTGATTTTCATACACATAGTTAGTAGTTAGAAAAAAAAACAAGTTGATTTACATATATACATATTTAATAATGAACTCTTTTATTTGCATCGTTGGCACATTGGGTGTCAACAGCCTAAAGAGAATATCTACTTACCAATAGATAAGACGTATTTTCAAGCCTGATTAATTTATCATATACTTTTGTAATGATAGATCATTATTGTAAGGATTCAGTTTTAAAAATATTAGAGGTGGAAAAACATAAGAACCGTTACAACTCACAGTGAAGAGATTCTTGGATACCATTTATGCATATGGTACTTTCTAATTATATTCTTTAATTTAGAATATTGGCCCAACTCCAAACCGTAAAACTTAGTGCTAGTATTAAACAGGAAAAAAGAAGCGCCTTCGGTTGAATATCCGTCCGTTGCGCCGAACATACTCTGTTGAGTAGTCCACGTGTCGTTTCGTCGTTGGATGAAAAGGTCAGCAGAGACGACCGTTGGAACATGCGAAGCGACCGTAGGACCCACCGGATATCTCTGTGTAAACACTTTTGTTTCAAGTTGCCAGGCTGACAAATTTGGGTCATTGGATGGATGTGAGATATCGTAGAAGCACCTAGCCTACTCGTTAAGGTTTAAAGGTTTCTACACTCTGGTCCGGGGTTCAAATCTCAAACTATGTAATTTCTTACAGATTACAGAAAATCCAGGTTTTAAATTTCGAAGAGAGCGATTTATTAAACAATTATGCAGAGTACGGAAAAAATATTTACAAAAAATCTTCAACATGGTGCAAATAAATCTGATCAGGCGTAAATTTTCATAGAACGGCTCTGGTGATACAGTTAGGCTAGGTCTTTATAAGAGCGATGCAGTTAGGCTAGGTCCTTATAAGACAAGAAGTATTGTGGTTGTTTCCATGTAATATCATAATTGTAATAAATCAGCTTTAAAAAAAAAAAAAGATGGAAGGTTCGATCCAACGGCTACGATTCGTCTTGTTTTTCCCTTTGTACAGGTGGACCCAATCATGTGACCGTTGGTAAGAGTCGGTGGGGTCCAGCCCAATACTAGGGTTATTCTTCTCTTGATAAAAGCTCAATCTTCTCCTCCTCTCTCTTCTCAACTCAAAACCCTACCAGAGGAAGAAGACCAAAAGTCGAATTGAGAGATTCTGAAGATTCGTAGAAACTCTCATCATCTTATTTAAAGGTAAGCTTTAATTCTCTTTGCGTCTTTTATATTCTTGATTTGATATATCGAAAAACAGAGAGCCGCTGAGAGCTAGGGATTTCTCATATAGTTATTGTTCGATTCCTTGGTTAGGGTTTACTAAGAATCACGCTTTGATTTGAGATCTCAACTAGTGAATTAGAATTTGGGGTTTCCTATTTTAGTACAAGAATTAGGAGTAACTTATGAGTTTTTATTATGTTTTATAGACTAAAAGATTGTTTGAATCTTGGTTACAGGCGAAAGATAGATATGACTGCAGAAGTTAAGGTTGAGGAGAAGCAGGTGGAGTCTGAGGTTGTTATTGCCTCTGCTGTTGTTCCTCCTGTGGAGGAGACAACAGTGAAAGCTGTTGTGGAGGACGAAGTTAAAGCTGTGGAAGAGGTTGATGGGAGCGAGACTAAGGTTGTGGAGAAGATTTCTTCTTTTAAAGAAGAGAGCGATTTCTTCTCTGATTTGAAGGATTCTGAGAAGAAGGCTTTGAGTGATCTGAAGACAAAGCTTGAAGAAGCCATTGTTGAAAACACGCTGTTTAGGAAGAAGAAAGAGACCCCTGTGAAGGTGGTGGAGAAGAAGAAGGAAGTAGAGGAGAAGGCTGAAGACGAGAAGAAGAGTGAGGCTGAGGAAAGCCCCAAAGAAGAAGCAAAGACTGATGCTGTTGTGACCGAGGAAGCCAAAGCTGAGACAACTGAGGATGTTGTTCAAAAGGAAAGCCCCAAAGAAGAAGTAAAGACTGAGGCTGATGTTGTCGACACCAAAGAGGAAGTGAAAGCTGAGATTGCAGAAGAAGAGAAGAAAACCGAGGAGGCTGTTGTTACCAAAGAGGCTGATGTTGTCGACACCAAAGAGGAAGTGAAAGCTGAGATTGCAGAAGAAGAGAAGAAATCCGAGGAGGCTGTTGTTACCAAAGAAGCCACTGTGGAGCAGGAGGAAGAAGATGAGATTGTGGATAACGATATCGAGCTATGGGGAGTGCCACTGCTTCCAAGCAAAGGAGCTGAAGGAACAGATGTAATCCTCTTGAAGTTCTTGAGAGCAAGAGACTTCAAAGTCAATGATGCCTTTGAGATGCTCAAGAAAACCCTCAAATGGAGGAAGGAACAGAAGATTAATTCGGTCCTTGGGAGAGACTTTGGCGAGGATCTTGCCTCTGCAGCTTATATGAACGGTCTGGACCGTGAATCACGCCCGGTTTGTTACAATGTCTACAGCGTTTTCGGTAACGAGGAGCTTTACCAGGCGACGTTTGGATCAGAGCAAACCAGAGAGAATCTGTTGAAATGGAGGTTTCAGCTGATGGAGAAGGGAACCCAGAAGCTTGATCTGAAACCAGGTGGTGTCACTTCTCTTCTCCAGATCCATGACCTCAAAAACTGCCCTGGACCTTTGAAGAAAGAGCTATGGGTTGCAATCAAGAACGCCATAGTAGCTTTGCAGGACAACTACCCGGAGCTTGTTTCCAGAAACGTGAGTTCATTCATTATCATCATCATTCACTGTCTCATTGATTCAGTCTCCTGACTTCTGTAATTGTTTTGTGTTCTACAGGTATTCATCAATGTTCCCTTCTGGTTCTACGCCGTCAGCACTCTCCTGTCTCCATTCTTAACACAACGAACCAAGAGCAAGTTTGTTGTGCCTCGTCCAGCCAATGTCACAGAGACTCTTCTCAAGTAAGCACCCATAACCACCCCTCCTAATATTCTTCGCATGTCTCTAATCTTTATCATATGCATTGTGGCTTGATGAAGGTACATTCCAGCAGAGGAGATCCCTGTTCAGTACGGTGGTTTCAAAAGAGATGATGATACCGAGTTCTCCAAGGAAGCTGTTTCTGAAGTTGTTGTGAAGCCTGGATCATCTGAAACCATCGAGATCCCAGCTACTGAGGTAAGAATTCACAAACCAAACCTCTTTCTTTTGTCAGGAGTTGTAAGAGATCGGTCTACTAATGCTTTTGGGGTTCTTTTTTTTTTTGTTTCATAGACTGAAGGAACATTGGTTTGGGACGTTGCTGTTTTGGGATGGGAAGTGAATTACAAGGAAGAGTTTGTGCCAGCAGATGAAGGAGCGTACACCATAATTGTCCAAAAGGTGAAGAAGATCGGTTCTAATGAAGGTCCGGTCAGGAACAGTTTCAAGAACAGTGAGTCTGGTAAGATTGTTCTCACCGTTGACAATGTCTCTAGCAAGAAGAAGAAGAGAGTTCTGTACAGGTACAGGACCAAGACGGAATCCTCTTGCTGAACTTGAGGCTTCAGTAAAATCATCTAAGCAGTCTCTGGATATAATATTCTTTTGCTACAGTTGAAAAGTTTGGTGTTATTATTATTATTTTTGAGTGATACTTAACGTGAGAAAGAGATACTACTGCCATTGTTTTATTGAAATTCAATCTTTTTTTGCTTGTGTTATGAAATTTTTTTCTCTTTGCGTGTTCCTATTTGATTTACTTATTTTTTGATTAAAATTGTATGAATAAATAAATATATTCAAGTAATCATAATATTGGCTGATGGTTAAAGTAATTAATATAAGTGGCCCATGCGCCAGGCTGATGGTTAAAGTAATTAATATAAGTGTCCCATGGGCCAAACAACTATAAAATGTGAATGACCTGTATAAGTGATTACCGAATCTAATCTATTAAAACAAAATCCTATTTAAATTTTACCATGATATACTCTATCGAAGTTGTGACTAAATATAAAAAGATAAGTTTATATGATATACTTAAATTAAACCAGCCTATAATTAAACTATCTTGTATAACATTTGTTAACCTAAATATTTTGTCTGACCGCATCACTCTGGGTAGTCCTCTGAGTAGTCCTATGAGATTCATTCCTGACGGTACTCTTTCTGCATCACTCTGAGTAGTCTTATGAGATTCATTCCCGACGGTACTCCTTGCGCCATGCTGAAAAATTTTTGTAAGCATTTTTTCTAATTTTTTGCATAATTCGTCTTCTTCGGAAATTGAAATCCAGAATTCTTTCTGTAGAAATTATGTTGAGTGGGATTTGAACCCAGACCTGGGTTTAGAAACCTTTAAACCTTGATCACTAGGCCACGGTGTTTCCACTGTTAGGTTATCATTGGAGTTTTCTAGAAGCATCTCGAGGCCTTTCTGTTCTTAATCCCATTAGAGCTCCACCGGAGCTATTGCCAAGTTTTCGATAAATTCTTTGATAAAGAGGTTATATGAGAAGCAACAAAAGCAGAGACCGCTCTCCCTTCCGGTTGCGTCTTCTTCCTCTTCGCATTCACATCTGTCTCTTTGTCCTCTCATGCCTAAGGTTTGTGTTTTGACTCTTTGTATTTTGACTCTTTCCTCGCTTGGGCTACCCAATTGTTCCAGTTTCGATTCAAAGTGTTGTTCTTTATGACTTTGATCTCTTAATTGACTCAGATCATGATAAACTTCACTGCCGTGCTCTCATGTTGATGACTGAACCAAGTACAAGCTAAGGGCAAAACAACTTTTTTACATTACTGGTTGGGTTTTAGAATCTAGACAAACAATTTATCTACATGTTATATTATAGTTTGAGGGAGCGTATGATATATAAATAGTATAAAAAGTTTACATTATGATGCTGATTCAAGCTGAAAAACATGAATATTTATATAATCTATGATATCCACATACGTGTTTACATTATGATTCTCAAAAGAATGAGCTATCTTATCTGGTCTTAGCTTATTAGAAGTGGATGTGTTCTTCCTCTTTTGTTTTTTGTTCCTCTTTCTGACTGTCTCTGTTTCTTTTCTGGTTTCCAAGTTTATGGAGGCATCAAAGTGGCTATCAAGATGTCTTGGTCCCAGAAGCTAACATATAACTATGGACAGTTTTTTCCTAGACGTTCTTTTCAACTTTCCTGAGTATGTGACTCGTGCGGTTTAGAAAATCTCAAAGAGTGAGAAGATTCACTTGAGTGTTAACGTCAATACTGGACATGCACCATGATATTTCAGGGTTGTGTTTCTTCTTTATAACTTATATCTTTCTAATACAATCATGTATTACATGAAGAATGAAGAAAGGCGGAACTTAGGGAAGTTTTTTTTTGTTTTTTTTTTGTCACGAAACTTATTATATTAATCTAAATGTTAAACGAGCTAAGACGATTACATCCGGAGGAAAACTCAACGGGAAGACGAAAACAGAAGGAAACTACAACAAAGAAAATGATAGATGTGTTCAAGGAGTAAAATGACCCGTAGAGACACTTCACTTGAATCCATGAAACTGTTCTTGGAGAGAACAAATTATAGTCGGAATGATCGACGTTGAAATACCCACGAAGGTTTTGGGAGCAGTTGCATACCGCCACTGAAAATAACCAGCTCTTACTTGAAAGCAAATTCAAGATCAAAGGAGCATAAGGTAGGAGACCTTGAGACCAAGATGCATACTTGAGACAGTTATGAGATGTTGAGGCTCGCTTGCAGGCTTGATCGGAGAGAAGGTAATAATACTCCATTAAGGTGGCTTGGTCAAGGAGAGTTGAGCCATAAACTCCGGTTCTAGAATACTATTTTAGGAGACTCATCGTGACAGTTTTGGGCTCAGTGGAAATGATGACTGGCATTGCTTTCCTTAAACAATCAATAACCATACATTTTAGGCGCAAGAATGGAGCATCCGGTGATCCTCCGACAATGCTCTCCAAAAAGACTAGGTGAATCTCATAAGTTTGGAAGAGCATGTTGTTCAGTGAGAAGGGCGCTGAGACGATTGGGACAAATATCTTCTCTGACTCCATATATGGAGTTGACACTAACGAGCACAGTATGGATGTCAAAGCCATCTCTCCACGTCCGGTGTGGCTCAACGTTGTTGTAGGCCAGGACACATAGAAGTTGATGAACCGTAGAAGCTGGGGCAATGAGGTGAAAGTATGGAGGAGTAGCAGATACCAAACACACGGTTTGGCAGTGAATACAGATTTATCTTGTCGGAGTGAGAGCTGAACCTTGTCTAAACCAGTCACCACCAATACATTCACTAACAACAGCCTGTCCTCAAAGCTTTGGTTTGTGCTATACTGGAGAGAGACTAGTATGGCGACGATTCTTTCCTCAACCAAGATCTTCGCAGTCCCTAACAAATCTTGCAGAGAAATCAGAGCCCTTAAGACTGGGTTTGACACGTACCATTCAATTAGGATGTTCTTCGCCGGACTGGTGTGGAAGGGAAAACCTTCTTTGACCATAGATCTGAGACTACTCTTCAAAGACCTCACAAAGTCTTCTGTGACCATAGATCTGGGATTACTCTTCAAAGACCTCACCGAGAACAAGTTCACTCGAGAGAGAAAACTCAGTACTACAAAAGGAGAAGGATCGAGCAGGAGTATGACAGAATCAGTTTGTTTGTCGGAGCCGGCGACTGAGTAACGCAGAGCTTCACGAGAAGAACACGGTGAGGGGCGGAGCGGAGAAACAGGTGGTGTAAGAACAGAGACGGGGCGAGGGGGCTCCATCGGAGTTGGACCAGAGTCGACGAGCACAGCAGAGGAAAAACGGACCAGCGAAACAGCAGATGAGCAAGGACGGGATGAAGAGTCCCGACGCCGGCGAGCTCGAGCTCCTCCGGCGTCGGAGAGGAGTGAAAGCAGATCGGCCTCGGGAATTGTGGCTGGGAGAAATGGCGCTAGGGCGAACGGCACTCTTAGGGAAGTTAGGTTTGCATATGAAGCAGATGTTTTGAAGTGGTCAAACACAAATTTTAGCTTTTCTTGTACGATATGAACTCTATATACCGCATAGGCCTTGGCCTTTCATCCGCGCTGAACAAAAGATATATTTTGATAATTGTAATCATCGAAAAGCTTTTTTTGTCATTTTTGTATAATTGTGTTTAACTTATATTTTAATACTGATTGTGTGTAATATTTGTTTTTAAAATATTTACATTTTATGATATATATAATATAGTAAAAGTGTTATTTTACTTCTATTATATTTTAAATTTTTAGTTTTCTTTTTATTTTATATTTCTGGATATAATCTGATTTTTCAGAATGTTAAATATATTAATTGTTGAATATATGAAGAGTAAATTAGTACAAATTGATTTTTTTTTTATTATAGCCCATATTATGCTCTAGCTTCTAATAATTGTTTTAAATTAGAAATCATAATTCAAAAATTATATATAGTATTTGAAATTCTATTAAAATTTATGTGATGTAAGTTTAATGTATATTTTATTTATTTAATATAAAGAATCATGTTATTGAGATGATTTTGTAGATTTCTATTTAAAGATTACAAATTAAATATATAAAATTTTACAACTTTATAGTTAATAAATATATCTTGTGATATCTTTTTGTTAAGATTCAAAATTTTTAAATGTCTAATAATTGAAATATTTACTACATTAAATCAAAAATACTGATGGCTGTATACATCTAAATTATTAATTAATATACTGCTATACTTAGTACATTGAGGTTTTCATAAAAGAATATATTATTATATCTTGCATCCGCGCTGAACGAAGAATAACTTCTATTTTAATCAAAAAGAAATCCAAATTTTTCGAATTTAAACTCAAATTAAACTCAAAAAACTGAAACCGAACCGGAACAGAATGAAATCTTAAATTATTCCGATATTGGCTGGTTTTTAACTTTGTTACTCAAACCGAAAACCAAAAAAAAAAATGAACGGGCACCAAATCGAATTTTCTAAATACACGTACGGATCCTAAACTTCTAGAATCGAACCTAAACCAATAACCTAATGACTAATCTAAATAATTTTAATAAAGATTTGACAAAAACAATATCCACACACACTATCTAGTGTATATTTAGACTTTTTTTGTCAACTGTATATTTAGTTAAGAGTAATTTTTATGTCAAATTATTGCGTTCACACACAAAATATGTCTCATATCTCATATGTCTTACTATCTAAACAAAAGTCCAAATGTGTTCTTTAACGTAATGCACTAAATAATCTTATGTGTCCTCTAAAGTTCTTCAATAAACATCACAAGGAAGACACATGTTGATAATCTATAATTTTCCGAATCGCCAAAAATTTCAAATTGAATTTATGGATCAGAGCGACAACAATGCCATCACCAAAACCAAGTAATAAAGTTAAATAGGGCGAATGAACAAATGTTGGGAACCAAAGAGAGAGAGATCAATTATAAATTTGGCCATTTAAATAACGGGTCGTGAAAACGTGTGGTGAAAGTTGATTCATAGCTTTTTGAGCTTCAAATCCACCATAATCTATACTCTTAAAGCAGAATCTATACCGTCAAATCCACCCATAATCTATAAGGATTCTGCCATTAATTTTTCATGCCATTACTTATTTTTAGAATCTTTTTAATTTATTTCGCCCATTAAGGAAACAAATCTTTTGAAAATAATTTTGTTTACGTATACAAGTTTGTTTAGATTATTTATAAATAATAAGTTTTTAGTTTGTTTATAAATAAGCAATTAAAATGTTGCCAAAAAAAAAGCAATTAATTACTGCTATTAGTTAGTTGTTTTTAACATTAAATAGTTTATGGATTTATTTAAACTGACATATCGCATTTTACAGCACAAATTTTTCTTTATTTGTTTTTTCAGGCTACAATATAAAATCAGTTAGAAATTTAAATCATCTAACTTTTATTTAAATAAAATGATTACTATTTTCATAGTATTGATATTTCTATAAAATCGGTTGTTTAAATTTTTTAAATATAGTTAGATAAATGAAGTAATTTCTTTTTGGAATAATTGATAAACATGAAAATTTATTGTGTTAGACTAATTTATTTTCATTATATAAATTAAATAATTTAAATCAAAAATATTTTTATATAAAATAAAATAAAATAATATTTATGGCATCGAAAACATATATATACCCAAAATAAATAAAAATATTAGCAAAATTTAATATATATTTTTGCATAGTATATCTTTAGAATAATATAAAATTTAATAAAATTTATAGTATATATGTGCCAAAATAAAAATATTAACACAACAAAAAATAAATATCAAAAATTAAAGTATTTTTAGAAAATAATCCCTCGATTTGAAATCGCGGTTCAAAATCTAGTATTTCCTTTAAAGTTAAAGAATTCAACAGCTGTAATTTGTCACTGTTTATTTTTATTTCCAACATATGTACTTTACCATTGTTTAATATTTTTTAGTATATAAATAAATATACAAATATGTATATAAAACAAATTTTAGTTTTTTATTTATTTATAGTTTGAGATCCATCTACATATATATATATATTTAAAAAAACTTAATTTGGTGGACAAACTGTTATATACATTATAGTAGGCTTGGGCGTTCGGTCCTCCCATCGGATTCGGTGTAATCAGATTTTTGGGTTTTTGGTTCTAAGTATATAAATTATATTCGGTTATTGTAGATTTTTGGTACGGTGTCGGTTCGGAACTGACCGGGTACGGATCGGTACGGTTTTAGAATTCAAAATCCGCTTAAACCCGAAAATAAATTGGATTCGGTTCGGCTTCAGATTGTAGTGTAAAAAAATAACCAAAGAACAGAAATAAACCAAATATAACCAAATGTAACCACTTTTAACCGAAAAAACCATACATATCCGAGAACATCCAGTGAAAATAAAATAGATAGCATAACTTCAACACACCAAAACAGAATGGCTTATCTAAGCCATGATCCGAAAGCAAACTTTAAAAACAAACCAACATTCAAATTGCAAACATAAAACAAGATTCTTGAACTGATGAAAGCTATGAACTTATCTTCTCAAGCTTCACGCCTCAAATTGCTTAGTCTTTTTCTGGAATTGTTGTGTCCCCATACTCTGAAAAGATAGTAAAAACGATTATTAAACACTCAAAGAGTTAAAGTAGTATAAGAATTGAAGACATCATTCTCGGGTATTACCTCTTTCAAGCATGTCCACTTCTTCAAGATCAGAAAGTATTTGCGCATCTGAAAGAACTCTTGACTCCATATGTATGTCTTGCTTCATCCACTGCTCGATAAACATTAGAATCTCAACCATGTAATGTGTTAGACAAATCCTATGTGGTTCAAGAAGCCTACCACTAGTGCTAAAAGCACTCTCTGAGGCAGCTGATGAGACTTGTATGGCTAACACATACCGAGCAATCTCAGTCAAGACCGAAAACTTAGACGTGTTCTTTCTCCACCATGAGAATACATCATACTCCACTCCAATCATCAGGTCAAGGGTTTCCACAGATTCTTCTAAGGTAAGTTTCCAAATCATCCTTCTTTTCCCTAACCCATATTTCGTTTAGTTTCTATTTGTACCTAACATCCATCCTCTTGTAACCCAAATAATCATCAACTATTGGATAATTCCAATTAACTTGAGGAGCAAGTTAACTCATTAAAGTGAAGTTTGATGGGTTAAGGAAAAAGGAAAACATATCGAGCTTAGGAATGTTTCCATATTATTATTAGGAAAAGATGTATCTTCGTCCTATATAAAGAAGTCTCATGAAGAGATGTAACATCAAGAGAAACACATTGAGAGGTTTAGTTTTGAGAGAGTTTCTAAATCTAATAAGAAGTGCTAGTTCTTATAATCTTTGTCTTTGTGCAACTTTAATTGGTATCAGAGCTCCAAGTTTCGAAGATCGTTTACAAGAGGAGTTGTAACTCGATCAAAACATGGGAGACGTTAACAATTCTCAAGGACGTGATAAAGGTCTTGAGATGAAGAAGGACATACGATGTCCGATGCTATCATCGACCAACTACACCGTATGGTCGATGCGCATGAAAGTGATACTTCGTTTATATGATGTTTGGGATACAATTGATCCTGGGAGAGATGATGCAAAGAAGAACAATATGGCAATTGCTCTAATCTTTCAATCAGTCCCGGAAGCGTTAATACTTCAGATTAGAGAATATGATACATCGAAGAAGATTTGGGAAGCTATCAAATCTCGTAACCTAGGTGCTGATCGCGTGAGAGAAGTAAGGTTACAGACTTTGATGTCTGAGTTCGACAAACTGAGGATGGCAGACACTGACACGGTGGATGACTACGCATGAAAACTTTCAGGCTTAGCATCGAGAGCAGCCGCGTTAGGAGAGATAATGGAAGCATCGAAGATGGTAAAGAAGTTTTTGAAGGGACTTCCAAGAAGAAAGTGCATTCACATCGTAGCTTCGTTAGAACAAGTGTTGGATCTAAATTCAACGGGATATGAAGATATTGTTGGGAGATTGAAGGCTTTCGAAGAACGCATAAAAGAAGAGAACCAAGATGAAGATCAATCGAAGCTAATGTTTGTAAAGAATGATGCGCAAGGTTGTGGAAGCCATAACAACTCGCGAGGAAGAGGAAGAGGTAGAGGTTATGGTGGAAGAGGAAGAGGACGAGGAAGGTCTAATGGTTCTGATGGTCATAACAAAGGAGGAGAAGCTTCGGACAAGACCAAGAAGGACTACTCTAAAGTTAAATGTTGGAGATGCAACAAGATGGGGCACTTCGTGTCACATTGTCCTACACAACCAAGAGAAGAAGCTAACCTAACGGAAACACAAGAAGCAGATGCATTATATATGCATGAAGTAGTATTCCTCAATGAAGAGAGAGTGTTTCCTAAGAAGTTTGATGAATGCGATGGAAATACGAGTATATGGTACCTTGACAATGGTGCAAGTAACCATATGACAGGCAAGAGAGAGTTCTTCTCAAACCTAGACGAGAGCATCGAAGGCAAAGTCAAATTCGGTGATGGATCAAACGTCAAGATTGTTGGGAAAGGTTCGATCAGGTTCATCGTAAAAACAGGGGAGAGAAGAGCACTCAAAGACATCTACTACATTCCTAGTCTAAAACACAATATCATATGTCTTGGACAAGCAACTGAGATGGGTTGTGAGGTTGATATGAAAGAAGACTTACTGATGCTGAAAGATCCCTGTGGAAGGCTATTAGTACAAGTCGCAAGGCAACCAAACCGATTGTACAAGGCGCCAATGGAGGTTGAATATCCGAAGTGTCTTCAAATACAAGAAACTGATGTTACATGGACGTGGCATGCACGGCTAGGACATGTGAACTTTGGAGTCATGAAGAATATGGTAGACAAGGAGATAGTAGTAGGGATTCCTCAGGTGATACACGAGAAAGATGTGTGCAGCGCCTGCTTGGTTGGGAAGCAAACTCGGAAGTCTTTCCCGCCTAAAGCAAAGTATCGAGCATCACACGCATTGGAGTTGGTACTTGGTGACTTGTGCGATCCGATATCACCATCAACACCAGCAAACAATAGATATGTATTCTTCTTAATTGATGATTACTGAAGATATATGTGGACGATGCTGCTAAGAGAGAAGAGTGAAGCGTTCGATCGGTTCAAAAAGTTCAAGGAGTACGTGGAGAATCAAACGAAGCTAAAACTCAAGACTTTTCGCACCGATAGAGGAGGAGAGTTCACATCTTCTGAGTTCATTCGTTTTTGTGAAGAAAACAGTGTAACTAGACATCTCACCGCATCGTATACACTATCAACAAACGTGGACGAAGAACCAAGATCATTCAAGCTTCCTCATATCGATGTTACAGAAGAAGGAGATGGTGATGAGCATCAAGATCACCAACACCACGAAGAGCATAACAATAATGAAGAAGAAGAAGTTGTAGATGCAAGTGAACAAGCGCAAGTAGCAGAGAAAAACGATGCAAACCAAGACCAGCATGTGACATCGAGATATGGCCGTAACATCATAAAACCAAAGCGGTTCGATGATTACATCAACTCACTGAAGTTGAAGGTGGAAGACTCTTGCTCACCATCGATGGTGAACCAGAAAGTTACATCGAAGCTGCAGTGATAGAAGGTTGGATCGATGCAATGAAGGGAGAGATCAAATCTATCATCAAAAACAAGACCTGGAAGCTCGTCAAGAAGCCGACAAGTGTGAAACCGATAGGTTTGAAGTGGATCTATAAGATCAAGAGGAATGCAAATGGAACGGTGATCAAATACAAAGCAAGGCTAGTTGCAAAAGACTACGTGCAACAACAAGGCATAGACTTCGACGAAGTATTTGCACCAGTTGCTCGGATTGAAACCATACGACTACTCTTGGCGTTAGCAGCGACTAATGGATGGGAGATCCATCACCTAGATGTAAAAACTGTGTTCCTAAATGGAGACTTAAACGAGGATGTATATGTAACTCAGCCATATGGTTTTGAAGAGAAAGGTAAAGAGAATCATGTATACAAACTCAGCAAAGCTCTATACGGTTTACGTCAAGCTCCGAGAGCTTGGAACATTAAACTTGAACGAGTTCTCAAGGAGATGGAGTTCACGAAGTGCACCAAGGAACCTGCGGTATATCAAAAGAAAGAGAAGGGGGAGCTTCTGATCATAGCTATATACGTCGATGACTTGTTTGTAACAGGGACTTCGCTCAACGTTATCAAGCAATTCAAAGATGATATGTCAAGAAGATTTGAGATGTCAGACCTCGGGAAGCTTACATACTATCTTGGTATAGAAGTAACGCAAGGAGCTGATGGCATTCGCATCAAGCAAGGAGGATACGTGCAAGGTATACTTGTCAAGACGAAGATGGAGTCATGTAACTATACTCACGTTCCGATGCACACGAGTTTGAAATTATCAAAGGCAGAGGAGGATCCTGAGATTGATGCAACATCGTACCGAAGGACCATAGGATGCTTAAGGTATCTTCTTCATACACGACCGGACTTGGCGTTTTCGGTTGGTATATTAAGCAGATATATGCAGAGTCCAAGGGAGAGTCATGGAGAAGCAGTGAAGCATCTATACTCACATTCTGATGCAACATCGTATCGAAGAAATTCGATGCACCTATTAACGGTCTACGTAAGTTTATCGGAGTTCAGAAGATCAACATACCTAAGATTCAAGTTGGAATTAAGAGGGAGAATGTTGGATAATTCCAATTAACTTGAGGAGCAAGTTAACTCATTAAAGTGAAGTTTGATGGGTTAAGGAAAAAGGAAAACATATCGAGCTTAGAAATTTTTCCATATTATTATTAGGAAAAGATGTAGTTTCTTCCTATATAAAGAAGTCTCATGAAGAGATGTAACATCAAGAGAAACACATTGAGAGGTTTAGTTTTGAGAGAGTTTCTAAATCTAATAAGAAGTGCTAGTTCTTATAATATTTGTGTTTGTGCAACTTTAAACAACAAGCTCCATCCTCTCAATACACTGGTCCCTAGACTGACTCCGAGCTTGCTCGGTTGACTGAGATGACTGGTCATTTGGATCTAAACCGCCTCTATGTCTTGCATTGTACTCCTTGAACAAACTTCTCAAGAGTCTGATCAACGACTCAGACATCTCCTTATTCTCAATGCTATCTAGCCCATACAACTCTTCAAAACACATCTTTGCAAGCTCCAACTTACTGTTAGGATCGAACACAGTAGCAACAATTAACATCATGTTAGTGTTCTTCACACCATCCCAGCATTTGTCAAACTTTTTAAGCATCTCTGTCGCCTTAGACTTTAAATCAGGATCATAGCTGCTACATAGTCCTCTCAGATTGGTCTCGATAGTTACTATCTCACCATAGCACCTATGCGAATTGAGTGAAGTTGAAGCTGACACCACCAACGTCGAGTTGTAGAAAATCATAAGAAACCGACACAACTTATCAATGGCATTCCAATCCCAACCATAGCACCTATGCAAATTGAGTGAAGTTAAAGCTTACACCACCAAAGTCGAGTTGTAGAAAATCATAAGAAACCGACACAGCTTATCAATGGCATTCCAATCTCTTAGCTGAGGAGGTCCTATCCTTTTTTGTCCATTCTCAAGCTCATAAAATTGATCATTGTAGAGTTTGTCTTATGTCTCCATCTTATCGAAGGCCACCTTGAACTTCTGAGCTGTTGTCAATATTAGATAGGTTGAATTCTACCTTGTCTTCACATCCAATGGCAAACTTCCTCTTGTAATCTTACCCGAGTCAACTTTCAGCTCAAAAGATCTCAACCTGTTAGTATGTGATCTAACGTAGGAGATAGCATTGTGGATAGCCACCACATTCTGATCTATTTCAGCCATTCCATCTCTAACTATCAAGTTAATGATATGGGCACTACATCTGATGTGTAAAAACTTCCCATCTAACACAAAAGCCTGATCCGAACCCAAAGAAAAAGTACTCTGAAACTTCCTCAAAGGAGAACTATTGGCAGTAGATTATCTACGGTTATGCCGAAAACCTTATCTATTCCCCATTCAGCCAAACACTCTAGACGAACAGATGCCATAGTCTGACCTTTGTGATCTGTGATGTGTTTGAACCCTATAATCAGCTTCTTCAAACGCCAAGAAACATCAATGAAGTGCATTGTGATGACCATATAACTCGCACCTGTATAAAATGAACAATAAATCACATGATCAGTTTCAGATAAAGAATAAAATGATGTCTAATTAATCAAAGATTATATATAACATGTAGTTTGGGAAACCAAATGTCTGTTGTCAGAGAGACTCGTTGTTTGTTACACAAGAACCATTTCTTGAGTGCATCTTTCCTTTCCTCATACATCTTCACAATGTCTTTAGTCGAGGTTCTTCTTGAATGGGGAGTGAACACGGTTGTCTACAAGCAGCAAACATAAGATATTAGCTGCAATAAATTATAAAGCCAAAAACATACATTTAAGAGAAGTAGAGAATTTACCTTGTTTACGAAATGTTTCCATGCTACACTTTCGACAATTGATAAAGGAAATTGCCCTAGGACAAGCATCGGACTCGTGGCTTCTCTAAACTGACCTTCAGTCACCTTTGCCTTCTTTAGTTTCCCATCATCATCAATAACGGGGTGTTTATTCTTTTGTCCAGCTGACCAAGCAAGATGGTTCTTGCATACTTCAAGATATTTCTTCAGATTTGATGTCCTTGAGGTTGTGAGACACGAGAATTTGTTCTGGCAGTGGTTGCATACACACTTGTCTCAATCTTCCTTAGTCCTTGTGTAATGTTCCCAAACTTCTGATCTTGTAGGGGGAATATGCTTCACTTTGCTCGGCTGAGATGATGCTCCACTAGTTGGCGGAGTTTCTTTCCTCTTGTCGCCACTATTCGGTGTTTGAATATCTCCTTCATCATCTTTGTTGTTTGTTTCTCGGTCAAGAGATGATGTTGAATCCATCTGAAAAAGAAAAATAAATGAAACACACAAAATCAGTTTCAGTTCTAAACTCTGTTACAACAACTATAAAAGATCCTAAGTTCAAACAAAATCACTTCCACAAACAAAACCGTTTCTTAAACTAATTTAGCTCAACTCATGCTCCACTTAGTATACATGCAAACTGTTAGAGATGTCTAATCAAACATGAATGTGACTCTAATCGACTCGGAACAAAGCAGAACAAAAGTCGAAGAAAGAGAGAGACAATACATACGATTTGATTCTCGAATGGTTTGATGAAGTACGAGATCGAGATGATAGATGATTTATAGTAGCCAGTTTGAGCTGCTTAATGATGAAATCAACGATCGAGGAAGCTTTTCGTAACTAGGTTTCGTCGCTTCGCTTTGTCTCCTTTTGCCGTAAAGAAACCAAGAACCGAAGAGATTCTTAATATATGTGTAAATTAATGTATTACTAGATACGGACTTGCGCTGTGCGCTGATATTGTTTTATCAAGTTTGTTATTTATATTTTGTCTTATATATTATGTGTTATATATATATATATATATTTGATATATATATATATATATAATATTTTCTTTATGTATATAGAATTGATTTGTGTTATAATATAAATGTAGAATCATTATAAAACTGTATCATTATAGGACTTGACGGTTTAGGATTATACGACTACTTAGAGTTAATATTGATTTTGACTGGCTTGGAATTAATAGTATTTTCATCTTCGCATATCTGGTTTTGGTTTAAAGATTTATTGCTCTATATGTCTGCTATTTCTTTTGACGTTTTACCATTAAACTTTTAGAAAAAAAAAAAACACGATTCAAAACATTAGTACCCCTACCGCTATCTGTGAGTATGCGAGTCTCCACCAAAAGATGAATTTTGAGACTATGAATGCATAACTTTGACTAAAACCTTCACGTTTTGTATGGTTTGACATCTTTCAATAAAGTAGTAACCATTGCCATTACGCTTTATTTTTGAATCGTGTAGTGTAGAATGTATTAGGAGTCAGAAGATTATATATAGTGTTTAGATACTAACCATTAGGTATAATATTTTCATAGAGGATTGGTAGGCATATTCTTTTTCTCAGAACGTTAAGATATCGAATCGTAGCAATATAGATGGGAAGTTATTACATAACGAAGTTGACATATAAGAGAATAAAATCTTTAAAATAACTAATTTATTTTTCAAATCTAACAGTTTATATCAAAACGAAAGGATATAGATGGAATTTGGCAGATGACAAAATCAAAATTTAAGGGAATAAATCTTGAAAATAACTAATATATACTACTAAAATCTAACAGTTTAATATTCTAAATATTTACGGTCCAGAAGATTAGGTTGTGTAGATTTGATCAAATCCATTTTGTGTGGTTAGAATATTCTGCTGAGGCTAAGCTAATCGTATGTAGATCTTTATTAGATATACAAATATTAAAATTTTGAAAATACAATATATATCAGTTTACCGTTTTTTTTTATATTAAAATCACTGTATTTTTGAACTAAATACTGTATATGACTTTAACTAATCTTATAAATGTGTGTGAATATGTAAAAATATAAAGATTTGTGTTATGTGTTATTTACAAAAGTTCGTTTGAAACAAATCATATTTGGCTTACATGGTTGTGGATATAAGGCATTCAAGCTTCATTGTTGGCTATGTCCTGTTCATAATGGTAGGCAACATAATGGAAATGTAAACAGATGCAACAGAGGAAAAAACAATCTTGATTTCGATAAAGACCTTACATTCAAGCTTCATTGGTGGTATATCATGTGGATATAAAACAATTCGGTTAATTATTCAAACCAAACATACGTCTAAAGACTGTTAGAATGTTTAGTATGATGAAAGATGGACACATATGAATTGATTTGATTATGGTATGTTGCAGGCAATTCGTAAAGTGAAGATGAGAAAATATGAGGTGTATATTAACCTGATATCCACTTGTAGTCAATATTGAAGAAATCCTATAAACAGAGACAAAGATACGCCTAGTGAAAGTGATGAGGACATAGAACCAGATATCAACATCCCAACTCTTAGACAAGCCCCAAGAACAAGATCAGGAACTAGAGGTGTGATTGCAAGCTTCAGTGAAGCCATAGAAGGTCTATTTGCCAAGAACAACACCAGTTCCAACTTAGAAGACATCACAAGCCGTCTAGACAAGCTCTCCATCTCCGGATCAGAAGCTAAAGAAGATGCACCTTATGTAATACATGGCGGTCCAAAAGATGATGCTATCCTATGGTCTATTCTGCCTTTCAAAGAGATGGTTTCCTTATTTACCATCTCCCCACTTAAGTGAAATGATGTGCACCAAAGAAAGAGTCAAGCTTCTAAACGACATCACTTCATATTTCAAGTTTGGCACCTTCCTTCAACGGCTACTTCAATTCCAAAGAGGTAAGTAAGGTAAGCACATTTCAATAATTATTACATCTTGATTTGTCTTGCAGGTTTTGAGTCTTTCCTTTATTTTTATTTGAATAAAACAAGGCATTGTTTAGCCTATTGCACAGCTGCATTGGCGATTATATAAGCCCCTATAAGCAGCCTTGTATTTTTTCAACCTTTATGAAATATATGAGCCAGTTTGCCCCCTAGTAAGTACCAAAGTCTTTTGAGAGTTTGTGAGAAGCAATCTTGAGAGCAACTTGTGTTTTATCAAACTCCTATCCATAGAGTTTGTGGCTACACCTCGATCCACTCTGATTGTGTGATTCAATCAATCTCTATTTCATCTCCATCTCTTTATCCTTGTTGATTTGTTTATACGAACAAGCAGCTTGGATCCATACTCCATCTTCGCGTCATCCTCCATTCCTTGAGATAACAAGTTGGTTATACGACCAAGTTTTATTTTCCATCTCCATTGGTTCCTATTCAAGTCTCATCAACCAGATCTATTCATCCCACCATCTCCTCTACCAGATCGCTCATACCATCCATCTCATTCCATCCAGCCATCTCTATCCACTCGACCAGTTTGAGAAAGGCCTATCTTGTTGGAATAAGCTTGAAGATGATTGCTTAAGAGTCAAGCAACCTATTCCTAGTTAGATTATGATCTTAAGAGATAAGGATCATTACTTGTGTGATTACTATTAGGAATAGAAAATATAATATCTCTATATAAGCAATGTCGAGTAATGACATATTGCAATGCGTTGTGTGATTGAATTGCTTTAGTTTTCTAAAGCTTAATAAAGAAGAGTGTTCTTTATATCTTGATCTTGAGTTCTATATTTGGTATCAGAGCAAACCAAGAAGATTGTGGACAGGCGGTATCACAAAACAAACAGGTTAAGCGATGACAGACATCAAAGACGAACCAGATGCGATGACTAAGGAAGCGAGGCCTTCCTCGATAAAGTTTCCAATGCTAACATCCACGAATTATACAGTTTGGGCTATGCGAATGAAGATCGCACTTAAGGTCAACAAAGTCTGGGAAGCTATCGACCCAGGAAACAAACATGAAGAGAAGAATAACATGGCAATTGCTCTGTTATTCCGATCTATACCTGAAGCATTAACCCTTCAGGTAGGCGACCTTGATACAGCGAAATCCGTATGGGACGCAATTAAAGCAAGACACGTCGGAGCAGAGAGGGTACGAGAAGCACGATTACAGACATTAATGGCAGAATTTGATCGACTTAAGATGAAAGAAACAGATACTATCGATGACTTTGTGGGGAAACTTTCTGAAATATCATCGAAATCTGCTTCTCTCGGAGAAATTATCGAAGAAACTAAATTGGTAAAGAAATTCTTGAAAACTTTACCAAGGAAGAGATATATACACATCGTTGCATCTCTTGAGCAAGTTTTGGATCTCAATACGACGAGTTTTGAAGATATTGTGGGAAGGTTAAAAGCATACGAGGAACGAATTTGCGAAGATGATGATGGACATGGCGATGAGCAAGAAAAACTTATGTATACAAATATGGAGTCGCAGCGTGACAACTCGGGGAGTAACGGAAGTCGTGGCCGCGGTGGACGAACGAACTGGAGAGGAAGAGGACGAGGACGTACCGGAGGCTTCTATGCGCAAAGAGATGCGTATAAGCAAAGCCAGGGCCAAGAACGAGATACATCTCATATCACATGCTTCCGTTGTGACAAACTTGGTCATTACGCACTGGATTGCCCCGACCGATTGCTAAAGCTACAAGAAACTGTAGAGAAGAAAGAAGATAATACTCAAGAAGCGGATGAATTGATGATGCATGAAGTGGTCTACTTAAACGAGAGAAAAGTAAACCCAAGCGTATTTGAAACAGAGACGATCATGGAGAACCTATGGTATCTAGACAACGGGGCGAGCAATCATATGAGCGGAAACAGGTCTTTCTTCTTCCTACTTGATGAAGACATCACCGGAAAAGTACGGTTCGGAGACGACTCTCGAATCGACATAAAAGGCAAAGGTTCTATAAGGTTTATCTTAGAAGGAGGAGAGAAGAAGATCTTGAGCAACGTCTACTATATACCCGGATTGAAAAGCAATATTATTAGCTTGGGTCAGGCAACAGAAGCCGGATGTGAAGTAAAATTGAAAAAGGATAAACTGATGCTTCTTGATCGTGCATGTCACTTGATGATCAATACGACAAGGTCACAAAATCGCTTGTACAAGGTGACATTACAAGCTGACGTGATCAAGTGCCTACTAACTTCGGGAACAAGCGAGTCATCTAAGTGGCACGCACGGCTAGGTCATGTAAATTTGGAAACAATAAAGATGATGATAACAAAAGAGCTTGTCTCCGGCATACCGCAGCTGAAAGATGAGAAAGAAACTTGTGTTTCATGCTATCTTGGCAAGCAAACAAGGAAACCATTCCCACAATCAACCGGATACAGAGCAAGTCACCCACTTGAGCTTGTCCATGGCGACATATGTGGGCCAATAACGCCTGCTACACCAGGATGCAAGCGTTACGTATTCGTACTAGTGGATGACTGCACCCGCTACATGTGGACAGTGCTGCTAGAGAGGAAGAGTGAGGCTTACGAAAAATTCAAAACGTTTAAGAAACTTGCAGAGCAAGAGACAAAAACAGAGATGAAAACATTCCGAACTGATCGAGGAGGAGAGTTTATGTCACAAGAATTCATATCCTTTTGTGACAAAAGCGGCATTAACAGACACCTAACCGCACCATACTCCCCTCAACAGAATGGAGTCGTCGAACGTCGGAACCGTACCTTACTAGAGATGACAAGAAGTCTCTTGAAACACATGAGTATGCCGAATGTCTTATGGGGCGAAGCAGTTAGACATGCTACTTATCTAATTAACCGTGTCGAAACAAGATCCCTGGTTGGAAGAACACCGTATGAAGCATTACGGGGAGCGAAACCTAACCTTGAACATCTCAGGGTTTTTGGTTGTGTGTGTTATGCAAGAACAGAGGTGGCTGGAAGGAAGAAACTCGACGATCGTTCCCGCATCTTGGTACACTTAGGAACGGAGCCTGGATCAAAGGCTTATCGAATGATGGATCCAGTGAAGAAAACGATCGTGGTAAGTCGTGATGTGAAGTTCGACGAGGAAAAACGATGGAACTGGAACATAACCGAAGATAAGGAGGAAGACAACTTTGAAGTGGAATTGCGGCCATTGGAGGATAATAAAAGACATACGAGTGACAATGAGAATTGTAGTGGTGGAGAAGATGATGATGGCGAGGAACATAGAAGTAACAACGAAGAAGAGGACGATCAGCTCCAACCAAGACGATCTTCACGAGTAAGCTCTAAACCAGCATACCTAGAGGATTACGTTTTATTGGCTGAGGAGGAGTGTGAGCGATTGCTGATGGTGATCAACAACGAACCATATAACTTCAATGAAGCTAAAAGGTTAAAGGTATGGATTGATGCGTGTCTGGATGAAATATCATCTATAGAAAAGAATAATACTTGGGTCCTTATCGATCTACCAAGAGGATTCAAACCTATTGGACTCAAGTGGGTATTCAAAATAAAAAGGAATGCAGATGGAAGCATTAGCAAATACAAAGCTCGTTTAGTAGCAAAAGGTTACGTTCAGAAGCATGGCATCGACTACGACGAGGTCTTTGCACCTGTAGCTCGGATTGAAACTGTTAGGTTAATCATTGTAGTTGCCGCATCATATGGTTGGGAGTTGCATCACCTTGATGTTAAAACTGCGTTCTTACACGGAGACCTAAAAGAAGAGGTGTACGTCACTCAGCCTGAGGGTTTCGAAGTTAAAGGAAAGGAAGAAAAGGTCTATAGACTGAGAAAAGCTCTCTACGGCTTGAAACAAGCTCCTAGAGCTTGGAATATAAAACTTAATCATATCCTGCAAGAGCTTGGCTTCACACGATGTACTAAAGAGCCGTCGCTATACAAGAAGGAAGATAAAGAAGGTCTTCTCATCGTATGCGTTTATGTAGATGATCTCCTTGTCACAAGTTCATCTCTACATCTATTGATCGACTTTAAAAGAAAGATGGGAAACAAGTTTGAGATGAGTGATTTGGGAAAACTAACCTATTACTTAGGAATCGAAGTGAGGCAGTATGATGGCGGCATTGTTTTATCACAAGACAGGTATGCGAGAAAGATTCTTGAGGAAACTGGAATGCACGCCTGCAATCTTACTCATATTCCCATGGACGTAAACTTGAAGCTGTCAAGGTCTCCGCTTGAACGAAGCGTCGATGAAAGAGAATATCGAAGAAGTATTGGATGCCTTCGTTATCTACTACATACGCGACCTGATCTCTCGTTCTCTGTTGGAGTTCTTAGTAGATTTATGCAAGACCCTAAGGAGTCTCATAGTGCAGCCTTAAAACAGGTTCTAAGATACCTACGCGGGACAACGTCACTCGGTCTACGTTTTACTCGAGCAACGAGATTGGAACTAACCGGGTACAGTGACAGCTCGCACAGTGTGGACTTGGACGATGGAAGGTCGACGACCGGGCATGTTTTCTATCTCGGAAGTAGCCCTGTGACATGGTGCTCTCAGAAACAAGAGATAGTGGCATTATCCTCTTGTGAAGCTGAGTTTATGGCAGCTACTGAGGCTGCAAAGCAAGCTATTTGGCTTCAGGAACTTTTGAGTGAAACTATTGGAGAAACAAGCAAGAAAGTGGTCATAAAAGTTGACAACAAATCTGCAATAGCACTCACAAAGAATCCTGTGTTTCATGGTCGCAGTAAACATATTCATAGGAGATTTCACTTCATACGGGAGTGCGTTGAGAATGAACAAGTTGAAGTTGAACATGTCCCGGGAAATGAACAAAGAGCCGATATACTTACAAAATCACTTGGCCGTTTGAAGTTTAAAGAGATGAGGCGACTTATTGGAGTTGTTGAAGTGTGTGAGAGTGAGTTCAAGCTTAAGGAGGAGAATGTTGGAATAAGCTTGAAGATGATTGCTTAAGAGTCAAGTAACCTATTCCTAGTTAGATTATGATCTTAAGAGATAAGGATCATTACTTGTGTGATTACTATTAGGAATAGGAAATATAATATCTCTATATAAGCAATGTCGAGTAATGACATATTGCAATGCGTTGTGTGATTGAATTGCTTTAGTTTTTGAGTGAGTTTTCTAAAGCTTAATAAAGAAGAGTGTTGTTTATATCTTGATCTTGAGTTCTATATATCTTGTTCCCGTATCAGAAAGAAGTTACTTCCAGAAAAATGTAACACGTTTATAGAGTATTGCTTAGGTCTATAATATTAATAATATAGATGGTAATCATCTCTTAATAATATGTAACACGTTGATACTTTCAAAAATATATTGAATATTAAGGTATGGATAAGGTATATATTTAATATTGGTTGGTTTAATATATGTAGAAATAATAGAAATGTTAAGTCACAACATGTTCAATAGGTCCAAAAAAAACCATGTCATGATAAATTCAAATAGGACTCTGTTTTAATAGATTAGATTTATATATACACGAGACATGTTATAAATCCTTGGTTTAATCGGTTACCTTATTTGGATATTGGTTTGTAACCAAACCGACCCAAAGTCCAAATAGTTTGGCCTTGAAACCCATTCGGTATTTTGAACGGATCCGTTACCGATCCGGACCCACGAGTTCGGTTTGGTTTAGGGTGTGGACTTCGGGTTCAGTATAATACATTATAGACAACTATGGTTGAGACAAATAGGATAAGCAAGAAGACATGTGGACAGAGAAATTGTGAACGAATACAAATTAATGTGTTGCAGACAAAGAAAATATAGACGACTAGGTTGTGAACATAAAAATTGTGGACAGAGAAATTGAAACTTGTTTAAATATTACTTTAGTTCATGGAAAAGAATCAATTTAGTTCATTGTTAAAATTGTTAGAAAGACTTATCAATTAAATTTAAGTGTGACTAATTATATTTAAATATTTTTATTGATCAAAATATAAATAATTTGAGTTATGGACAAACATATTGTATTTATGGATAAATGTGGTTATGACATGTAAGTTATGGATAGAAAGATTATGGACATCAAAGTTGTGACCGAGCAAATTGTGGATAGACGAATTGTGGACACAAAGATCTCCCACATATTTTGTCAAACATTTTATATGTGATTTTGTTATTCTCCTTAATTTTTTTAGATTTAAATCAGTAATAATCTCCGTCTTAAATTCAGTTTAAGCCATTTTCAAATTAAAACCAAAACTTTTTAAAAATCAAAATTTCAGCAACCATCGATTGATTAATGTATAGTTGTATACCCAAAATCATGAGAAAATACCAAATTTCACTATAAAGACTTTCGCCTTTGCCTCAATTACTGATTTCAAAACTGGAAAATCTAAAACTAGAGGTAAGAGCTGAATGAGAAGACAAGGCTCACCACTAAAAAGATCCTAAATCAAATTACAAAAGAAATCTCTCGGATGAGAATAAATTCGCGAACCTCTCTTTTTCTCTTTGAATTTGGATCATAGTTTTCTAAAGGTGTGCTGCAGATATTTTCTTCATTTTTTAGATACATATTTTAGGAGAAGCGAAAGACGAAGAAGTATAAAGCCGAAGAAGGATCAAGCTGATTTTTTTGAAACGGAAATGAAACTTCAGATGCAACAATTAATTTCCAAGGAGAATTTTATGTTATCCGAGCTTGATCTGTTACCATTTTACAAGATTGTAAAACTGTGGCTTAAAATCCCGCCAAAGTTATTAGTTATTTCTTCTAATATGTATATTAATTTTCATACTAACAATCATTATTACATCCAAAGTTGTAACCAAAATGCATAGTTTTGTGGGTTAAAATTTTTAAATTACCACTCAGACTTCATTGATGGTTAAGCAACCAAATGAATATGAGGATGAACCAATTCGTTGATCAGAAAGTAGTAAACAATGACTAAAGTGATTATCTATGGTACATGACTACCCTTAAGTTTAGAAAACGATATCTAGTCTTGGATAAAAGCATGTCTCTTCATGTCAACAATACTGCTCACGTTCTTCTTGTCCTAGCCTACAAAATAAAACTCGTCGAAGTCCCTGAAACCGTTTTCAGAGTCACCCGGACGTTGGAGCAGAACGCGACGGAGGTCGTTCACCGGTGGCAACATGTCGCGCCGGAGCTTCCCGAAGAGATCTTCATAAGAACGACCATGGAGGTTGTAAACGGCACCGTTTCTTCTCAAAAGACTGTCAGGGCAACATTCTTAGCTCTGTTCCTCGGAGACGCATCAACACTTCTGTCGATACTAAACCGGAGATTACCAGAACTGAGTCTGGTCCGGTGACGAGCTGGATCCAGTCGGTGCTTTTCTGGACGGATATACAAGTGGGTACGTCGGAGAAAGTTCTACTCGAGTCGAGAGGAATGAAACCTTGATGTATATCAAGAGGAAATCAGATTACGTTCTTGAACCGATTTCAAGAATCGATTTGGAGGAAGATGATCGAGCTTGAGACTCCGGCAGCTATAGCTTTCAATCCATACGGCGGCATGATGGCGAAGATTTCGCCGACGGCGACTCCGTTCCCGTACAGAGCAGGCAACCTCTGTAAGATTCAGTACGTTACTGATTGGGGAGAAGATAGATTAACGAAACTGACGAGGAAGTTGTACCGGTTCATGACTCCTTTTGTGTCCAAGAATCCAAGACAGTCGTTTTTTAATTATCGGGATATTGAATTGCGAACCAATTTCTCACAAAATCAGGAGCTATGTTGAAGGTAAACGTTACGGGGAGAAATATTTTGCTGGAAATTTCGAGAGGCTGGTGGAGATCAAGACTAGAGTTGATAGTGGTAACTTCTTCAGGAACGAAATTGTAACATCCCGGGCCCGGCCCAAAAGGAAACTCAAGTGCAGGAGGCCCAAGGAGAAGAAACCCTAGACATAACCCCTCCCATTGCTTATAAAAGGAGAAGTTTCCCTAGGGTTCAGCCACAAGAGAGACAGCAAGCGAAGCCCTGCCTGAGCAGAACCCCGCCGCCGCCTCCGCCTCAAGCCGCCGCCGCTCCATCTCCGGCGAAGCCAGCCGCCCGCGAAGCCCTAGCCGCCGCAACCGAGTTCCTAGCCGCCGCAACCGAGTTCCTAGCCGCCGCCTCCTTGATTCAGTTTCGTGCAAGCAACTGAGATCTGAACCCTAAAGGTAAAACTAAGATCTCTAGCTCTAAGTCATTGGAAAATGACAGATAATAAACCCATCTCTCTCTTGTGTGAATCCGATTCTCAAATCAGATCTCGAGAAGTGACTGTTCCCCAAACCTAGATCCAGATCTACTTCTGCAAAAAGCTAAGGTGAGGACTTGGCTGTGAACTTGCCTCATGTTGAGTAACCAATGGGACTTAGTCCTTTGTTAATCAGTTCTAGATATTGTGTGTATGTGTGATGTGATATGTGATTGATCTTGTCTAGACGATAGTACATGTTGAAGTGATAAGAACGTAGGCATGTTAGGGTGGTCAAGAATATGATGATAAGGTGTTGAGACGTGTTGTGAATGATAAGTGAAAGATGTAAGAATAAGTACGAATAAGGGATCATATAGAGAGTCTAAGGAAAGTATGTGGGGTAGTAGTCCACGCTAGGTATCCATAGGAGATGTGGCCAATCCACAAGAATATGGAAGCACCCATAGGAGATGTGGCAATCCACAAGAATATGGGGTAGAAGCCTAGTTGGGGCTACCCACTGATGAAAAGGACGAAAAGATGAAAAGGATGTGCATTGTAAGGTCTTTAGTTCATGTCGGGTAGTATGGGTTTCTGTGTAATAGATCTTATTAGCTCATGACTTGTGATTGTTTGCTCTTCCTGAGTTGAGCTCGTGGGTTCCTAGAACCTACCCTCACTGAGTATTATGTACTCACCCCTCTTTTTACAGGTAGGGCCGAGAGGGAGCGGGAGTAGATGTCCGTATGGTGCAAGTGTTTTCTCGAGTCTTTCATTTATGACTCCTTTCTTTCAACCATTTCTTCTTAAGTTTTTATTCGACATTTCAGTTTTGTTGAGTTTGGTTTTATGTAAGACAATTCGAGTTTTAATAAGAGTTTTTGAACGAAAAGGTTTGGGGTAAAGCATTTGATAAGGTTCATCGGGCCAAGGCCATTACAATTGGAATCAGAGCCAGGTTAAACCCACCCGGTGCTGTCCCGGGTGGGAAGGGCAGGGTCGGGTAGAAGTAGGAAAAAAAAAAAAAAAAAAAAAAGGGTTTCAAAAGGACTTCTTCCGAACGTTTTTCTAAGTGTTTCAAAAAGGAGTTTAAAAAAAAAAAAAAAAAAAATGCACCACTCGGACGGAACTCCTAGCTCACTCGGTGGACAATAGAATACGAGTAGAACCGTAGCTAATACTCCTTCACTTGTCAACAGAATGCCTCCCAAGAATGCCAGAGTTGCAAGGCCAGCTGCGGCCATCCCGAGAGCGACACGACGGGTCACCAGGTCTGCGTCTCAAGCCTCCAGCGAGGCAGAAAGCCGAAGAGAGGGCGCACCCAAGAATGGGAACCCAGTGGAAATGCCGAACGTGGTGAATGCAGCGCTCCTGGCAGAACTGCAAAGATACCGTGACGCCTATGGGGGTCAATTGCCCAATGGTGAAGCCGCCGCAGAGGCGGGGGACAACCCCATACCACCTGGGGCGGCCCAGAATCCGCCACCACCGCCACCACCCCCGGCAGTGCCTGCGGTGGTGCACGCCCCAGGCCCCAACTACTGGGACATGCTGAGACACATGAAGAGTATGCAGACGGAGTTTTTCAATGGAAAGGCCGACGCAATTGTCGCGGATAACTGGAGACGTCAACTCGAGAGGAACTTCGCTTCTGCAAGGTGCCCACCGGAGTTCCGTAGGGACCTGGCTGCTCACTATCTTAAGGACGACGCACTAGTGTGGTGGGACAAAGTGGTCGAAGGTCACACGGGATACGACTGACCTGGGATGATTTCCTGGAAGCATTCAATGGGAAGTACTTCCCCTTAGAAGCCATGGACGCGATGGAAAGCAAGTTTCAGGACATCCGTCAGGGGTCAAGGAATGTACGAGACTACGGAGACGAGTTCAACCGACTTCGGAGATTTGCGGGTCACTACCTGAGTGATCACGACTTAATCCGCCGTTTCCTCAAAGGCATGAGAGTGGAACTGAGGAATAGCTGCAACGTGAGGGAATATCGTGATGTCCATGAGCTGATTGAGAAAGCCGCATAACAGGAATCAGGGCTCGAGGAAGAACGAAAACAGAACCAGAACTCCCAGAACCGGGGTGCCAAACGGCCCCGGGATGCACTGCCCGCGGCTGAGCCTGCCCCGTTAAGGCCCGCATGTGAAAGGTGTGGACGATTCCATGCGGGGGAGTGCAGAGCAGGAGCATGCTTCGCCTGCGGCGAGCGCGGCCATATGGCGAGGGATTGCCCAAAGGAGAGACAGGCCCAACGCAGGCGCTGTCACCGCTGCGGCCAGGAGGGACATCAGGCGTGGGAGTGCCCAACACTCCAAAGAGGAAACGCGGAAGGGGCGCAACCCCAACAGCAGAGAGGGCAAGCCGCAGGGCCAAAAGCGTACGCCGTCGAGGGTCGCGAAGGAGCCGAACCAATCGCGGGTATGTTTTGATTTTATATGAAAAGAACTGTTAGTAGTCGTGTAGCTTAGCGTTAGTGTTGTGTAGGGTCTGTCACGGTCGGAGGAGTGACACCGTTCACTCTCTTCGACACCGGGGCAACTCACAGTTTTGTAAGCCCTAGACTTACGCGTGAGTGGGACTTTAAGGGGAACTTCAACCCCATGGTGACGGGAGTCGAGATGGCAGTAACAGAGAAAATGGCCACGAGGGGAAGATATGAAGAAGTACCGGTGATCCTCGCAGGAGTGAATTTACCCGGAGACCTGCTGGAGTTAGAACTGGGGCGTTACGAGGTGATCTTGGGAATGGATTGGCTAGCACAACACAGAGCCGTGGTCGAGTGTGCCAAAGCATGCGTTAGGATTCCGCTTGATGGGAGGCAAATCGTGTCCAGAGGAATGAGAACTAGGACCGGAATAACTGTGGTGTCGATGGCCCATGCTGAAGAAGCAATCCGGAAAGGAGGAGAAGCCTTTTTTGCCACTATTGAAATGGTGGGTGAGACCGAAACGCCAGATCTGGGAAATATCCCTGTAGCAGCAGAGTATGCAGATGTGTTTGAACCATTACGCGGACCCCCACCTCAACGAAATAATGCTTTTACGATTGAGCTAGAACCCGGAACCGCACCGGTTTCCAGGGCCCCCTACCGTTTGGCGCCTGCAGAGATGGCCGAACTGAAGAAACAACTGGAAGAACTAGTGGAAAAGGGATTCATACGTCCGAGTAGCTCGCCTTGGGGGGCGCCGGTACTCTTTGTAAGGAAGAAGGATGGGAGCCTTCGACTGTGCATCGACTACCGGGGATTGAACAAGGTGACCGTTAAAAATAAGTACCCCTACCCCGTATAGACGAACTTATGGATCAGCTGGAGGGAGCCACCTGGTTCTCAAAGATCGACCTTGCTTCAGGTTATCACCAAATCCCTATTCACGAAGGAGATATTAGGAAGACAGCTTTTCGTACCCGGTACGGACACTACGAATTCGTAGTAATGCCCTTTGGGCTGACGAACGCGCCGGCAGCTTTCATGGGGCTAATGAATGACATTTTCAGAGATTATCTGGACCAGTGTGTGATTGTTTTCATCGACGATATCTTAATTTACTCCAAGAGCCGGGAGGACCACAGACGCCATTTGAGTATCGTGCTGGACAAGTTAAGGGAGCAGGGGTTATATGCTAAGCTTAGCAAGTGTAGTTTCTGGCAACGTAAGATTGGGTTCCTAGGACATGTGATCTCCGAAGCAGGGATAGCGGTGGACCCCGAGAAGATCACCGCGATCACAAAATGGCCAACACCAAGTAACGCAACAGAAGTACGAAGTTTCCTCGGGTTGGCAGGATACTACCGTAAGTACGTTTTAGGGTTCGCCACAATAGCCAGGCCACTCACCCGCCTTACGGGCAAGGAGGTTAGGTTCGAATGGACAGAGGCGTGCGAGGAGGGATTCAAACAACTAAAGGACATGCTGACTAGAGCCCCAGTACTAGTCCTACCTAGACCGGGGGTGCCATTTGTGGTCTACACCGACGCCTCCGGGGTCGGAGTGGGGTGCGTACTCATGCAGGAAGGAAGAGTGATCGCCTACGCGTCCAGACAACTGCGGAAACACGAGTCTAATTACCCGACACATGATTTAGAGTTAGCAGCAGTGGTATTCGCATTAAAAATCTGGAGATCGTATCTATACGGAGAAAAGGTGCAAATTTTCACGGACCACCAGAGTTTGAAATATGTGTTCACTCAAGGAGACTTGAACCTACGGCAGCGCAGGTGGATGGAACTGCTAGCAGATTACGACCTGGTCATCGATTACCACCCCGGGAAGGCAAACCTGGTGGCAGATGCCTTAAGCCGAAGGAAATCAGACATCTCCGGAGCAAAGGAAACTCAGGAACTCGCCACGGCCTTAACGAAACTACACCTCTGTGCGACGACCGTGAACGAGGAGGGCGCCGGGTTAGAGGTTGTGGAACAAGCTGACCTACTGAGTCGAATCAGTAAGGCCCAGGAAACGGACTCCACACTCCAAGGGATGGTCGACAAGGAGGTGAGCGGGTACCGTACGGCTGGGAATGGTACTATCCTGTTTAAAGGCCGAGTGTGCGTACCACAGGGAGGGAACTTGAGGGACGAATTACTGGCACAGGCTCATCAATCACGGTTCGCAATTCACCCGGGACGGACAAAAATGTACCAAGATCTGAAGCGGTACTATCACTGGGAAGGAATGAAGAGAGATGTCGCCTTGTGGATAGCCCGGTGTCAGACCTGTCAGCTGGTTAAGGCGGAGCGCGGAGTTCCAGGAGGACTGCTGCAGGAGTTACCCTTACCACAATGGAAATGGGATATGGTGACAATGGATTTCGTCACGGGGCTACCACGGACCACGAGAAACAAGGACGCTATATGGGTGATAGTAGACCGCCTGACAAAGACGGCTCATTTCCTACCTATACGAACCACCGATAAGACTGAGGACTTAGCTCGAGAGTACCTGAACACCATAGTGAAGTTGCATGGGGTACCGGTAAGCATAGTATCCGACCGGGACCCGAAGTTTACCTCAACTTTCTGGCAGGCGTTTCAAAGAGCGTTGGGAACCAAGGTTCGCCTTAGCACCGCGTATCACCCACAGACGGATGGACAATCCGAGAGGACCATCCAAACACTTGAAGATATGTTGAGGGCGAGTGCTTTGGAATGGGGAGGTAAATGGAGCGAATATCTACCATTGGTGGAGTTCTCATATAACAACAGCTACCATGCGAGCATTGAAATGTCCCCGTATGAAGCATTGTATGGGCGACCCTGTAGGACCCCCTTATGTTGGACCGAAGTGGGGGAGGAACGAGATATGACCCCCGAACTAGTTGGAGAAACGATCAAGCAAGTAGAACTCCTCAGAGACAGATTGAAAACAGCACACGATCGCCAGAAGAGTTACGCCGACAAACACCGGAAGAAACTAGAGTTTGCAGAAGGGGATGAGGTGTACTTGAAAATGATAACCTCTCGAGGGAATGACCCAAACCGAAAGTTGAAAAAGTTGAGACCCAGATACATGGGCCCATACGTGATAAAGGAGAGGATTCGTGCAGTCGCGTATCGGCTGGTCCTACCGCCGGAACTATCAGATTTCCATGACGTGTTTCACATCTCCGTGCTACGGAAGGTTGTAAGGGAGCCTGAGCTGATCTTGCCGCACCCGCCTACGGATACGCAATGTAACTTGACCTTGGTTAGCAAACCCATAAAGATTGTGGAGGAAAAGGAAGTAAATAACCGGGGACGAAAGGAAAAGATGGTTCTCGTACGTTGGGAGAGGGATGGAATCCACGAGGATGTGTGGGAACATGAATCGCATTTGAAGGTTAACTACCCCGGGATTTTTGGAAACGCGGAACGGGACCAGGAGGAGGTCCAGAATTCGGGGACGAATCCTTTTTCTAGTGGGGGAGAATTGTAACATCCTAGGCCCGGCCCAAAAGGAAACTCAAGTGCAGGAGGCCCAAGGAAAAGAAACCCTAGACATAACCCCTCCCATTGCTTATAAAAGGAGAAGTTTCCCTAGGGTTCAACCACAAGAGAGACAGCAAGCGAAGCCCTGCCTGAGCAGTACCCCGCCGCCGCCTCCGCCTCAAGCCGCCGCCGCTCCATCTCCGGCGAAGCCAGCCGCCAGCCGCCCGCGAAGCCCTAGCCGCCGCAACCGAGCTCCTAGCCGCCGCCTCCTTGATTCAGTTTCGTGCAAGCAACTGAGATCTGAACCCTAAAGGTAAAACTAAGATCTCTAGCTCTAAGTCATTGGAAAATGACAGATTCTAAACCCATCTCTCTCTTGTGTGAATCCGATTCTCAAATCAGATCTCGAGAAGTGACTGTTCCCCAAACCTAGATCCAGATCTACTTCTGCAAAAAGCTAAGGTGAGGACTTGGCTGTGAACTTGCCTCATGTTGAGTAACCAATGGGACTTAGTCCTTTGTTAATCAGTTCTAGATATTGTGTGTATGTGTGATGTGATATGTGATTGATCTTGTCTAGACGATAGTACGTGTTGAAGTGACAAGAACGTAGGCATGTTAGGGTGGTCAAGAATATGATGATAAGGTGTTGAGACGTGTTGTGAATGATAAGTGAAAGATGTAAGAATAAGTACGAATAAGGGATCATATAGAGAGTCTAAGGAAAGTATGTGGGGTAGTAGTCCACGCTAGGTATCCATAGGAGATGTGGCCAATCCACAAGAATATGGAAGCACCCATAGGAGATGTGGCCAATCCACAAGAATATGGGGTAGAAGCCTAGTTGGGGCTACCCACTGATGAAAAGGACGAAAAGATGAAAAGGATGTGCATTGTAGGGTCTTTAGTTCATGTCGGGTAGTATGGGTTTCTGTGTAATAGATCTTATTAGCTCATGACTTGTGATTGTTTGCTCTTCCTGAGTTGAGCTCGTGGGTTCCTAGAACCTACCCTCACTGAGTATTATGTATTCACCCCTCTTTTTATAGGTAGGGCCGAGAGGGAGCGGGAGTAGATGTCCGTATGGTGCAAGTGTTTTTTCGAGTCTTTCATTTATGACTCCTTTCTTTCAACCATTTCTTCTTAAGTTTTTATTTGACATTTCAGTTTTGTTGAGTTTGGTTTTATGTAAGACAATTCGAGTTTTAATAAGAGTTTTTGAACGAAAAGGTTTGGGGTAAAGCATTTGATAAGGTTCATCGGGCCAAGGCCGTTACAGAAATAGTATTCCTGTGATACTTCAATAGTTGATTAGTGAAACTGCTCTTGTGTAAATGATTGTTCTGTAAATTTTGTCTATTTTTGGTAAAGCAACTTCGGTTTATATGGCTATTAGATTTTAAAGCACAGGCGTATAGTAAAACCAGGGTCGTCTTTTCGCATTACCAAGTTTTTTCAAGAACAAATATATAAGCTAACGTAGCCGGAGAATTTTCAGTTCAGTGAACTCTGTGGTAGAAACGTAGTGTTTAAGCTTGGTGAAGAAATTTTTGAGGGTATACATGAATGAGATTTGGTTGCAGTGCAAAGATCGTCAAATAAGTGTGCTTCTCTGATTGCCAATAGCGTTGCCAAGGAGATGAGATTTCACCTGTTGTGGGTCGAGGTGCTCCTAGGTGGATGAGTTCCTTGGTAGAAGAAGAGAGGATGAATCGCTAATGAGTTAGGTGAATGGTTTTGTCTTGGTTTCGTTGGATATGCCGGAAGGTGTAAATGAGCTATGTGCTCTGCTCCGTTTATGGTTCTGGTTAGGGACGTCGAATGGGCGGGTTGTCCATGGGCGACTTGTGTCCAAATTATTTTGGGTTAATATGGACACACCTATATTAGACCAAATTTAAATAGGTTTAAAAAGACAAATCTAGTGGAAACACCGTAGCCTAATGGTTAAGGTTTAAAGGTTTCTACACCCAGGTATGTGGTTCAAATCCCAAACTATGCAATTTTTTGCAGATTACAGGAAATCCAAGTTTCAAGTCCCGGAGAGAGCGATTCCGTAGTCTTACAAGGGATCTTCAACATGGTGCAAGTAAATCTGGTCAGACGTAGATCTTAATAGGACGGCTCAGGTGATGCAGTTAGGCGTAGATCCTCATAAGGCAGATAGTGTTATCGGTAATCGAATCGTCTATGTAATATTTCTCATATCATAATTGTAATATCATAATAAATCAGCGTTAAAAAAAATGACAAACCCAATTGGACTCATGGACAAAACCGGGCAAGAACATATGGACATTGGGCAGCCCAAATAGTTAAAATATCTAGGTTTAGGAAATTAGGAAAAAAATTACAGTTTTAATTTGTTTTACCAAAATCATAAAATCGAGTTTTTGTCAAAACCGAAAATTGTATTTTCCCTTAAAAATTGCATTTTCCCTTAAAATTTGCATTTTCTCCGTCAAAACCAGTGTTTTTAAAACCGGACCGGAAGCTGAACCGGAAATATTTTGGGTCACGGTTCAATATGGTTCGACCGGGTCAAACCTGGTTCAATAATATGGTTTAATATTTTTTTTAGTATGTAAATATAAAAATAATATTAGTAAACATGATGCATAGTTAAAATATAAATCAATTTTGAACATAAAATATTATAAATATAAATTAGTTTCTTGTTTATATGGATGATTTATAGATTTTCGATATTTTTAGTGGTTTTTATTGGTTTAATAACTTTTAAATATAATCCGGCTATGTGGTCGGTTCATGGTCGAACCAATTACTAGACCAACCCGGCTATATAACCGGTTCACGGTCGAACCCGGTCCAACCATCGGGTCGGTCCGGTTTTAAAAACACTGGTCAAAACCATAAAATCGTGTTTTTCGGCCAAAACTGCAAAATCGCAATTTCCCGTTAAAATTATATTTTTTGGTCAAAACCGCAAAATCACGTTTTCGTGAAACAAAAGTCATATTTTTCATCAAAATCACAAAAATCTCAAAATCAAATTTTCTTGTCAAAAATTCAAATTTCACAATAATAAAGTTTAAGTCTATAATATATACAAAATTTAGTATATTTTCATCTTTTACAATAAAAATTAGGTTATTTATATTAAATTGGCGTCTGGACCCCATGGGCAACCAACAAATCATGGTCTTTTTTAAGTATAGTCTTATTTAGACATGGTTCTATTTGGGTGTCGACCAAAATTGTCCAACAAAAAAACACGTCCATGTGGACAGGCCCAAATGGGCCCAACACGTCTAGTTCTGCTTTGTGTTTGCTGGTTTTTTTTCTAACCCTTTGCTGCTTTTCTCTTTTAGAAGGATCCAATTCAGTGGAAAGATGAATGTATTAATATTTTTGTAAACAGTGTCAAGAAATAATTTGAGACGGTACTTAGTAGAGCGTACTAATAATCATATACAGGTCACATACAATAATGAAACGTGAATCAAAATTGTTTATCTTAAGTTCTCACACTTTATTCTTGTGCTCACTCGCATAGGCCCTTTCACTCGCATAGGCCCTTTCACTATATTTATATGCCAAGTTGATGGATCGTGGGCTTCTGGTAACGCAAGCAGCAAAGTGGAATGAACTTTTTTTATTAAAAAAATGACCAGGATGTCCTGTAGGAAGGACTTTGGGGCGCAATTGTTTGATTTCCCGGGATTAGTTATGTTTATCTATGAGAGTTATACTAATATCAAACGAACTTATTTGTTTTTTTTTTTTTTTTGATAACTCTGGTATCTGGGCATTTGATAACTCTGGTATCTGGGCAGCCACATTCCCAACTATCTCTCCGTAGGGGGTCCAGCGCCCAAACGGAAGGGATGTTAAATCCGCTGTGGCCAGGGCTCGAAGTCGTGATGGCGGACACCTCAGCCGAAGTTCCTTTACCACCAGACCACGAGGTCCGGTTTAACGAACTTATTTGTTGGCTGTCTATATGACATATATGAGACTCCTAGGGTCATACTGATTACAAAATGTTAACTGGTTATTAATTTTAGAAATATCACAAATGAATGAAATTAAAAGAAATAAAACGTAGATGAATGGAATAAGAAAAGTTATAAAATAAAAAAATAGAGTTTCATTCCACCTACAGTTATTCATGAGCTTTTTTAATTATGAATTTTTTATAATTACTTTTCATTTTTCTCTATACATTTTCCAAAGAATCATTGGAATGAGATTTGTTTTTTGTTCCATTCAAATGCTAAAAATAATTTGAAAACTATCGGAATAAATCACTCCATGCAATTTCATTCCAGAAATTTGCAATCCAGTTGCACCCATTTTGATTAATCGATAAAAAATCAATTGTTGTGAAAATGAATAGTCTAACAGACGTTGTCTTATATAGTTGGAATAGTAATTGATTATGGCTATAATTTAATAACATTGTTAAAATGGAATATGCAGCGCACCCTGACAAAAATGATCAAATATTTAAGGAAGTAAAAACATAAAAACGGAAGACTATTTTTAATAAGTAATAAAGAACAAATTCTTCAATATTTAGAACTTATAAAATGTATTAAAAATTTTCTTACCTTTTTTTTTCTTTTCCGGGAAGAATGATACAGACGAAGATAATGACATATTTTCAGAATATCTATACTATTAAATCATAATCATTTATAATATTATGCTCTTAGTTTTTCAAGTTATTTACAAAGTAATGCCAATATCTTTTTTTATATTACAATTAATATTATTATTTAATAATAATGCAGAATATATTGGCCGGTAACATCGAAGCCACATTTATCAATGTTACTATAATACAATTATTAACGTTTGTGTTTAAATAAAAAATTCTTAACTATACAAACCATACAATTATTATTTAACCTTATTATTTTTTATAAGACTTATTATTTGACTTAATGCTTATAATATGTTTGACATGTTTGACGGCAACACACTATGAATTTTGTTTCACAAAGATCATGAAATATTAAAGTAGTCCAAAGAAATTTATACTTTGAATTATGAAATAAGGAATAGCATAAATTTATAATGTGAATTATGAAATAAAGAATATCATTCATCATTTTAAGATATTTTCATAATCTTTTTTGTTTGTTAATTCATGAGTTTAAACCTTGGGTAACAAACAAAATCAATAAAGATGGCCAATAAAATCTTAAATATCAGTTTCAACTTCATTCCTTAATATGTGGACACTACAAATATTCTGTGAGTTTAACTTAATTAACTTGGCCAACTATCTCAATTGTGTTTTAAACAAAATCTGAATGTATAAAAATATCTAATAATGTTACCAAAACAATCTCACCCAATTTGTTCATTATCAATATATAAGATCTGCAAAATATTGACCTGAATAATAATACTAACTATATTTTGATTCAGAAAATCTATCAAGTATATATTTTAGAATATGCTACACCTGTTTCTCTAAATATACCCTTAACCTAAACAGCTAATTGTTAGTATTTTAGTATGACCAAAACCAAACCAAAAAGAAGTGTAAAAGTGTTTTGTTTTATGAACACTATAAACCCGTTAAACCCATAATTATTGATCTTTATTATAATTAAAATTTTATGTATTAATTAAAATATGTATAATGAAAAATGTATATTTTTATTAAATCTGTAATATAATAGTTTATTAATAAATTAAAATTAAAATATAATTATATTTATTGATTAAAAGTATACAGTTTTTAAATCTTTTAACAAAATTGATTAGTATTTTGGAAACACAAACAATCATTTATAAAATATAATATTTTTAAAAAGACAATCCCGCACTTTAAAAACGCATATCAAAATCTAGTTGTTTCTATAATATAAAACTAACATTTTTTTTTTGAACTAACATTCAATAAAAAAGACCGGATTACGTTGAACTTATAATGTAAGACGTTTAGGAAATAAATCACCATATTAAAACACTGAATCTCCACGTTGTGTAATTGAATATTAATTTACAAGGATATCAATCTTATCTGTAAGATACGCATTTACAAGAATCGCCGATTGTCTATTCATGCCAAATTAATAAATCTATAAGAAATGCAAACCCCTATTGGAATCCATATTCAACAAAGGAGGGTGATAACTGATAAGTGATAACAAGAAGTAAAGAGAATGAAATCTCTAACAATCCACACCCTAATCATCACTGTTTTCTTCTTTACAATCCCAACATCATTTGCATCACCACCAAGACTCGAAGACGTTTACTCACAGTGCACCACAGATTTTAAACCCTCAAATCCAAATTTCCCAATACAAAACTTCACATACACTCAACAAGACCCTAGTTTCCTCACAATCCTCAACAACTACGTCCGTAACCTCCGTTACTTCAACAACACGACACGTAAACCCGTCGCGATCATAGCAGCCGCCGACGTAACTCACATACAGGCCACGATCACCTGCGCCAAAAGACTCAGCCTCCAGCTCCGTATCCGAAGTGGAGGCCACGACTATGATGGGATGTCGTATTTATCAACAGTCGAGTTCGTCGTCCTAGACATGTTCAACCTCCGTTCTATCGAGTTTGATCCTAAACTCGACACCGCGTGGGTCCAATCCGGTGCTACACTTGGAGAGATCTACTACGGAGTTGCCAACAAAAGCAACGATCTCCGTGGATTTCCTGCCGGAATATGCCCCGGTTTAGGCGCTGGTGGACATTTTAGCGGTGGCGGTTACGGAAACATGATGAGAAAGTACGGTTTATCGATCGATAACATTATAGACGCAAAGATCGTTGATGCTAAGGGTAGAGTGTTGGACCGTAGCTCGATGGGAGAAGATCTTTTTTGGGCCTTACGTGGCGGTGGGGCCGCTAGTTTCTGTGTTGTCTTAGCCTGGAAGATCAAGCTTGTTCCGGTTCCAGGAAAGGTCACAGTCTTTAACGTGGAAACTGTCGGAAACAGAGGAGGCGTGAACACCACGGAACTTGTATTGAAATGGCAAGAGATCGCAGACAAGATCGACAACAATCTGTTCATAAGGTTAACTTTAAGCACAAGCAACAAAACTGTGAAGGCTTCATTCATGGGAATGTTCCTCGGAGATTCGACAAAGCTTCTAGAAACCATGAACACGGATTTCCCGGCGCTTGGTCTGAACAAAACAGAGTGTCTAGAAATGAAATGGATCGAATCGGTTCTGTTCTGGCTAAGTATCCCACCCGGTACAGCACCGACATCGGTTATGCTAAACCGTATCCCGCAAAAGCAAATCTACCTCAAGAGAAAATCCGATTACGTCCAAAAACCGATATCAAGAACCGGTTTGGATGCGATATTCAAGGTTCTGTTAGAGAACGAGAACGTGACAATGGCTTGGAACCCGTACGGAGGGAGGATGAGTGAGATTCCATCGACGGAAACAGCGTTCCCGCACCGAGCAGGGAACATGTTCAAGATTCAGTACGCAGCGAACTGGTTGGTGCAAGGGGAAGCAGTGGCTAACGAATGCTTGAGCCAGACGGAAAGAGTGTTCGAGGCAATGAGCCCTTACGTGTCAAAGAATCCACGAGAGGCGTTTTTGAACTATAGGGACGTTGACATTGGAACGAGCTTGAACTCGACGTACGAGGAAGGTAAAGTGTATGGGGTGAAGTATTTTAAGAACAACTTCGAGAGATTGGTTAAGGTCAAGAGCAGAGTTGATCCCGATAACTTTTTCCGGTACGAGCAGAGCATTCCTGTGCTCTCTAGTCACTAGAAATTACCTAGAGACACATTCTTGCTTCCGCTATTGAGAAGTTCTACCAAAATTTATATTTTAATAGTAAAAACAAAGTCAACAACCTAATGGTTTGAGCTCTCTAGTTTTATTAATCAGACCTAAAATATTGAGAAGTTCTTGTTTTAAAAAGATTAAAAGACATGTATGTTTTAGAAGGTAAGGAATGTAATATTTTTCTGTACATTTAATTTCGAATTAGAAATGTATTTAATTTCTTTAGAAATGCGTTAAAATTGTCAAAACTACATGTCACTTAATAGGATCATGCATTCTGTTTCTTAATATTTTTTGTTTTGTTTTGAACGACGTTTCTTAAAATAAGAATCACAAATGAGTGATAATAGAAAAGATCAAGTAATATATGGTAACAGGTTCAGACTTGAACTTGTCTATACTCTTGATTTCATGACAGTTTGCCTCATGACAAGCTATTATATTTTCAATAGAAGAAAATGATAGTAGATGTGAAGTATCACTAAATATTTTGTCAAAAAAAAAAAGTATCACTAAATATGGTTACGTTTTTATCTTACCAACGAGGTACAATGCTCGGAATCAACAACATACAACTTTTACCCCGTTTTTGTTAAGTAACTTTTAAAATACAAGTTTTGAAGTTCACAAAAAGGAGTTGAAGTGCTCGAACACGTTGACTATCATTTCTTCCACTAATCTGCCAACCTATAAATCAAACTATATAAAAGAAAATTAACATGTCAGAAATTCTTCACATATCATTTGGTAGTACGGATCGTCTAATTTTCTTTTATTCGGACCACTATTTTTGTTTGACGATCCTCCACATTCAGATAATCACAGATTCACATGTATGCAAGATGCATACATTTATTGAAAAGGATATTCAAAGCTTCTCTCTGTCTTAACGGATAACGCGGAATATGATAAAACAAGACTTGCACGATACACGGATCTGATCAAAAATGTTTTTTTTTACTGGTCCTAAGTCCTAACTTACAGAAATTGTTGATCTGTACTGCATGTCTGCATCTCGCATAAGTTACATATATATATTAAATCATCATAACCTTTCGTATGAAACAAGATATTCAAAAATCATATATTTAGATAATGACATGTTACTTATCCGCTATCGTGTACAGGAGTGCTCATAAAATACAATACAATATGTAAAAGTCTAAGTCAAATATGATTGGTCCACTATGAGATTTATTCGGGGGAACAAACTTTAGCTGTCAAGAAAAGAAAACGTGAAATAAAAAATGTATACGTGGTGAATGTATAAAGTACTATATTTATTAGAGAAAATTCGAACTTTGAATCTTCTCTATATAATAACACACACAAGCTCTAAAGCTTATAATAGAAACTCCCAAACGACACAAAACATGGAAAAGTTACTAGTTATATCTCTGTTACTGATCTTAAACTCAGTTGCCACTTCACAACCCGTGACCGATCCGGTGGCTTTCCTCCGATGTCTGGAACGACAGCCGACGGATCCAGCGAGTCCGAACTCTGCCGTAGCCTACATCCCAACAAACTCCTCCTTCACCACCGTACTCCGCAACCGCATACCTAACCTCCGTTTCGACAAACCCACAACCCCAAAACCACTCGCCATAGTCGCAGCCGCCACGTGGACACACATTCAGGCGGCGCTAGGATGCGCCCGCGAACTCTCTCTTCAGGTTAGGATCCGAAGCGGTGGTCACGACTTCGAAGGACTCTCCTACACGTCAACCGTCCCATTCTTCGTCCTCGACATGTTTAGTTTCAGAACAGTCGACGTGAATCTCACCGACGGGACGGCTTGGGTCGATGCCGGCGTTACGACGGGAGAGCTTTACTACCGTATCGCTGAGAAGAGCAACGTTCTTGGATTCCCTGCGGGTTTATGTACAACGTTAGGCGTTGGTGGACATTTTAGCGGAGGAGGATACGGGACGATGATGAGAAAGTACGGATTGTCCGTAGACAACGTTGTCGGCTCCGGGATCGTTGACTCCAACGGGAACATATTCACCGACCGGGTATCAATGGGTGAAGACCGTTTCTGGGCGATACGAGGAGGTGGAGCCGCGAGTTTTGGCGTCGTGCTTGGATACAAGATCCGGCTTGTTACTGTGCCGGAGAAAGTTACGGTCTTTAACGTCAGAAGAACCGTCGCAGAAGGAGGGGTTGATCTTATTATGAAGTGGCAGAGTTTTGCTCATAGTACAGACCGAAACTTGTTCGTGAGGCTTACGTTGACTTTGGTCAACGGTACAAAGCCTGGTGAAAAGATGGCTTTGGCCTCCTTCATTGGGATGTATCTAGGCGGATCGGATAAGACGTTCAACGTGATGAACCGGGATTTTCCTGAATTAAAGCTCAAGAGAACCGATTGTACCGAAATGAGATGGATCGAATCGGTCGTGTTTTGGGCCGGTTATCCGATCGGTACACCGATTTCTGTACTACTAAACCGGACAGTGACTACTAAAGCCTTCCATAAACGAAAATCGGATTATGTGAAACGTCCAATTTCGAGAACCGGTCTCGGTTTAATACTCAAGAAGTTGGTGGAGGTTGAGAATGTTAGAATGTTTTTCAATCCGTATGGAGGAAGAATGGGTGAGATACCGAGTTCGAGGACACCGTTCCCACATAGAGCAGGCAATTTGTACAAGATCGAGTATCTCGTAAGCTGGTCGGAAGCTGGAGAGGACGTGGAGAAGAATCAGTTGGCACGTGCCAGAGAGATGTATGAATTCATGAGCCCGTACGTGTCAAAAAATCCGAGGGAAGCGTTTTTTAACTACCGAGATCTTGACATAGGGTCGAGTGTGAATTCCACGTACGAGGAAGGTAAAGTCTACGGGGTTAAATATTTCAAAGACAATTTCGAGAGGTTGGTTGATATTAAAACCTTGATCGATGCTGAAAACTTCTGGAAGAACGAACAAGGTATACCGGTTCGAAGGTAATAAGTGCGACATGAGTGTTGTGGGATTTGTGACATGTATTTAAGTTTTTTTTTCAAGCAAATAAAGCAAGAAACATGACGACCAATATATATTGTTATGAACAAAATCAGCATATACCTATTAAAAATAATGCTCCCTTCAAGGGTATTTGTTTGTTTTACGTGAGTTAGTAATTTTGTTCAACACTTGACAACTTCAGCATGCACATCCAAATAGTTTATGCGATTAATGGATTAAGGCTAGTTTTTAACCAATTGTAATTAGTATATTAAGTTTAAACTGTTTCTAATACTCAAGCGTCTAAAAATGTCAAGTTGTCAAGTTTTTTTTTTTTTTTTTTTGTCAATTAAGCAGAATTTCTGTATATTGTCTTTACATAAAGTGTAATTCCCTGACATGCATGAAATATGTATACATTTATTGACTATGACATTCAACGCTTGTCTCTGTATTAACGGGCAACGCGGCATAAGCAAGACTTGCACGCAGGCTGGCTCAACACCATTAGGAGCCTTAGGGCAATTTTTTTTTTTTTTGCTATCTAAAATTTATATGTAGATATTGTTTAAAATATTTTAAAATTTAATCAATAATATTTTGTATATTTTGTAATGAAAATAAAACTATATACATATCAAATAATTTTGGATCATTTTCAATTTTATTTATTATATTTATAATTTTTTATATATAAAAATATATATTTATAAAAAATTGGGCTCCTTAATTATTATCATACGGGGGTACACAGGTTTGGGCCCGGAACGGTCGCACCGCTTGTCCTCTCTAGTAAGCCGGCCCTTTGCACGATAACATATATGATCGATTACATATTCTTCGACGAATCTTATGTAGTTTTATCTAGGGAAAACTTACTCGATTCCTACTGCATTGTTGGAGGATAGGCCCATTCGCAGTTGGACATATATCGACGAAGTCCAATACAGAGAAGCCGGCCCACTTGGAGCGATGACTCTCGCGGCAAGCAAGAAAGGACTGTTAATGCAGTGAGGCCAGAGTAAAATGCAGAAATAAACAAGACACAAGTTTTTCTGTTTTCGAATTCACTAGAACAAGAAAGTCTTACACCAATCTTTTATATTACAAGAATCCTTTAGGATTACTCCAATCCTAAGCTAAAACTCACCCTAGAGCCTAGACTTTTGTTTATCAGAATCTTCCCGACCCCGAGCTAAACTCCCCCTGAATCTAGACTTTAATCTTCCAACTCCTCGGAAGTACTTCACCAACTACGTCAGCACCTAGCGCAGTGCAGTGACACCAAAGGCTTGATCACACAAGCACAAAACAGTGATCTCTCGACTTTTTCTTTTTCCAGAGACAACTCTCATCATAGAGGCACGTCCTCCATGTATACATAACCAGAACATGTTCTCCAAGTTCTTCCAAAAGCAACTTAAGCAACTTTCCTTTTTCTACCAAAGAATAACTTTCTTATCTTTTTCTCTTCAAGTAATATCCATTACACTTAATGTAAATCTTCCAATAAACATATTGCTTCTTCTCCAAGCTTAACAAGCCGATGGACATCACATAACACGAACTTCAACCAAGCCCATCTTCATGACACGCGCATGTACTACCTCTTGTAGTACTTCACGGACTGATACAAAATATACATCTTCAATCTCCCCCTTTTTGACTATGCATGTGAACTCATCACTTCTGGATAGAAAACCACGTCTTCAATCTCCCCCTATGAGTCACATCATGGTCAAAAACTAACATGAAGATCCATATCGTCCAAAGTAAGGAGGAAATCCCATTCCACCATCTCCATAGTGATCAAATCTCCTAGACCACATATTCCTGAGGCCAAATCCTCCATGATTAGCTCCTTGAACAGACTTGACACAATCACGCCGCATATGCCCATGAACTCCACAAGAATAACATATAGGTCCATGATACCTCATACCATAAGCTTGCTCCATCTGATTCTTCTCCCTCAATAACTTGAAACATCTTGGCCTAATGTGTCCAACAACACCACAGTGATGACAAACAGGCCGAAACCTTTGTTGTGATCCACTCTTCAATCCAGAAACTCTCTCTGGAGCAATCGCCGTATCAGTTGCCGTAGCAGTACTCGTAGCAGCACGCGTAGCAGTCACATTCTTCACACTAGTTGCATGATTCACTGCAATCTTCCTATATGTTGCATTCCCAGCAAACCTCTTAACCTCAGGCTTTGTATCAGACGTAGCTACATCCTTAGTTTTACCTGCTGGTACAAAAACACCTTCAGCTTTCAAACATTCTCCTTGATATCCAAGGCCACATCTATCACTTTGCCCAATACTGAGAAGATGATCTAGCTGATTCGTCCCATTATTCAGCAAGTTCAAATTCTTCTGAGTCTCTGCAAGTTGAGAACCAGACTGTCGTGCTTCTTCTTCTTTCTCTGAAGCATACTTAATTGCTTCAGCAACTTGAGCTTCTAGCTTGGCTTTCTCTTTAACCAAATCTGAGTTCGCCTCAACCAACTTGAGCCAATGCTCATACAACTTCTCATAATTCCCAGCAAGATCAAAGCTTCCACCATCATCATCATCACTTCCAGCATGATCATCACCTCCACATGAAGATCCTGACACAAACGCTGAGACAGATCCCGCCGCAGATCCCGTCACAAATTTTTTCTTAGAACCAGACACAAAAGTTGTGAACGCCACAAAGTTCTTTAGCTTCTCATCATCATCTGAATCATCATCAGACTCATTCTTGTCGTCCTTCTTCTTTTGCTTCAGTAAATTCGCACATTCCTTCCGAACATGCCCAAATCCATTGGACTCATAGCATTGTACCTTAGATGATGATCTGCCTGAATCATTTCTTCTTCCATTATTTATCCTCTCTTCTCTTTGCTTCAGATAACTAGCAAAGTTTCTTGACAACAACCCCATAGGATCTTCAGAAGATGAACCCTTTAAAGCAATTCCATATGGATCTTCTTTCTTCTTCTCCCCTTTTGCATATGATTTGCTCAGCTCAAAAGCTTGAAGAATCCCAACAAACTCATCAAAAGCCATCTCATCCAGATTGTGAGCTTCTTCTACAGCAGAGATCTTTGACTCAAACTTAGAAGGCAACGATCTCTTCAGCTTCTTCACCAACTTCTTGTCCTTGTACTGCTTTCCAAGTGCAAAACATTCATTCGAAATTTCACAAAACTTAGCACTAAACTGAGCCACGGTTTCCTCTTCATCCATCCTCAGATTCTCAAACCTTGATGCTAACATATCCAGCTTAGTACGTTTGACACTTGTAGTACCTTCAAACATATTCTCCAATGTCTTCCATGCCTTCTGAGCTGAAGCACATTGAGAAATCAACTTAAAGTAGCTTGCGTCAATAGCATTGTAAATCGCAGTCTTGGCCTTAGAGTTGCAACTTGAAGCCTTCTTCTCTGCAGCAGTCCACTTATCTCTTGGCTTAAGAACTTCAACCTTCTCATCATCAAGCATCACCGGAGGACTCCAACCAACTTCAATAGAACTCCAACAATCCTCATCAAGACCACTGATAAAAGCTTGCATGCGCACCTTCCAATATCCATAATTGGATGAATCAAGACGTGGGGGTTTTGTCATAGACGTTCCCTCTTGATATGCCGCCATCACAAACTCTGTCCTTCTTCCTGAACCAGTTTCTGTCCTCACCCTTCAAGATCTCACCAGTAACTTAGGTGACCCGCTCTGATACCAATTGTTAATGCAGTGAGGCCAGAGTAAAATGCAGAAATAAACAAGACACAAGTTTTTCTCTTTTCGAATTCACTAGAACAATAAAGTCTTACACCAATCTTTTCTATTACAAGAATCCTTTAGGATTACCCCAATCCTAAGCTAAAACTCATCCTAGAGCCTAGACTTTTGTTTATCAGAATCTTTCCGACCCCGAGCTAAACTCCCCCTGAATCTAGACTTCAATCTTCCAACTCCTCGGAAGTACTTCACCAACTACGTCAGCACCTAGCGCAGTGTAGTGACATCAAAGGCTTGATCACACAAGCACAAAACAGTGATCTCTCGACTTTTTCTTTTTCCAGAGACAACTCTCATCATAGAGGCACGTCCTCCATGTATACATAACCAGAACTTGTTCTCCAAGTTCTTCCAAAAGCAACTTAAGCAACTTTCTTTTTTCTCCCAAGGAATAACTCTCTTGCATTTTTCTCTTCAAGTAATATCCATTACACTTAATGTAAATCTTCCAATAAACATATTGCTTCTTCTCCAAGCTTAACAAGCCCACGGACATCACATAACACGAACTTCAACCAAACACATCTTCATGACACACGCATGTACTATCTCCTGTAATACTTCACGAACTGATACAGAATATACATCTTCAAGGACGACTTGAACAGTGGGCTAATTTGTAAGCTTCGCTTACCACCGGTCGTAGCTGAACGCCAACCACTTCAACCTACGCAAGCAATAGCGTAATAATGAACCGTTGGACCGATCCCCTAACACAATCACTACTACGAGACAGAAAGAAAGAGAGAGACATATCTATATATATATATATATATATATGGAAGAATTTAATGAAAAAAGAAAAGGGCAACACACAATTTAGAACGAGTGAGAAAAAAAAAGTCACTAACGACGAGTTCATAATCTTTTGTATTTTCTCTTCGACAGATAGCTTAAACATTTTAATAAACAAAACTTTTGACTCCTAAATATTTACTTATTGGTTAATTAGACCCTTAAGCTTGATTACTGGTGTTAGGATTCAACAGGTATCACGCATTGTTTACCACAACTATTAACCTCCAAACTCTTTCATAAGACATACTTTTTGTTATATTAATTAAAAAAAATTCTGGTCAAAATATTAATTAAATTTGGTCCAGTATATCTATACGTAACAAATCTATATTATAATGATTGAGTTTTTGCTCTTTCCTCAGCTCGCCACGTCAGCGTTTTGTGTACCGCATTTTTAAAAAATGTGAAAAAAATGTCAAGCTCATGGCTCGAACCCGGGTTATTAAGATATAAACACCAACATTTATACCACTAAACTAAAGGATACTTTGTACATTGATGGCCGAAACTAATATATATTTGTGAAGGTCAGAAACCCTTATTTCTTCGGTTTTCTCTGTGGGCCGGGCTTACAAGTGTATTATGAGTTTCATTTTTAAATGAGATTCATCACGTTATATGAAAAAATAACAATTATAGTTTAGTTTTTCCATATTGTAAACTATCTTCGTTTAACATGAGTTAGGGTTCTTTTCATCATTATCTCAGACAAGTCTGAGCTACAAAGTTGCGCCGTGTGTCTGTTCGTAATCTATTTTTTCACCGGTGAACTCTTCATCTCCCCATCTTAAATCGCTTGATCATAAATGTTCTTGATTTGTAGCCCTTCTGTAAACCCTATATATATGATTCTCATCTTTGATGAACCCAATCTGCATCTCTACAAAACTCATTGATTCCTCTCCAGTTCCTCAAACCGGCGTCCCCGACGTCCATCACTCAACCTTCGAGTCTCTCCGTCTTGGTCATAGTAGTCAGCCTCCAACCTCCTCGCTTCTGAGATTCCCTGAACTTCAAGAAAGACAGTGAGTTTATGAGAATCACAGTTCTCTTCCTTGATGAAAAGGTAAGTTAATCTTCGATTTATCACACTTATTTAATATAATTGTTTTTAATTAATTTTCTGATTCTTTGTTGAATAATATTATTTGCAGATTCTGTGATTCATGGGTTTATTCCCGCCGGACGTGCTAATCATTACATGTCATCTTTGAAAGTCGGTTCCATTGTGAAAGTCGATCCTTTTGAGGTTGTTAGGTGCTCAAGCATGTACAAGATAACTGATCATCCATTCCTCATTCGTTTCATCTCACCAACTATTGATGAAGTCATCACGGGTGCTCCTGAGATCAATCTCCAGTCATAATTAGACTATTCGAAAATTTCCAAGTGATTGCGAACACAAACCTAGAACTCTCAGGTATATTATCATATTGCATCTAGGTTTATATTATGTTTCGATATCATAACTGATATTTAAACTCGCAGATGTGGTTGAGCAAATATGTTCTGTCCAGGGCTTTGACCTTACCAAAGAAACAACTCGAGCCGTTATCCATCTCCTCATTGATCCGTAAAAAACAATCAACACACAATTCTCTTTATATTATTATCGATATTGTGCTAACATCAATAATCAAAATATTTTCTACCCAAAATTTTTGGTCGTCTATTTATCTCCCTTACTTATCAAACTAATTTTGCACAAACCTTTATTTTACATTACAGCTTAAATGAAACCACAACAACCCAAACAATCAAAACACCAAAAACTAGAATTCCAAAAAAGAAGAAACATAAATGATCACCTCTCTTTTTTGTCTAATCTTAGAAATAAACTTCAAAACAAATATACAAAGCCAATCAACTCAACGACACATACATCGAGCCAGCTAAACAAATGTAAACTACACGACCAGCTATTTAACAATTTACAAACTTACTTTTGCAACGAAGAAGAAGAAGACGACAACAAAGATCAGTGAAATTACCTAAACAAAAAAATCAGATTAAGTTATGAACTCTGATAAATACAACTAACAATGATTTTTGTTTACATATTACCCATCAAATGAAAGATAAACAAACACAGCCACACCAGGAGATACAAGAGACAATCCCGACAGATACAAAGGCGGCAACAACATCTCCACCTGCTCACTCCTCTTGTCTTATAAAAAGAGCTTACATGCCCATTGTCAACAGACCAATGCTATTGTCTTCTTATGAGAAATACATAAATTCGTTTGAAACTCATTAAAGCTCAAGTACTCAGAATTGTCACTCATTTTATAGTTATTTCTACAAGTCTTCATGTATTTGTTTTAAAGGTCCGGTAAGAGCAACAAGTTTAAAAATAAAATAAAAAAATATAACAAACATAATAAGGATAATAAAAATTATTATTTAATACACACAACTTACACAACTAAACCGGAGAAAAAATATCCAGAAACAAAAGGTACTCTCAACAACTTTAATATAATTTACGTACCCTCAACAATACAAAAAATAAATTAAAAAGACAAACAAACAATAAGTCTCAGTGACACAACAAACAACATCACGAACTATATCAATCACATTACTAACACAGTTTAGTCCTTAATAAGTGGAGAACAATGCATACACAGTTCAACATTACAACTCTAACCCTATAACAATAAAAAAAACTTGAAAAACAACTCAAAACGTAAAATTTACACCTACATAACCCTAGCAAATATTGAGATGAAACAAGAACTCTGTCTACAAGGCAATGCCCCTGGTATTAACAAAGTTTAAATGAAATTTTTCAACGGAGATGACACATATTAAGCAAACATATATGAAAATAAGACAGAAAATAAACCAATGTATTTCTACGTACGACTCTTAACTACCGTTCATTTTAATGTTTCTTCATGAAACATTTTTTTTTTTTGATGAAATGTTAAATTTATTGAACATCTTTGGAAAAATGTTTATGTACATCTATAAGGCGTTTACTAACTGAACCTTATTAAAGAATCAACAAATTTGGAAGCCTATGAAAAAATTATAGATCACCCCTTTTCAAGAGCTCCAAAACCGTAGATCACTCGTGGTGGAAATGAGCTTCAAACCATCAGCACATAATTCCTTTCAGCTTCGGCTTGAGGAAATAATGGGTAGATGATAACCTGTTCCGGACAGCCTTATCAATTGATATCTTGTATAATTACATGATTTTAGCCATTAATTCGTGTATATTTTGATAATATAGATTAAGAATTAGGCATATTTAGAGTCCATATTGCATTCATTGTCCTTATTAGGTGTTGGAGTGTGCCATGGAGTGATTTGAGATGTTTTGGAGCATTGTGATCCAAAAAGGGATGAAAGATGAGCATGGATGGAGGCCTTAAAGAAATCTTCTGTTACTAAGATTTTGTGGAAACACAGAAAATTGAGTTAGCATTCTAGTGGAAGTGGTTTCAAGTCATTTGGAGATGTAATTAAGGAGTTATGATCAATTTACTAGAGCCATATCCATCCTGGTCGAGCATCGCAGAGTGACCTTCCAGAGCGACACCATAAGGTAGCTCCCAACCCAGAGCGACCTCCCGGAGCTACACCACGAATTCACTCACTTTTTCATCACTTTGGAGGTAAAAAAATAGGCCTGAAGCGACCTCTCAGAGCGACCACCTGAGGTAGCTCCCAACCCAGAGCTACCTCCCAGAGCTACACCACGAAGTCACTCTGTGCGTTATTTACTATGTCGAAACTTATGATTTTTCAGGGACCTTTTGTTCATTTGTCTTGACTTTTAACACTTTCTAAACCTAAGTTTAAGTACCTTTTGTAAGCCAAAGAGGCAGAGAATCTTTTATCTTTGAGAAAACAACCAAAAACCTCTTGAAAAGTTCATCTCTTTGATTCATTTGATCATATGTTATCCTGTTGATTTCTAATCTATTATCTATATTTATCTACATGATTAATCTGAAATCCAATATGGGTTTAAGAGGAATCATGAAGAGTAGTGAGTAATCCACTGTTGAATTCATGGGTTAGGGAGATTAAGGATGATTAGGCTAGATCTAGGATGTTATAGTGTAGATCCTTCTTATTCCTTGCTAGTAAAATATTCATAATGCATCTTCTGAGTTGGCCTCTCAAAAGTTGATCTTTAGGTATTTCCCACCTACAAGGTGTTTGATGAAATGCCTGAGACAACTCTCCTAAGCTTTTAACATACTTTACCAAAGACATTTGTTGTTAAAGGTGTTAAGATAGCCAATAGGCTTGCTAGTAATGATTGCTTTCATATTATTCAACCAAAGACATTTTATGTTTGAAATATGTTAGTAAATGAACATTCATCTAGACATAGAGTTTGTTTAAGATTGTGCCTAAGCTTAAAGTTGATATTTTGATTGATCATTTGCCATCCTTAGTTCGAAACTTGACCACCCAAGGTCTAATTCCTATACCTATGAGTTCTCTTTTATCATAACCAAAGAAAGTAACTTCTTTTATTGTTTTATTGTTCTGTTGTTGCATTCTATTATTAGTAGTAGTTTAAAACCATCCAAATTATCGGTTGCACTTAGATTAAGTACGTACTTGCATTCTCGGTGCTTTGTATCCCTTAGAATTGGTTCGACAATCTTTTATACTACATCATTTGTGTTAGGAGCCTTGAAAACTCCTAACATCAAATTGGCGCCATTGCCAAATTCTTAGTTGATTTCAACATTGAGATTTACTCACTTGCTTGAGACTAAGTCATTTTTATTTTCTTTTGTTACTGATTCTCCCTCTTTACCTCCCTTTAACTTTCATGTGTATGAACTTGAGGAGCAGGGGTACATCAAACCTAGTTCCAAGAGTTGCAGACATCAAAGCTTTAGAGAGAGAGTGTGCTAGAGCGAGAAGAGAAGAAGAGCAATAGGCTCACTTGCAGAGATTAGATATTGATATGGCAGATCAACCGCAAGGGCCAGAACGCCCACATCGAGCAGCTCGACCCATTGGCACTTATGACCACCCCAACATTCATGGTCATAGACTGGGAATCCGAGCACCGGTTGTGGCAGCTAACAACTTTGAGATCAAATCAGGACTCCTCAACGTGATCGAGAACAACAAGTATCATGGCTTGGCTTTAGAGGACCCATTTGATCACTTGGACAGGTTCGACAGCTACTGTGGGTTGTCAAAAACCAATGGTGTGTCAGAGGACGCCTTAAAGCTCAAGTTATTCCCTTTCTTTTTGGGGAATAAGGCACGTCAGTGGGAAAAGTCTCTACCCAGCGACTCTATCACCACCTGGGATTACTGCAAGAAAGCATTTTTAGAGAAGTTCTTCTCTACTTCAAGAACTGCTAAGCTGAGAAATGAGATTTCCAGCTTTCAACAGAAGAACTTGGAAGGATTCAGTGAAGCCTGGGAGAGATTCAAGGGCTACCAATCTCAATGCCCACACCATGGTTTCTCTAAGGAAAGCTTGTTGAGCACATTCTACAGGGGTGTTCTTCCTAAATACAGAGCCAGATTAGATACAGCTAGCAATGGTTTCTTCTTGGGAAGAACTGAGGAAGATGCAGAGGAGCTGGTTGACAACATGGTAAAGAGTGACGCAGTCTACAGTGGAGACCACGACAGAGGCAGTAGAACAGATGACAAGCAAACGAGGAAGGAGTTAAAGGCTCTACAGGATACGATAGACATACTCATTGCTGATAAATCCACCCAAGAGCAGCTGAACTTTGTTGTTAACCCAAACCAAGAGACACCACTTGTTGTCAATGAGGTTGAGGGTTTGGAAGGTCAAGAAGAGTTGTGTTTCATCAACAACAATGGCAGTTGGTACAAGAAAGAGCCCAACTTTCAGTACAATAACTACCAACAGAAATCCTATCCTAACAACCAACAGAGTGGTTATCAGCCTAGGAACAACCAGTAAGGCAACTATCAACCTCAGCAAAACCCTCCTCCTGGTTTCTCCAACAAAGGGAAACAGTCTTCTCAACAACAAGCTAATCCTTCTACCTCTACTCCTCAGGAAAGCAACACTGATGTTCTACTGAAACAGATCTTGGAGTCTCAGACTAGAAGTGAGAAGCAGGTTGGATATGAGTTGAAGAACCTTCACTCCAAGATTGATGGAAGTTACAATGAGCTCAACAACAAGTTTAGGGCTTTGGAAAATAAATTTGCTTCCATGACCACTCACCAGAATCACCAGCAAGGGTCTCTACCTGGAAAATCTAAGCAAAATCCCAAGAATTATTGCAATGTTTCTTCTCTACTACTTCTTCAGGGATTGAATTGAGTAACCACAAGAAAGAGGTAGATGAAATTGAAAGATTTGTGTTTGGAACTGAGATTGAACAGGTTGAGCATCTGATTGTAGCAACAGCTGAGGCAAAGATTGTGGAGGAAGCTGACAAAATGGTTGAAGCAAAGATTTTGAGGGGAGATGAGAAACCAGTTGCGAAGAGAGTTGACCAGAAGCTGAAAGAGGTCAAGCTGGAGGACACCACTGAGGTTGAGCAGTCACCCTATGACAAGCTCCCATTTCCACAAAGGGTCCTCACCAAAGCTCAGAAGAAGGTGATTTCCAAGTTCAGAAAAGACCTAAGTGATATTGGATTTAAGCTTCCAGCGATTTCGGGTATGCGTGAGGCTCATGTCCAAATGATGCTCATCAAGGACATTGTAGACCACCAAGCAGAAGTAGCAGAGCTTCTCAACATCTCAACTTTGAAACTTGATCCACCAGTCACACCAAAGTCTCTCCCTAAACTAGAATCCCAAGGGAAGTTCACCTTGTCTTGCTCCCTTGGTAAGCTCACCTTTGATGATGCTCTTGTTGATTCTGGTGCAAGTGTGAATGTGATCTCAGTGGAGATGGTGAAGAGCCTTGAGATTGAACACATGGAGCCAGATACTTCCTCTCTCACGTCTGGGGATTCTTCTTCTACTACCCCTATTGGTCTCATCAAGGACTTCCCTTTGAAGATTGGATCTTGCACCATCCCTATAGACCTCACTGTCTTGAAGATGGAAACTGAAAAGAAAGTTCCATTGATCCTGGGCACACCATTCCTTACTACTGTGGGTGCTTGCATCGATTTTGCTAACAAGAAGGTCACACTCCTCAATGTGAACAAAGCTGTTTCTTACCCAATTCAGTCTCCACTGGATGTTGAGTATTGTGGAACCATCACTTGTGGAGACCCCTCCATTGAGAAGATCAAGGATGCAGTGGTTGTTAATAAGAAAGAAAGTCTTGATGGAGAGTCCTCTAAAGAGATATGTGATGAGCACTTGAAAAGTGCTAAAAAGGAGGAGGTGAGTCGAGCCACAAAGGCTGCAAATGACAAGAAGGCCACAAGGACTCATCAACTCCAAGATGATCCAACCAAGCTTCAAGAGCCTCTCTCTCTCAGGTCCTCACCATCACTCTTGAAGGTGGGAAGGATCCTCCTTCTCCACTTTCCACTTGAGGTACCACTCCACCACCTTTCCATTGTATATACCAGTTTTTCTTTGCATTTATCTCTCTTTTAGGTATCTCTTTCAACTTACTAACACAGAGACTGTGTGAACTAAGTTTGGGGGAGGTACCAAGTATTTGATCATGTTTTCTTTGATTATTTTGAGTCTCATGCATTGCATTGTACATACATATTTGCATAGAAAAACCAAAAAAAAAAAAAATTAACTAAAAAAAAAAGTTTTTGAAAAACACAAAAAAAAACATGTAGTTGCATCTTGCATCCTTAAGATTGAGTCTAGAAACATGCATATAAAGTTTCATTCACTTGCATAGGGAGCAATGATTAAAAATACCTTAAGGTACTTGTCTGGAATCCATCTCTTGTAAAAGCTTGCATGTTTCGAGCCTTGAAAACTCTTCTTGAAACCTGTTTGCTTGCTTGATATTGACATTGTTCTTGAAACCAACTTCAAGCTGAACTTGAGCTAAATGAACTTAATCTCTCTTGCACATGGGCACTTGCATACTTAGTCATGGATTTCATACACATTTGGGTTATCTTATTTCATTGCACCACTCTCTGTTAACCCAAATGACACTCCCATGCCCTTGAACCCTTACCATTCCTTGAAACCAACTTTGATTTGCTTGAGTGAGGCCTTTTATGAAAGCTAGTCATGTGCAAAATCTTGAGAGTATCAGGAGCGACAATGGTTTGTTCTTATCTTTAGCTAGCACTAGGACCTCATTTGAGCTGGCACTTAGGATGGTTGTTGGGTTTGTGAGCTTGATTTTGATCTTGTGATTGGGATATGAGAGGAAAGTGAAAGAAATGAACCAAAAGAGTGAGAAAAAGAAAGAAAACCACTAGGGATATATATAAAAAAAAAAAAAGCTCTAGAGTTTATAAGTAGAATCCCCTTTAGAATCAAAAGAAAAGAAACATGAAAAGAGTGGGGAAAAGAAAAGAAAAATAAGAGCTTAGTGAATAAGAAAAGAAAGAATTCCTAGTTGGTTAAGATAAGTGAAAGAAAAGTGTTCATTGGGTGAGAGATGAGAGTGTGGTCTTTGGGGTGTTTGGGATGAAAAAGGGTTGAGATTACTACCAAGAAAAGGGATAGAGTTTAAAGATCTTTAGAAAAGGGGTAGAATGATGAGAACAAATCATTGTATGCATGAATTGCTCCTTTTCTTAGATAAATTTGTATAATGTTCTTGCTCCTGTTTTTGAGTATGAGTCACCACAAAATATGCATTTGAAAACCCTTTGCTTCACATTAGACCAATTTCACTTACCAAGCCAAATGATTGAGATCATGTGCCCATTTGTAAGAATTCACCTTGTGTGTGTGTGCGTGTGAATAAATGTGAGAGTTGGGTGAAGGTATTTGTTGCTTGATGAGCATTGCGACCTGTGTAAAGGCATAACAGTATTGATAGGCCTAGAGAATCTAGAGTATAACAAGAAGTGTTTGGCTATGAGCTCCCACCTTCAAACCTCTCATCCCTATAAGTTCTTGAAAGTTCACTTGAGGATAAGTAAAGAACAAGTTTGGGGGATTTGATATCTTGTATAATAACATGATTTTAGCCATTAATTCGTGTATATTTTGATCATGTAGATTAAGAATTAGGCATCTTTAGAGTCCATATTGCATTCATTGTCCTTATTAGGTGTTGGAGTGTGCCATGGAGTGATTTGAGATGTTTTGGAGCATTGTGATCCAAAAAGGGATGAAAGATGAGCACGGATGGAGGCCTTAAAGAAATCTTCTGTTGCTAAGATTTTGTGGAAACACAGAAAATTTAGTTAGCTTTCTAGTGGAAGTGGTTTCAAGTCATTTGGAGATGTAATGAAGGAGTTATGATCAATTTACGAGAGGCATATCCATCCTAGTCGAGCATCGCAGAGTGACCTTCCAGAGCGACACCATAAGGTAGCTCCCAACCCAGAGCGACCTCCCGGAGCTACACCACGAAGTCACTCGTCTTTTCATCACTTTGGAGGTAAAAAAATAGGCCTGGAGTGACCTCTCAGAGCGACCACCTGAGGTAGCTCCCAACCCAGAGCTACCTCCCAGAGCTACATCACGAAGTCACTCTGTGCGTCATTTACTATGTCGAAACTTATGATTTTTCAGGGACCTTTTATTCATTTGTCTTGACTTTTTACACTTTCTAAACCTAAGTTTAAGTACATTTTGTATGCCAAGGAGGCAGAGAATCTTTTATCTTTGAGAAAACAACCAAAAACCTCTTGAAAAGCTCATCTCTTTGATTCATTTGATCATATGTTATCCTGTTGATTTCTAATCTATTATCTGTATTTCTCTACATGATTAATCTAAAATCCAATATGGGTTTAAGAGAAATCATGAAGAGTAGTGAGTAATCCACTGTTGAATTCATGGGTTAGGAAGATTAAGGGTGATTAGGCTAGATCTAGGATGTTATAGTGTAGATCCTTCTTATTCCTTGCTAGTGGGTATTCATAATGCATCTTCTGAGTTGGCCTCTCAAAAGTTGATCTTTAGGTATTTCCCACCCACAAGGTGTTTGATGAAATGTCTGAGACAACTCCCCTAAGCTTTTAACATACTTTATCAAAGACATTTGTTGTTAAATGTGTTAAAATAGCCAATAGACTTGTTAGTAATGATTGATTTCATATTACTCAACCAAAAACATTTGATGTTTGAAATATGTTAGTAAATGAACATTCATCTAGACATGGAGTTTGTTTAAGATTGTGTCTAAGCTTAAGGTTGATATTTTGATTGATCATTTGTCATCCTTAGTTCGAAACTTGATCACCCAAGGTCTAATTCCTATACCCATGAGTTCTCTTTTATCATAACCAAAGAAAGTCACTTCTTTTATTGTTTTATTGTTCTGTTATTGCATTCTATTATTAGTGGTAGTTTAAAACCATCCAAATTATCGGTTGCACTTAGATTAAGTACGTACTTGCATTCTCGGTGCTTTGAATCCCTTAGAATTGGTTTGACAATCTTTTATACTACATCATTTGTCTTACGAGCCTTGAAAACTCCTAACATCATCAATCAACTTTGCTAGTTGCTCCACAGACTTTGCTCGGTTACTGTGCTTCCTATCATTTGGCTCTATCCAGATGAAGTAAACGGAAACCTGAAAGACAAGCCTCAGGAGAATGAACGTGAGCCGGTCATACGCTTCATGAAACATTCATGGATGATGTAATTTTTTTTTTATAGATGTATGTGCGGCACATATTGTCATCATCAGGTTTTGCAAACGTTAACGTTATGTATCTAACCTTGGATACTAGACAATCTTGTTGAAAGCAAATTTATTAAACGGTCCAAAATAAGAAAAATAATTAGTTAAAACAAAATAATAACAAAACATGTCTCTCTATGAATCCAGAAACCAAACACTTTCGGTTTCAACATTAATCAGATAACAAGATTAAAGTTTCTATATTTAAAGAGGTTGGCCACTTATCCACCTCTCGAACAAGATTGAGCTCTCCACTGGTTTATACTCTAGTGTGTGCCCACCTCCCTATATAAGCCAAAACACATTAACCAATCAATAATTTTGATGTAAAAAATAAAAGCTTTGCATTTATGTCCAATGAAAATTTGGGATCGAAAACTTACTTTTACAGTGGCAAATGTCATCTTATTAGCATAAGTCTTGGTATATCTGCAAATCAAAAGGTTGGTCAGCTTTATTCAAAATTAATTAAAAGAAACCAAGAAAACAAAGAAAATGTAAATGGTGTATACCCTGCGACTTGATCATTTACCATCCATGGCCTCCATTTCTCAACAATGGAAAAGTTTAGAGACCTTATCCAGTCTTGAGTTCCAACAAAAGGGATTGTCATATCGTGATCACCACTGTTCAACAGAAGCACCAATGTCAGGTAAAATATTACAAACAATTAACTAATGAAGCAAGCTTGTGAATAATTTGTAAAATGTATTGTGTACCTGAGGATGAGAGATCGATAGCCTTTGATACTGTTATTCATATGGTATGGTATGCTGCTTTGAATGTCTTGATTACACTGCACGTTCCAGTTACATCGATCCCATTCCCCTGTAGTCCCCTGCAATCATAGAGTCTCGTGATCATACTTACTCAATGATCAATGATACTAAAGACGTTGTCATATGTATATTATTACCTTCACCACTCTAAGTGCTCTACGTACGCTCTCGTTATTAGCCCAGTATTCAGATAGTGAATACCAATAAGTCTGCAAAAGAATAAAAAATACCTTGTTCAGTACTCTTCTTTAGTAGTTTGTTAAGTGGCTAGCCATTTGATACAACAATGCCAAGAAGCTTACATAGCAATCAGGAGACGTTTTGTCACAGTTTGATTGTAGGATAAGTTCTTCATATATTCTAGAAACAGACTATAAATAATCCACAAAAATTCTGAGTCAGTGATTTACCATTATATCTCAGTTAAATTCCTGAATGTGTGCATACCATTTTGTAGTCTTTAACGAGTTCCAAGCATTCTGTGTTTTGAGGATCGACGTTAAAATAATTTCCTCCACATCTTTTCTTCATTGACTAGAACGTAAGAGTTTTGAAATCGTCATCGACCACTTCATCAGGGTGAAAAGAGACAAACAGATTCATCCTAGATTTTGTAACGGGTACCTCATAGAGTTCATCTGAGATGAGTGCCATTCCGTGAGCAAATGGAATGCGAGTGTTATTATCAATATCAACATTTGTTACCGGGTTTCCGAGCACATACCCCTATTGTTAGAAAGGAAAAAATCTTAATGTTTGATAAGGTATATTGAAATAATGTAAGAAACAAGCAAACACTGATGAAACCTGAAGATTTATTTGAGGTTTGCAGCATATATAATTTCCTGTGATATATTGGTAAAATAGCTGAATCAAGAAAGGATAGTCAAAGAAAAGGGCCTGAAAGAAAAAAGTCTTACCATTTGAGATTTCTTGAACAATGGCCGGAATCACCTTACCGGAATAAGAGTTCCCGGTGACATAGAAAGGATTTGAGAAATATTCAGGATGCTTGTCTAGCCACTACACAACAATAACTCAAATCTCCAAAATTCTAAAGCATAAGATAGTTGCAGTAAAAGGACAGCTTGAGTTTCCCCTTTACCTTACGAAGAAACTCATCGACCCGCTTAGCTGATCCTGTGTCACTTGGTATATCAGCAAGGGGATTTCTTGAGTAGGAGAAGCCAGTCCCAACAGGCTGGTCCAGATAAATTATATTCGCCACCTGAAATGAAGCAATCATTGTAAATTTGACGATTTATTCTGAATACAACAGAACGCTTACACAATATATATAACCCAGATATGTATATTCTGATAGTTACCTTAGTCCATGAATATGTAGTAGACACCAAAGTGGGGATACTTCCATTGTAGGCCTCAACCTTGAAAGCAAGAGGCCCTGATGTTTCCAGTTCAAACAAGTCAATGAAAATCTTTTCAGAAACAAATAAGAATGAGTTTCAGAAGATTTACTTACCATTCTCATAAACAAGGCCAGAGAAAGAAGAGCAGCCAGGTCCTCCAGTTAACCAGACAAGAAGGGGGTCTTCTTCAGGGTTCCTCTCAGATTTGATGAAGTAGTAGAACATTTGATCTTCCTCTGCCTCACCAACACCAATGTACCTGAAATTATTTTTAACTCCAAAACTCAGAACACAGATTCATTAATATGGAGAATAGGATGAATGAAGAGGAACAAAACCCAGTTTCAAGCTGGAAAGGAAGAGGGCCTTCAAAGCCAGGAAGATATTTGATGATAGAGCTTGCATCAGCATGTTGAATGAGCACAAGCAGAAGTTGTGGCAGCAGCAACTTTAGTATCCAAAAATCCATTTTTGTTTGAGTGTTTAGTGTTATGACAAAAACATCTTTATACTTAAAAACAGAGGCGTTGACACCCCCCCCCCCCCCCCCCCCCCCCAATAAAAAAAAAAAAAAAAAAGAAAAAGAAAGATGGAAGCTTTATCGGTTTAACCATATAAATTGGCCGCTGCCATATCTAAACCAGCTCATTTCAGGTTAGTCTCTGACCATGTCGGTCAGGGGTTTAGGTTTTCTCTCTTTCAACGAACGAAATGTTGGGCACGTGAGAATGCACGTGAAAGGGACATTGTCGCATGTAAATTGTATTGCAGCTGCTCCAAGATAAATTGAAGTCTCAACTATTTTGCATTGTCTATGAAGTAAGAACCCAGAGCGCCACGGCCCCACCTTTCCAACCGGTTTCTTTTTGTTTTTGGTAAAACTAGTTTGGCAGTATGAATCAACACAAATGGAAAAACTGCAACTTGAGTAACATTGTGTTGAGTTTCGGACGATAACATCATTGTACTAAAAACTGGAAGCGTTGACAGGTTATAGTCTTTCTCTAAACAGATTATATCTCAGATTTAAATCTTCAAGTTCTCCTAGATAAAATAATATTATTGGAAAGGTTAAGCATCTCGATGTGAGTTTTAAATGAACATGTTAGACCATCATCAACCGGGTTGCTTAAGGGGGGTGCTTATTTTAATTAGGATTTAAAAACAAGAAAAATAGGTTTACTGTAAAAAAGCGATGCTTAATCAGGAGTTATGGGACACGCGTTCCATTTTGGATACATCTTTCTCTCTCTCTCTTGACGAAACCTTCATCAATCCGCTTCTCTCGATCTTCCGTGTTGGATTTGCCGTCTAAAGTTTCTTTCCGACGAGGAAGTAGAGGAGTAAGACGAAGATGATAGCAACAAAGCGAAATTGCTCTCTTCTCTGTAGATATTCCCCGATGGGTTGTTTCGGAAGCAGTAAGAAATCGAGCAAACGATCAGAGACTTTGAAAATCAGGAAGCACTACAAGAAAACATAAATTTTACGAGGGCGGTTTTCCTCGTGAGTTCGTCGTAAACGAGACTTTACGAGGAATTAGCGGGGAAACACGTTTTGTCGTTACTCGTTCGTCGTTATACATATTTCCTCGCTAATTCGTCGTAATTAGCGAGGAAAATATTTCGTCGTAAAAACGAAGAAAACAAATCGTCGTAAAGACCACGTAGACAGTCGACGTAAGAATGTCGCTACCGTTCCTCGTAAATACCACGAAAGCATTTCCTCGTAAACGACACGTACATATTTCCTCGTAAAGTTCACGTAATTACCTTGAAATGTTTCCCTCGTAATTTTCACGTAAATACCTTGAAAGTATTTTCTTGTAAAATACTCGTTTAACATTTCTCGTGATTTCCTCGTAAATGTTCAACGTAAATAAGTCGTAGATTAGCTACGAATCTACTTCGTTTTATTATTTAAAATTTTAAAAATAAATAAATACGCAAATATTTTATATATAAATAAGTTTTGAATTTATAATACAACCACGGAAAAAAAAAGAACTAAGAGTCGTGCATCGCCCGGAGGAATTCATCACTCCTCTTGTCTACATCTTCCTCGGCATGTGTGTCGTCGGATGGTCCCTCGCTTGGAATGAGATTTTGTCGTCGCATGTTCCTCAACATGGTTTCCCATTCCGAATTTGTGGCCGCTATAAAGTCCAAGAAGCGATCGAGTCCACCCACACGAGCTGTGAACGCAGATTTTGTCGTGGTCAACTCGTTACGCAGCTCAGTGACTTCATCATCCCGTCGCTGACTATAAGACGATGTCGCTCTCGGAACATCGTTGACGGAACCAATCCCCAACGTCCGTCCCTTTTTTTTAGGACAACCTTATAAACAAAAAATAAATATTGTTAGTAAAAATTTAAAGTTAAATTAAATAAATAATAAAAAATTAAAATTTTAGAAAATTTACCTCTTCGTAAATCTTATCCATTTCAAGTGTGGATAAGGTGACGGGTAATCCGTCGGTAGACTGCTGGGTCAGCTGGGTCTGGCGGTCTTCAACCCGAGCAACCACGTCATTGTAGATGGCAAGATATACGCCCGCCTTGTTCTTGTGGGTCTTCTCGTAAAGTTTCATAAGAGACGGAAGATGTCCCGTCTCTTTTGCCTAAAAACATTTAAGAAAGTTAGAATAAAAATATATATATTAAAAATTTTATTTAAAAAAATATTTAATTACCATTTCCAAACGGACACCGGCGTGGGAGTTTTGGCCCGTAGTGTGAAGCATTGGCCCGTTTCCGTGCTCATCGACCGTGTTACGGGAGTTAGAGCAAGACTGAATTACATTTCAATCGTCATAGGTTAGTTTTGCATTTGACTGAATTATTTCAGAAGTTTGACTTTCATGGATGACTTACATTTCAGTCGTCTGGTGAAAATTGAAATATCAATATTTTATTAAAACTAAACGACTTACAATTAAGTCGTCATAAGTTAGTTTTGCAATTGAAAAAAAAAACTTCAATATTTAATTATGCCCAGACAACGTACAATTTTGACCAGAATCTCAGAATAAAATTATGGACGACTTACATGTAAGTCGTCGGGCGGACGACTAAACTGTAAGTTGTCTGGGCATAATTAAATATTGAAGTTTTTTTTTCAATTGCAAAACTAACATATGACGACTTAATTGTAAGTCGTCTAGTTTTAATAAAATATTGATATTTCAATTTTCACCAGACGACTGAAATGTAAGTCGTCCAGGAAAGTCAAACTTCTGAAATAATTCAGTCAAATGCAAAACTAACCTATGACGACTGAAATGTAAATCGTCTAGGTTCTTGGAGATTTTTTTGTAACCAAACAAAATCAGACGACTTAACTTTCCGTCGTCTCAGAAAACAGATTTCAAAGTCAATTGCAAAAATAACTTCTGCGTTGACCAGACGACTTCCAGGTAAGTCGTCTACAACCAGACGTCTTCCCAGGTAAGTCGTCTGGACGATCAGATCTGAAAAAAAAACTCAATTTCATACCTTAAATTGGTGAGATAACTTCCTTAGCACACATAAGGCTTCTCCAACCACACAGAATCTCAAACGAAAGTGACCCACCCAGAATCATTAGCTTCTATGACTCTATGAACCATAAAAAATGTAGAATAAAAATCTTGGGTTTTTTTAGCTGAATGTGGAGAGAAAGTGAGAGATATGTTGTGTTTAGTTCATAAGAATGGAAAAAGAAGAAGGGTAAATCGATTTTGGGAGCATTAATAGCTTCAAATTGGTTGTTCATGGTGGTTAGGGTATTGATGACAATGACAATCTTGTAATTACTTGAAGATGATGAGGGTGAGAGAGTAAAAATGTCATTTTTGAAAGAAAAAAAAAATTGATGACATTTTGTGAATTATATGAACTTGTGGGGTGAATAGGGCAAAACGAATTTCCAAAAAAAAAAAGAGGTTAGTTTTGTGTTTGACTTTGAGTTCTAGGTCAATTTTGCAAAAAAAACTCTAGAAGTAATTTTTAATATATAAAAATATTCTCTTTTTTTCTAGATAACAAGCTACATAATTACTCAATGCGATTATTATATGACAATTAATGATTTTAAATAATAATAATTTGATAATAATTTGTATATCCTATATCATTTTTGTTTAATTTTAAATTATTCAAATGAATAAACTATTACATTAATCATAGAATAATATTTTAAAGTTTTGTATATGCTACATTTTGAATTTTTAAATATGAATATAAATTAATAGAACAATTAAAATTTTCACATTGAAAGTATTGTGATCAAAGGGTAAAATTATTTTTATAATAAGATACAAATTATCATAGGAAGTCTAACTTAATACACATTAAGATATATTTATTTTATATCGTTTAATTAAACGAGATACCAAATAAATATTTAAAAGCTTTGAAATGTGCATCAAAGAAGTATTAAAAATTTAATATTTTAATTTCAAAATTTGCACTGAATTTCTTAAATGATTATAAATTACTAAAACTATTAAAATTCTAATATTGAAATTTTTGTTATAATGATTTAATTTTTGTTATTAAAATATAAATAATCTTAATACTATATGTGTAGAAAGAGTCATTTATTAATAGTAATATGAAAATATACTATATATCAGCTGACAAAATAAATATTATATATCTCCAATAATATTATTTAAATTTAATTATATACCATATAAATAGATAAAAATGATTGTTTATATTTACTTAAAATAAAATGATTGTGAATAAATAAAAATAATTTATTTTTATATATTCTTGCCAATTTAATTATATATTTAATAGTTATAAGATTATAATTATTCAAGATATATCATTATTTTATTACTTCATATGTAAAAGGATATGTAAAAGAATGCAAACGTTTTTTATTTTGATAACCGTGTGGATCTCAAAAACTTTTGTTAATAACTATGGAGATCCTAAAGCTTTTTTAAGCATGAATGTTTTGAGACACATATGTGTTATTATGTGAAAAAATTACATAAATGGGATTTGGAAACAATTATGGACAACTAATCTTTAGGATTAATTTGAGCTCTTTTATAGGCATGTAATTAGGGCCGGACATTTTATCTGTTAAATTTGATGCGATTTGCTATTTTTTTCAATTCGATCAAAAAAAATCTGGATATTCGTAAGTCTTCGTAGCAAACAAAATATTAAAAATAGATAATTGTTATAAACTAAGCAAATCAAAAATACTAAAACTTTCAGGGTAGTTTATCCGCTATGCTCCGTTTTTATATAAATAAAAGTATATCAAAATTAAATAGAGAGGTGTAAATATATATTTTATATAATTATTATTTTAACATATAATTTTAATAATTTCAATAATAAAATTACTTATGAAAATATTAAATTATGAAAGAAGCATATTTTTTTTATAAAACTAAAATTTTCTAAAATTTAATGTTTATAATAAATTTAATTAATTTTGAAAATTTATGGAATATATAATTTCATTAATATGATTAATTTTTTTTATTATGTAAAAGATTTTTTTTTTGAAAAAAATTATATAAATTTTTTTAGATTTACTTGTATTGGACAGAGTGGATGAGATATTCATAAGCATCTGTAAATATTCGTAAATATCTATAAATGTTTTGGGTATCCGAAAAACTGAATATTTATATTTTTCTGAAGCAAATCAAACCAGAAAATCAGATATCCTCAAACTACGAAGCAAATCACAAATACTGAAAATTACTGTATTATCCACTACGTGCCCACCCCTACATGTAATCCCTAAGATTAATTAAAAAAACTCTATGTTATTGCATTATTAACATGTAGACAAAGACCGTTAATGCTATTTTATTGCATATAAATCCAAATTGGCGACAAATACCATCAATCACCATTACCTTTTTTGGTGCTAAAACTCACCACTTATCTCACTACAGTATTTGGATTTGTGACAAAAAAGAAAAAACTTAATGTTTGTTTTAGTTAATCCTTACACCAAAATCAAATCAATTCCCACGTTGGGATCCAACAAACATAATAATGTATCTTTACTTATACACATATCTTTTGGACAACAAAACGAAAATACCGTACATTAGTTTTTGGTTATGTAGATATTTGATCGTTAAGTCTAATATTTAAATCTGGTCTATAAAAAATAACATAGTAGATAAATTATATAACTTATTTCAAGTTATAAAACCCTTTATCAAAAAAAAAACTTATTTCAAGTTGTATAGAATATCAGCAAAACTATTTGACGCACTAGTCCTTTTTGAAACTACAAGTAAAACCGATATATATAGGATGTAAACATAAGGTTTTTCAGGGATCTCCTTAAAGTGAAAGCGAGTTGAAAAAACTGAGGCGTACTCTTTAAAAACATATGCTCGTTTTTGTTGACTTTGAAACGGCTACGCATTCACAAGCATGGTCAAGCTGCGGGTTTGGTGGGGTTTTTTTTTCTCTGTCGGCGGGTTTGGTGGTTTTAACAGTGGATTATATTGATCGTGTTAATACACATCTTTTTATCAAATACTGTAATAGGAGGAAACATTATATAAAGAATCATTAACCACTTGTCTATTTCTAAAATTACACAATTCTCATGGATTTAATATTTAAATTAAATTAATATTCAGATTTTACGTCTAAATTAATAGGAGTAACTAGACATTAGCATCTCCAATCCAACACTTTATTTTAAAGGGAAAAAACCTCGAAATAAAGATTTGAGGATTGATTGGTTCAATCATGGATTCTCAAAAAAAAAAATTAAAAAAATTATTCATTTGCATCATAGTCCTAGACATTAATAAAAATAACGATAAAATTTCACAAATACATATAAAACATACATTTAATATTTTATACAAAACAATATTATAATATTATATAGTAAAAATAATATAAATTACAAATATAATAAAACAACACACATACACAAAAATATTAGCATGTTACGTATAGAATACCAAATTATCCAAGCATTATTTCTGTAAAATATGTAATACTGAAGTGTAAACCATTTGTGATAGTCTATTTTTTTCTGTAATGTTTACTTCTATTTTACACTCTAAAATAGAATAAACATGAATTTATTATATAGATAGATTAATTCATTTATATTTTGTTAATCACTTTATTTTTATAAAATAGTGTATTATTTGAGAAGAACTGAACTTTATTATAGAATTTTTTTTAAAAAAAAAATTAAAAAAGAGTAAACTATTTGTGATGGTTTAAGAAGGTTGCTTTAACTTTTAAATCACAATTATCGGAGATGGTGGTGTCAGTATCTTTGAAATTATGATGCAATTTGTCACTAGAAAGTTTAAACCATACATTATTGCCTACTTTCAAACACCATAATCAATTAGCAATAACAGAAATTATAGATTTAACAGATTTCATTTTAGTTTCTTTTGTCTTCATAGAAATGATTAAAAAGAAGTTAATCTTGCTTATGGGGACAAGAAATTTCACTCGACGTGAATCAGCCTTGCATTCGGAAGTAGAAGCACTGCAGTGGGCAATGGAAAACATGCTTCAACATTCAACATGTCAGAGCTTTGGGACAAACTGTAGCAATGTTAAAGAAACCTCATGTCTGGCCAAGCTTTGCGACGAAATTGGAAAGGATAGAGACGCTACAGATATGCTTCCCGGATTTTAACATCATTCATGTTCCACGAGTGCGTAATCAGATTTCAGACTTTTTAGTTAAGATTACTAGATCTTTCCATAGGAAGTTACATTTTATTGGTTGTTCTATTCCGGTGTAGTTATCCACATCACCTCAAGTTTTGAGTACATTAAGGCTTTTTGACGTCAAAAAAATAAAAAGTTAATCCTGCTTATGTTAATTATGAATGTTTCGGGTCATTCGTATAGCAACATGCTCTTATGATTGGGAGAAGAAAACAAAGAAAGACAAAACAAATAATTTGAATTAAAAAAGTAGTTACTCTTTCCGTATCACTTTAAGTGGTGTTTAGGGATTTTAATTTTGTTTCATATTATGTGATGTTCTCATTATTCTAGATAAAATTTAATGTCATTAAAAAGTTGTGACCAATTATAAAATATTGTATTTTTTTCTTATTGGTTAAACTAATTTTATTTAATGTTACTTTTATGTAACCAAGATAAACTACATAAAATTTTATACTTTTTTAATCTTTATGTAAAAACCTTAAAAATGGATGGAGTAGGATTTACTGCAAATTCACAAATTCCAAGGCAGTAGGAAGCGTTAGACTAGATACATTGAAGCAAGCCGAAACTTTACGTACATCTTAACTAGTTTTTGATTCGCATTTTCAAACTGGTATTATTTCTTTTGCAAATTCTATATAAATGTGTCAAATATTTATAAGTTTATATTATATATATATATATATATATATATTATTGAAAATTCTTGTTTTTGTAAGTACAATAAGTTAAATCAGCAAGCCATTATGTCATTCTGTTTAAACTGACAAATATTTATGGTAGTTTACATTACAAAAGATTGACAATTAAATAATATGATTAAAATAAATGAGAAATAAAAAAAGAAAATACGACAAATAGTAACACCGATTCTAGTTTATTTGGTGTTTACGTCATTACTATTATTAAAATTGAAAATAGAAGTCAAGAAAACTTACCGATACAATCCAATGTTTAAAAAGTTGATGTCAAATAGTTTTGGATTCTCTGATCGACTAATCTTTGTACCTATTCCAATGAAATAAATTTGTGACATTGATCACGATTAGATCTAACCGAGAAAATAATATGAAATGCGAAGATAATGAATTTAAATGAGATTTATAGATGAAACAATTGTTTAATTAGTTCCCAGAAAAAATAAAGAAAATGAAGAATGTTCAAATCATAGCTGGCTTCAAAGGATGAATCATTATGAATTTATGATAATTTATCTTCACATAAACCAAAACCAGAATCATCGAATCAAAAATATATGTCTATATAAAATCTTAACATTCTAAAAAAAAAAATCTAAATTGTAAGCATCAAAAAGTTAACATCATAAAAATTTAGTGACTTCATTTTTCTACTGTGAATATCTTTTATACAGTAGATCGGTACATGTTTCTAAATGACCTAGCTTTCACCATAAGCTTTGAAATAGAATGTTCTTTGATAAATTCTCTAAAAATCTTATGCTTATATTATTCTTTAATCTTGTGACTAGATTGCACCCAAATTTTAGTTGAAATGTTTCATTATAAATATTTAAATATTGAATTCATTAAATTAGGAGAAAGGATATCTCGTCAATTGATTTCAATAATTTTTTGATTGACATATTCAGTTACATATATTTAAATATGAAATATATATGACAAAATTCTAGGGAGTAGACTACAAATTTTTTGAATATATATAATAGTAAACTTATAATTTTGAATATAATAAATTATTTAAATATTAAATATAGATAATAAAGAAAAGATACTCATGATTTGATTGCAAAAGATTTTCGATTGACATATTTCAATATTAATATTTAAATACTAAATCATAACTAATAAATAGTTATATTGATAGTTGTCAGTTTTGGTAAATATTAAAATAAATAGTTATTAATATATGTCAGGTTTGGTAAATATTAAAATGAATATTATGCAACCATATTCGGCTTGCCATGTAAGATTAGTCAAAATAGATAAAACACATTAATTGTTTTGATATTCTTCATTTTTTTAGGAATACTGAATGACCATTTAATATTAACTATTCATTTTAATGTGATTTATTAAATGTGTATATTCTGTTGGAATATTTTATAAATTAAATGTTTGATTTGAAATTAATTACAATGAAAGGCTAGAATTAAAAAAAAAAGAATATGACAGCGTCCAAAAATATCCTAATGAATCAATGTACGCCTTGAAAGGTATGGACATTTAGAAGAAAACCAAAATTATATCATGTTTTAATAGTATAGATAATTTCACACACATAAATTTAATTTAATAATTAGATAGGTATTATGTGCATTAGAATTGAAATGATTGTTATTTCCTATTTTCTAGAGGTTTTATTAGATGCATTAAATAATCACGGTAGAAATTACGATCATAAAATCAGCATATGTTCCAGCATAAATGACCTAGCTAAAAAAGTCATGATGGACATCTGAAAGGGATAAATCCAATTCCAAAACGGAATAAAGTAAACATCAAAATATTAACCCTAATAATTTCGAAACTGTAAAGGACTGATTAAACACTATACAAGAGTCAAAAGAGTGTGACGTAATTATAACATCAACTTTACGTGTAAAACCACCCTCATCTGCCTATATAAAACCCAACACATGTACATGAAACTCGTCAAACACAGAGCTAAAACCTTATCAGCAAATAAACAAAAAAAAATGGCCTTTGCGGGAGTAACAAACGCAAACATGTTTCTCATAACGCTACTTCTCCTATCTCTTTCTTCCATCCCATTGTCTTCTTCCACCATCCAACAAGACTTCGTGATGTGTCTGGTCGACAACTCCGACGCTTCTTTTCCGATGGACTCTTCGTTCTTCACTCGTGACCTAAATGCCTCTTCCTTCAAACAAGCGTTAGAGACGTCGGCTCAGAACCTCCGTTACTTGATGCCGTCAAAACCGAAGCCGGAGTTTATTTTTGAGCCGCTTTACGAAACGCACGTTCAAGCCGCAGTTGTTTGCGCCAAGAAGCTGCGACTTCACTTGCGGTTAAGAAGCGGCGGTCATGACTACGAAGGCCTTTCTTACGTCTCGGAGATGGAAACGGCGTTTGTGATCGTTGATTTATCGAAGCTTAGACAAATCAATGTCGATTTAGAAAGTAACACCGCGTGGATACACGCGGGTGCTTCCATTGGAGAGGTTTATTACAGGTATATCATACGCCCATAAAGAATCACATGTTTATTATATAATTTTTCCCCCTCCAAAAATGATTAAAATATTATAAAGCCACACTAATTTTACAATATTTTATTTAAATATTCCTCAAGTTACACTTGTTTATGAGAAAAAGAAGAAGTTCCCACTAAAAATATTCGAATCTACACAAAAGTATAAATCTTGCGTCTCTTGGGACACCTAGTTTCATTGGTTATCAATTTTAAAGCTAATGACCAAAGAAAATTTCGGTTAATCCATTGCTCTATTGCAGTTTTTGGATCAACCAGCTGGTTATTTGGTTTTGGTTCTGGTTCTTAGAGCAGCTCCAACACTAATATTAGACAGAATATCTTAAGATTAAAAAATAAAAAATTAATAGAGAGAAGCAGAACCGGTTATGTGCAGATATACTTTCTTTCAGTTTTTAGAGAAAAAAAAAGAAGCATTCTCAATCTATCTGTCATCTTTAATTTCAATTGTCAATTGATTTTTTTTAACAAAAATATTTAATTTTTAATTTTTAGTATTAAGAACTTTAGGAGAATTCTCAGTGTTGAGGGTGCTCTTAATGTTATATTGGATATTTAATATTTGAAATAATAATATGTAGACTTTATGCTTTGGACTATAGATGTGGAAAAGATGTTGATAAATAACTAGTTTTGTAACCAACATTATTTTTGACTAAAATATAACCAACATTTTGAACCGAACCAAAATACAAAAACATAATACGCCCGTTGAGCTGTGGTTTAAACCGGTTTACTTTGATGGGTTTAAAGGATCCAAGAGAAAAGCAAAGTCCATGGTTTTCCGGCGGGTTTATGCACCAGCCTAGGCATCGGCGGCCACATAATCGGCGGAGCCTACGGTTCAATGATGCGTAAGTTCGGACTCGGAGCCGACAACGTCCTCGACGCCAGAATCGTTGACGCGAAGGGCAAAATCCTGAACCGCGCTGCGATGGGAGAAGACGTTTTCTGGGCCATTCGCGGCGGTGGTGGAGGAAGCTTCGGCGTTATCCTTGCCTGGAAAATAAAGCTTGTTCCCGTGCCGGACGTAGTGACCGTGTTCACCGTTACGAAGACGCTTGAGCAAGACGGAACTAGGGTCTTGTACAAGTGGCAACAAGTCGCAGACAAGCTCGATGAAAATCTCTTTATCCGGGCGATTATTCAGCCGGCGAGCAAAACTCCTAAGAGCAAAGAGAGAACTATCTCGGTTTCGTACCAAGGACAGTTTCTTGGTGACGCTAAGAGGCTGTTGCAAGTAATGAGACCAAGTCAAGTTTTGAATAAAACTGCGGGTTTATATTGTAGTTTTATGAAAGTAATTTTATTACAAATTAAGAAAGGAAGTTATGATTGTAACATTTTTTACCTTGGTTTTTATAGGTGATGCAGAGGAGTTTCCCACAGCTGGGACTAAAAAAGAAAGATTGTTTAGAGACAAGCTGGATCAAATCAGTAATGTACATTGCTGGTTTTCCGAGCACCGCGCCACCGGAAGCTCTACTTGCTGGAAAATCGTTGTTCAAGAATTACTTCAAAGCCAAGTCAGACTATGTGGAAAAGCCAATTCCAATAGAAGGACTAGAAGGGCTATGGAAAAAGCTTCTAGAAGAGGATTCACCATTGACTATATGGAATCCTTATGGAGGAATGATGGCGAAAATCCCTGAGACAGAGACACCTTTCCCACATAGGAGTGGGACATTGTTCAAGATCCAGTGGCTGACTTTGTGGCAAGACGGGAAAGCTAGCGAGGCGAAGCATATGGAGTGGATGAGGAATATGTATAGTTACATGGAGAAGTATGTGTCGAAAAACCCAAGATCCGCCTATGTGAACTATAGAGATCTTGATTTAGGGATGAATGGTAGAGGGACCGATGCAAGAGAATGGGGGAATAAATACTTCAAGGGAAATTTTGAGAGGTTGGTGAAGATTAAAGCTAAGTTTGATCCTGAGAATTTCTTTAGACACGAACAAAGTATTCCTACAAAATTTAAGTGAAATTTTGAGTTAAACAATAATAAGAATGTGTGGTTTGGAATTTGTCTTAGTAAAGGCTTTTGTTACTTGTGTTTGTATCTTTTCTTTCTGAAAAATGGTCAATGCTCTAACACCAAAAATATGGTCATGTCATTTGTAATTCAAAACTCGTTATCAAATCTAATTCCTTGTTGAATTTTTCTTTTTAGACAACATCCAAACTGGTTTAATATTATAAGAATTATAAGTTACAATGAAATAGGCCTGAGCGTTCGGGTACCCGTTGGCATTCGGGTTGGGTTTTTCGGGTTTTCGGATTTTCGGGTTTACGCTTCTAGGTCCCATACTAAAATTTTATTAGTACGAATCGGGTTCGGATAATAACACTTCGGGTTCGGTTCAAAATTATATTGCATCATAAAACCCATAAAGTAATCATATATCGTACGGATTCGGGTTATATCGGTTCGGTTCGGATATAACCAAAGTAAAAAATAATTTTTGAAGTAAAACATAAAGAAAAACATCTAAATTAAATAAAAATTAATCTATCACATATAAAATTGATAAAATAACAATAAAATGTTAAATCAAACATAAAAACAAACATCATTTGTAAAAAATATGTATTGCATTATAGAGAGTAGACTTTTTCTTTCAATGAGCAAATTATAAAATGCTTATTTATAACTAATTGTGTACTTAAAGCATTTATTAGAATTTTAATATTTATTATTGTATATAATATTACCACAAATATTGAATTTAATAATTGGAATACTTATATATATTTCAAAATATTTATATTGACTATTAATTTCGGATTTTTCGGGTTACCCATTCGAGTTCGGTTAATAACACTTCGGGTTCGGATATTTTTTATACCACCCTATAAGATCCGTTCGGATATTTTTACGTTTCTGGTCGGATAACGGGTCGGTTTTTCAGTTCGGGTTCGGTTCGGATTTCGGGTTCCGGATTTTATGTCCATGCCTACAATGAAACACACAATATAGGTGTTGTTTCACTCATCAAAGCCAGTTTCGCCAGAGAACACGTGACCCAGTCTACGTAATTACCGGTAAGTTTCCAAACTTATTATCAATGACTTTATGACAACAAAGCTCAATTTTACTAAGAGCAACCCGAATGAAAGTGAGTGGATTTCTTAGAAAATAATAAAATATTAGTAATTAATGATATAATTATAATTTATTTCTTTTTAATTTTTACACCATTAAAACATTGCCATGTGTTCGAAACTTTATCATCATTGCTTCTTGGGTACCTTAATGACCAATCGATCTTCATTAAATATGTGTCTCTCTCCTACATTTTCAGTTTTTTTATATTAACTTTTGAGGTACTCCCACTACTTATGCCCTAAGGGTGTTCAATAAAAAATTTAGGGGTTTGAAAAGTTAAAACCATCGATGAGAAATGTGAGCTTGTTTTGTTGTTTGAATCAAACAGAAAGAAGAATCAGAGTACAAAACATGAGTTTCATGAAGCTTCATTTACAGAGACATTTGGATTGGCTTTTCGGAGAATACGAGCTCATGACATTGCTCTTTAAAAAGCGATTTTGATCTCATTGATCCTATTTCTTTTCTTATAAATGATTTATTTGTCTCAGATTAAGATTTTTTTTAGTTTGATTGTTTCATATAGTTAGATTGTGTAATATGATGTTGTTTCCAACCTATGTGTGTTGTTGTGTTCAATCTTTCATTCTTCTAAAAGCTCTATCATTTTCTCGTTAACAATACATTTACAACTAAGGTTAGCATTTGTTAGATCATAGTATCTTAAGTTGAGTTTTGTAGTGAATTAGTCTTTGGTATAAATACGTTTGAAACGAGATTAACTTTACAGATTATGAGAAGTTTGTACATAACTATTGATGTTTGGTTTGAGTGAGAGTTGTGGTTAAGAACATCATTTGTTTACATGAAAAACTTTCAGTTTATGTTAATAAAGTGGCGTTTATAAATTTTTATATAGATGAACATATGATTTAATTGATTAGTTACTATGCACTCTTGTAGTTCCATGTGTTTTTTAAATATCTTTGTAATTAACTTGAAATTTTTTATTACTTGATGTTCCGTTTTTCTCCTCTATGTTATTTTGTGTTTGATCTATTGTCGAGTATTGTTCTTCTTCCCAGCTTACTAATTTTTTGGATAGGTCTTTAATTTGGAAATTGCATTTCATGGTCTGCTTATACATGTGGTTGGCATGTGTAGGTGTAAGTGACACTCATGTATCAATCCTTGTTTGAAAATTTGATAACTTTAATAGCCATTTATGAATTCTGGAATCAAGAACATATTGATGGTTTGTGATTATGGACTTGTGGGTGGGTTCAAAATCCACATTTTAACAACAAACTGAAAATTCGTTTAGTCTCGTTAAATTCATTGTGCAAGATATCTCTGTGTTGACCTTTATATCATTTACAATTTCATAAAGCATTTGTAAATATTTAGGAAGGTATTCCAAAAACTTTGCTCATGACCTTGTACATTGTTTGCTTATGATTCCTCTGTCATTTAACTTGTTTCCTTCTTTATTGCTTCATTTGATTGATGTTGTATCTTTCTTTTTGTTTGTTTTGTTCAAGAAAGCATTCCTAAACATTTATGAAGGTATTCCATAAAATTTGATATGACACGTTTCTGGTTTCTTTACTTGAACTCTTTCCTTTCGTTTCAAGAAGCATTCTTAAATATTTAGGAAGAAATTCCAAAGAATTTGGAAAGAAATTTTATTAACAAAATTTTCTATTGATTTGCTACACATTATATGAATAAAATAGAAGATTCATTTCCAAGCTGAGACTGCCTTTCTTACGCTATCTTATTGGTTTTGAGTCTTATACCGATACACTTAAGATGATTCTCACACTAGAAGAGTTCAAGCAAATTAGAAAAAAATTTATGGGCCCTCTAATCAAGCTGAGCGAGATGCATTTAGCATTATCAGAGAAGATGATACACTCCTTCCTCGTTGGGATCATTGCAACAAGTACTGGAGTGTTAAGATTTTTTGTGCTTAAGTTGGATGTTTTTAGTAGAATTTATAATTGTTTGAAAATTTGTTGGCAAAAACATTTTCAATAGGTTATTGAACATTTTCAGGATGTCATGAAAAATTCTCAAGAAAGATATCATGAAAAGCATATATCCAATCCTTTATATTTAACAAAAATGAAAAACGTTTGGATTCCGAAAGGAATTGAATGGGAACATGTATAGTTAGAATGTAGTAAGAGTAGTGGTTTAGCAACTAGGCTATGGTGCATTGCTAATAACCAAAAATTAAGTGTATATTTTAACAAACTTAAACATATATCTTATTTAGGATGGCATGTATCATATATATGATGGGTTTCCAAAAATGTATTCTTAGTATACTTGATCAATGTCTCAATTATATATGAAATGTGATCAGCAAAATTAAGGATTATATCTCCATATTGGTAAGTTTCAAATAATGTTTTATAATTTTGAAAAAAAAAAAAAAAATCTTTTGCGAGATATAGGAATTGAACCAGAAAACTCTTGGAAAATGAATCATAATAGTGTGTTGCCAATGGGCTCATTTGTTATACATGTTGGGCTTACTGATTAAAATTATATATCCAATTGTTTTATATTTAACGAGAAATTGAAAAAGTTCAGATTATGACTTAAATCGAACATGGGGCATGTATGGCCAGAGTATAGTAAGAACAATGGTTTAGCCGTTAAGCTACAGTGAAAAATCGCTATAACCAAACATTCGGTGTATATATTAACAAAATATATATATATATATATATATCTCTTATATAGGATAGCATGTAACATATTTAGAATGAGTTTCCAAACATGTATTCTAAGTGTGTTTGAGCATATCACCTATTCATGATAGCATGTAAAATATTTAGGAAGCCTTTGCATAAACATTTGAAAAAATTGAACGAGTCTCAACTAAATATAAGATTTGTGCTATAATATTCAAACACAAAGATAGTTCATATAAACACATAATCTCAATGAACTATCAAAATAAGAGGATAAAACATGTTTAGAGTATTTAAACGACACTTAAAAAAACTTCCTAAAACAGTTGAAATAAGGAAAAACTTTTAAATAAAACTTTATGTTTTGTTTCCTTCTCACAAATGCATAGACATACAAGTTCATCATATAGCAGTCATGCATGTACTTTCCTTGTGTCCTCCTATGCCATATCTACACACTTTTGTGATTTTGATTTAGAACGAAGAACACCGAACTCACCAACTGATCTAATCCTCTTTGTAAGAGGCCTTCCAACGCCTTTGTAGTAATTGAACGTGTACAATTAAACTCAACAACATTTCCAGAGAATGTGCAATTGGTTAAATCTCCACTAAGGTGTATGATTCCAGCATAAACTTTAGTCCATTTTTCTGTCAATTGAAAACATCAACATAATGGTTTTCATCTTTCTTTGTATGCTTAGCTAATTTCAGGATTGATTTGGAAGGGTTAGTACATATTTATGAGAGCTATCATGATAGTTCAGAAAAAAGAAATGCATATAAACAATTTACATATTGTTTTCTAGGCACATTATGATCAACTCCAATTGAAATTCCACACAAATTTTGTAAAAAATCCGCTTCACTATTATATACTTCACAAATATCCTCAATATGAACGTTGGTTGGCTGAATGTCACTTCCAAAATAAACGGAAAAATGCGAATGTTGCTTCCATCATTATCAACACATTGGTCACTAACCTAAAAACCATTTAGGAAGTATGAAGTAAATGAGATCAAAATCAATGGTAAAATAACTTGAAATATCTGTGGGAACCGAAATTCGCACTGTCGATTTCTGTTTAAATAAGAAAACTAGGAAAACCCTAATTTCCCAGAGGACCCGGATATCTGCTAATTACCACACGTCAAGCAATCAGAACACGAGAATAACAACGATAAGAATAGGAGATCGAAAAAGAGAGCAAAGTAGATCTTATTCCGAATCTGCGTATGAGAGTTTACAACAAGGTATAAGCCTGGGCTCGAGAGCTGTCGGCGAGATTCCTAGTTTTAGCAACCCTAAGACGGCTAAACCTAATTGAGTCGCAGCTCGAAATAACAAAAACGGAAAATTGCCTAAATTGCTCTAAGCGCTAAGTTTGCTCTGAAAAATCTTCTGCCATGCTCCTCGCCTAGGACTCCTTATATACTAGCTCCAAGGTCGGTTTACGCTTTTACTCTTCTGCCCTTAAGCCGTCATAGCATAAAAATGAAGATATTCCATTTTTCCCGATCTTCCAATTATCTTCAAAACTTCCGTATTTATCCGCGGAAACTTGACATTTATCCTTCCTTGTGGACCAAGCGTAAACCGTGCTGCGGTTTACGAGCTTTTGGTTAAGAAATCGTAGGATGGGCCTCGAGTCGTGTTTTAGATCCCTTTGGGCCGTCTTCCGACTCGACACGTTTACTACGAATTCTTTTGATAAAGAACGAACTTTCCGCGGTTTCTAATCCGCGAAGTTTGATCGATGAATTTGAATAGCGGAAAACATGGACTGAGCTTGCTACGGACTTCGGGAGATAGCATTCGAAGGTTTGACGAGAATGCATGGATTGATGTCGTATCGATGTTCGGAAGGGTTCAATCGCTACACAGCGACTGAACTTCGGCTCAAGCCCGGTTGCTACGTAGCGACCGAGCGGGACGAACGCTCGGTCGCTACGTGGCGACCGAGCGGGATGAGCGCTTGGTCGCTAGGTAGCGACCGAGCGGGACGATCGCTCGGTCGCTACGTAGCGACCAAGCGGGACGAGTGCTCGGTCGCTACGTAGCGACCGAGCTTTGGCTCGAGCTCGGTCGCTACGTAGCAACAGAGCTTCGGCTCGAGCTCGATCGCTACGTAGCGACTGAGCGGGACGATTGCTCGGTCCCTACGTAGCGACCGAGCGGGACGATCGCTCGGTCGCTACGTAGCGACCGACCTGGACGAGCGCTCTGTCGCTATGTAGCGACTGAGCTTTGACTCCAGCTCGGTCGCTTCGTAGCGACCGAGCTTTGGCTCGGACTTGGTTGCTACGCAGCGACCGGACAACGTGTATGCGTGGTAATTACGCAACGGTCGAGCTTGGTTAGTTTGGTTTGAATCTTCAAGGATACTTCTTCGTAAAAACTTCGTGTTTGGTTATATTTTACGAAAGTTACATCTTCCTTTTTACTATCTCTTTCGGAAATACGATCTCCGAGGATTTTTGGGTGGTAATTCCGTCGTAGCCGTTTTTGACCCCAACAGTTAGCCCCCCAGCCCGTTAGGATCATGCATCGTAGGATCCTAGCGTGCGGTTAGGCATGTTCGGCAAGTTAGGCGTGATGGATGGAATTAATATCTGAAAGTCCGAGCTTGAACAGTAAATCCTCATGCTTATAAGAAGGGAGGTAACTTGTTTCATAATTTTTTCACTTTCTTGTCTTTCTCTAAGATCTTTCTTAAGAAAAAATTTTCTTTCTTTCTCTCCACCATTTTCCTCTATTTTCTTAGGAGAAGTTTAAAGATGTCGAGCAAGAAAAAGATTGCGAAAAAAGGGTCTTCATCCGCGAGTGCTTACGAAGAGCTCATTGTTCCGAAGATGGAGTTCGTGCCTCACTCGGTACATCCTGCCGAGAACGAGGCATGGTGGGTTGCTCATTATGGCTCGTTGAACCCTCCCAAGGAGAAGTCGTTCCCGGTCCTGACCCATCGTGGAGTCGAGAAAGGGGATGCAAGCAGGAGTACCGACGAGTTTCTCGCGATCATGCGATCGTTCTACCATATCCCGGATGCTGTGGAGTTCCGGGTTCCTCGCCGTGGGGAATGTGCTAACAGCCCCCAGAGGGTTACTTCACTTGCTACGAGGCGTTCGTAGTGCGTTGTCGCCTATGGTTCCCAATACCCAAATTCTCGTCCGAGTGTTGGACCGTTTCGAAGTTGCGATAAGCCAGTTGACTCCCCTTGCCATTCAGCATCTTATTGGGATCCTGATCCTAAGCTACGAGCATGGCCTTTCCCTTTCCGTCGATCATTATGAAGCGCTTTTGAGGCTTCAACTTGTCACAGATACGGATAAGCATAGGTTGGTCCCTCGGAAATTTATGTCAGTGGTTAAGAAGTTCATTTCGAACTTCAACTCGTGGAAGAAGTTCTTTTTCTTTGTTCGTATAGACGCTGCGTCCGTCGAAGAGAGTTGCATTCCACTGTTCCGGAGGTTGCCGAATGATCGTCCCTTCATCAACCCTCTTGCTCCGTTCCCTGAGGACATCATTGCGGTGAGGGATCTTCTCAGGAACGGTCCCTTCTTCTGGACTTCTTTTACGCCGAAGAGGGTTCGGAAGGCACTGAGATCCGTGCAACCCGGTCCTGCTTTGGCTGCGGACACGGGAAGCGACTCCGAATCTGACGACCAGAATCCCGTCGAAGCTCCAACAGCTGTGCCGGAGTCGAGCTCTCGGAAGGGAAAAGATGTCGATCTTGGCGACATAGAATTTTCGATGGATGACTCTATGCTTCCAGGATGGGATCCGAACCTTGCTTACGGCGATGGGAGTGGTTCGAGCGAGGTCCCTATTCCGGATTTCGATGATTTCTTTGTTGATATGCCACCGGGTTTCGATGCTCCTCCTCCTATGAAAGAATCGGCGAGGCCGAGAGTCGTTTCGGAAGGATCTCGCATCATCAATGGGGTTAATTTTTTGAGAATTGGTGATTGTCCTATGTATATATATATTTATAACATGTCAATCGATTTTGCAGGGCCTGAGCTTGCTGGGCTCGGCCATTGAGGCTGGCCATAGAGAAGCCATGGTCTACCGCTTCAAAGCGGAGAAAGCGGAGCGGGATCTCGCTTGCGTGCAAGGCGAGATGTTGGAGCGAGAGGCGCAACTTACTCGTGATCATGCGCGGGCCATCCGCAAAGCGGAAAGGAAAGGCAAGAGGGAAATCGTCGAGGTGATGAAGACTCGTGCCTCTCAATTCCAGGTTGAGTATGGGAACCTCAAGAATGCCTTTACCTTGGTGGGTGACTTTCGTGAGTGCCGCGGTTCGGTCGGAAGTCTTTGGAGGACGCGAGCCGATGTCTATGCGTTTGAGGAGGAAATGAGCTTGATGAAGAGTGGGATGAATGAACGTTCCCACGCTGAGGCGCTTATCCCTCCGCTCGACGAGCGGATTCAAGGGTTCTGGGATTCCATCCCGGTTTCCCCTGATACCGAGGAGGTTTCGACTGGGTTTCCCGATGATGGCGAGGAAGTGGATCGTCCCGCGGATGCGTTCGGTGCTTCGTTGTCCGGGGACTTTGACTTTGGATTATGAGAGGTGGAATAGTTATCGAAAGAGAGATGCTCGTCTTTCTGTTTCATGTTTATGGCCGATTGTGGCCGAGAGATTTGTACGGGCCTGTTTTGGCCGTTTTTATCGTTTATCGGGATTGGCCGTTGGTGGCTTTGAATCCCCTTACCGCTTTACGCGGTTATTTATATGATGAATGTTTTCGTTTTCGAGTTTTCCTGAGTAGGTTTGAAGTAAATATGAGTTGTCGTCTCATATTTAATTCCGATGAGACGTTCAATCTGTTGGTTCGTTCGTGATTTTCGTAAAAATTATTTATCTTTACGATTTTCGAGAACATTGAGATACGAACGGAGAGACATGGTTTAGGATCTCGTATCTTTTAGATATCATGCCTTGAGATGTTTGAGACCAGAGCGTTGGGTTTAGGGCAAGACCTAGTTTACTTTCGGTTAAGGTTTATGCGGTGACTAGCCGGCTATCGTTTTTCCTGTTGCGATTTCTTCCTGATTCGCACCGATTTAAAGTCCGCGATATGTTCTCGGCTTATATGACTTGTATGGTACGAATCGAGCATCTTCTCAGAATTAACTGGAAGTGCTAAACCAAAATTTCGGATTTTTGTTGTAGCGCGCTTTTGTCCTTGTGCTGGACGTTTTTAAAGATCAAAAGAGTGATCGAATTGCGTTTGTTTAAGACGGCTGGCGTGTTCGTCGGGGCCAATCGACGAACGGGGTGTAAGGTTTTGGTGGTCGCGTTCGGACAATTTGTTCGTATTATCTTCGAATTTTAACTTTGCGACGTCTCGCAGTTGTTTCGAGAATTATACGTGTATCTTTGTGCGTTTGAAGGATGATGTTTTTTTACAATTTTTGGGTCGGATGAGGCTGCAGACAAGAGTCTTAATGTTTCCAGGCGTGTCCTGAAATTTTTTTGTGTTTAACTGAAGCGTAAACGTTTTCCGATAAAAAGGACAACGTATATTGTAGTAAATATTTTTGAAATTTCTTAAAAACTCGATTACAATAATGGCGATTTTTTAAGTGGGAGTATACGAGTATACACACCCACCCCCCCCCCCCCTTTTTAGAAAGGGAGATAGCTGAACTCGACTTTTGACGAGCTGCCTACGTACCCCTTTCGAGGATCAAGCCATCTCGTAGTTCTGTTTCATGCCGCGAGTGTTCTTACTCGGCGGTAGATGTCGCGATGTCCGCCTTGACCTTGTCGATCGTGGCTGGGTCAACGCTATTTTCCGGATGTTCCGGTTGAGTTGTAGCGTGGGCTTCAGACTTGTGTCGAGCTTCGACGTCCGATGCGTTTGCGTTGGTAGACGTTTTTAATTCGTTTTTTCCCGGGGTGCTTTTGGCCGAAGATTGGTCTATCTTCGTGCGCTTGCCGTTTACAGCTGCAGAAGTCGTGATTTGCCTTAACTTGTGCTCTGCGAGGAAGCATAGCCGCGACTGTTTTTGGCACCCCAGATGGCCGCGACTCCGCTTGGGGTTGGGAATTTGAGACCCAGGTGGAAGGTTGACGGAACTGCCTGCATGGCGTTGAGCCATGGGGTTCCCATGATCACGTTGTAGATAGCGGGATGATCGACCACCGCGAACTCGACGATTTTCGTGATCTCCTTGGCCATGACTGGCAATTGGATCGATCCAAGAGTCATCGATACTTCGCCTGAAAAACCCGTGAGTGGTTTTGGCGTCGGAATTACTTCTCCGAGTTCGATGCTCATCCGTTTGAGAGTGTCGCGGAAGATTACGTTGACCGTGCTTCCCGTGTCGACGAGTACCCTTTCGACTTCTAAGTCTCGTATAACGAGATCTTTGACGAGCGGGTCGCAGTGAGGTTGATCGATGCCGCCGGCCTCTTCCTTTGTGAAGGTGATCGAGCAATTTTGGCCATCTCGGGGAGGAGACCATGTAGACCAATTTGCGCTCGACTCCGCCTTCCGTTGGTAAGCCTTGATGGCCGACACAGTGTCGCCGCAGTATTGTGATCCTCCGATGATCATATTGACTCTGCGGCGATTGTTATCGTTCCCTTTGTCGTCTGGCCTCCTGCCGCGTTTATCCCCAGGCTGGTTTTGTTGAGGGGATTTTTCAGCGGACGGATTTCTGTCCGTCTTTGGAGGGCGATCAGAATCGAGGATCAGATCCTTGACGCTAGTTACTTCCGAGAGCTCTCCAGCGAGTAGCTTCGCGGCCAGTCTTGCTCCCAAGACTTTGCAGTTGGTTGTGGAATGTCCTCGGGATTGGTGGAACTCGCAGAAGGTGTTTTCGTCATACCCTTGATTGCGAGTCCATGTGTTGCCCGTGGTCCGACCCTGATCCGAGTTGATCGCATAGTTATGCGCCCCCTGGAGATCTTCCCCCTCGTGATGGACGTACTTGCCGTTACGAGAGTTCTTCTTTTTCCCTTTCGGGTCCACGTCTTTCGAGGATGGTCTTACCGCCTTATGTTTTTGCGATAAGACTTTAGTTTCCTCCTCTACTATGATGTAGTCCGTTGCTTTGTGGAGGGCGTCCTGGATCGTTCGTGGTTTGTCGAGAGTTATCCACTTTCTGAATTTCGACTTGTACCAGAGCGTCTTTCTCAGCGCGTCGATGGCCACTTTGTCGCTTATCCCACTGACCCTTGACATTATCAGCTTGAACCGACTGATAAACTCGCGGAGGGGTTCGTCTTCCCTCTGGGAGAGACTCCAGAGGTCAACATCGGAAGTTTCTCTGTCTATGAATACAGAGTATTGCTTGAGAAATTCCGATGCGAGCTGTCGGAAACTCCCGATGGTGTTACGACGAAGGCGTGCGAACCATTCAAGTGCTGCTCCTTCCAGGTTTTCAACGAACAGGCGGCAGTAGCCGGCATCCTTTTCGCCGTCCTTCAGTCTAGCTCTTCCCATCGCGATGTGGAAAGCCTGAAGGTGCGCTTTTGGATCGGCCGTACCATCGTACTTCGGTACTTTGATTTTTCCCGGATCGGACACCCTCATGTCCGAAATGCGATTGGTAAAAGGGGTCTTCCGAGCTCCTTCCAACAGTCGATCGATTTCGGGGGCAGCACTAGTAGCATGATGGATTTGAGACTTTACGGCCCTCACTTCTGCCGCAGTCTTGGTGATGTAGTCGCGAAGATCGCGGATATCCGATGTCTCGTCAGTAGATTTCCGAGCCTGTCGGCGTTTACTGCGAGTGAGCTCGGTTTGTCTTTCAGCCAGCTCCTCCTGTTCGTTCCAATAGGCGATTTCTTCCTCTTCCGTCATTGGTTTTTCGAACGGGGAGCCTTCCCAAGCAGATCTGCTTCTGGTCCTTCTCGGATGTCTGTCGACGTCCTCGTCGGTGTCGTTCGAAACATCGCTAGGATCCAGGTCAATGTGTTCGGCTTCGTTATCCTCCGAGTCCTTTGCAGGGGGAGGAAGTCTTTGAGGGTTCCCCATTTCGATGGAAGATTTCTCGCTAGGGTTTTGACCGGAAGGTCGTTCCCGCGCGACTCCTGGTCTGTCGAGTGGAGTAGGGAAGTCGAGCCTCTTCCCGTGGATTTTGGTGGTTCCGCGGGGGCGGATTGCTTGGGTCCTTGCCGTTAAGGTTTCAACCTGTTGGGTCAAGGTATTCACGAGCTTATCCTATTCTTCCGACCTTTTCTCATAGGTGGCGAACATCTTTTTAAACTCCTCGAGCGTCGCGGCGTTGGCTTGTGCGTTGGCCGCGGATACGTCCGCTACTGGAGTGTGGAGATCGGTGCCGCTGCCTCCGTTAAGAGGAGTTTGCACGTTATCCGCGTCGTTAGTTGACATGTCTGATCGAGAGTGATGTGGCTTTTGCGGGTTAGATTGATCCGTACCCCCCTCCTTCTAGCGCCAAACTGTGGGAACCGAAATTCGCACTGTCGATTTCCGTTTAAATAAGGAAACTAGGAAAACCCTAATTTCCCAGAGGACCCGAATATCTGCTAATTACCACACGTCAAGCAATCAAAAAACGAGAATAACAACGATAAGAATAGGAGATCGAAAAAGAGAGCAAAGTAGATCTTATTCCGAATCTGCGTATGAGCGTTTACAACAAGGTATAAGCCTGGGATCGTGAGCTGTCGGCGAGATTCCTAGTTCTAGCAACCCTAAGATGGCTAAACCTAATTGAGTCGCAGCTCAAAATAACAAAAACGGAAAATTGCCTAAATTGCTCTAACTGCTAAGTTTGCTCTGAAAAATCTTCTGCCATGCTCCTCGCCTAGGACTCCTTATATACTAGCTCCAAGGTCGGATTACGCTTTTACTCTTCTGCCCTTAAGCCGTCATAGCATAAAAATGGAGATATTCCATTTTTCCCGATCTTCCAATTATCTTTAAAACTTCCGTATTTATCCGCGGAAACTTGATATTTATCCTTCCTTGTGGACCAAGCGTAAACCTTGCTGCGGTTTACGGGCTTTTGGTTAAGAAATGGTAGGATGGTTCTCGAGTCGTGTTTTAGATCCCTTTGGGCCGTCTTCCGACTCGACACGTTTACTACGAATTCTTTTGATAAAGAACGAACTTTCCGCGGTTTCTAATCCGCGAAGTTTGATCGATGAATTTGAATAGCGGAAAACATGGACTGAGCTTGCTATGGTCTTCGGGAGATAGCATTCGAAGGTTTGACGAGAATGCATGGATTGATGTCGTATTGATGTTCGGAAGGGTTCAATCGCTACACAGCGACTGAACTTCGGCTTGTCCCGGTTGCTACGTAGCGACCGAGCGGGACGAACGCTCAGTCGCTACGTACCGAGCGAGCTTTGGCTTGAGCTCGGTCGCTACGTAGCGACCTAGCTTTGGCTCGAGCTCGGTCGCTACGTAGCGACAGAGCGGGACGATCGCTTGGTCGCTACGTAGCGACCGAGCGGGACGAGTGCTCGGTTCTCTACGTAGCGACTGAGTGGGATGATCTCTCGGTCGCTACGTAGCGACCGAGCTTCGGCTCGAGCTCGGTCACTACGTAGCGACCGAGCGGGACGATCGCTCGGTCGCTACGTAGCGACCGAGCTTTGGCTCGAGCTCGGTCGCTACGTAGAGACCGAGCGGGACGATCGCTACGTAGCGACCGAGCGAGCGACCGAGCTGGACGAGTGCTCGGTCGCTACGTAGTGACCGAGCTGGACGAGTGCTCGGTCGCTACGTAGCGAACGAGCTTTGACTCGAGCTCGGTCGCTTCGTAGCGACCGAGCTTTGGCTCGGACTTGGTTGCTACGCAGCGACCGGACAGTGTGTACCCGTGGTAATTACGCAACGGTCGAGCTTGGTTAGTTTGGTTTGAATCTTCAAGGATACTTCTTCGTAAAAACTTTGTGTTTGATTATATTTTACGAAAGTTACATCTTCCTTTTTACTATCTCTTTCGGAAATACGATCTCCGAGGATTTTCGGATGGTAATTCCGTCGTAACCGTTTTTGACCCCAACAATATCACTAACACTATAAACCCTATGGGAAATGCTTTTGTCACTTAAGATATAATATGTTAACAACGTAAAGCATCAACAAAAAGTGATGAATTCTCAGACACTTGAACCACTCTTTTTTGTTCAAAACAAAAGAACCGCTTTTTTTTGTATTTTCTTCTTTGTTTTCTTATCTTTGTATTAACTACTAATATGTTCAATTAGAGTTAATTAACAACTCTTGAACGTGAATTGAATTCAAGTCCAGTCAGCTGCTGTTTGTTTCTCTGAAGGTCCGACTGGTGACCATTCTGGAAACAAAAAGAACGATTATAAAGGAACGAAGAGGAATAAAATAGGAGGAATCAAAAGGAATGATTATTCCTTCTCAAATTTAACAAGGAATAATTTTGTTTTTTATTTCTCTACCAAAAAAAGGAATGAGAGGAATTGAGAAGGACAAATTATTCCTTGTGAATGGTGATTTTTTTAGGAACATTAGGGAATTCATTATTTCCCATCATGTCTCGGTCACCATATTCATAAAATTAATCAGATTCAATAGTGTAGTTTTGAATCATACAACTAATCAGAACAAAAACCAAAGCACATAACCTAATTCATTCAAACACAACATACACTACAAGAAAACAGGACCTTAACGACTACTGTATTAGTAGCTATTTGGTCGTAATATAGGCTTTACGACTAATTAGCTTCGAAAAACGATTGGTCTTTAGAAGCTGGTCGTAAATAATTATTCGAGGCACATTGGTCGTAAAGTTACGACTAATGGTGTTATCCGTAAAGCAGACGTAAATGTACGACTCCATTAATTGGGTCGTAAGTTAAACGTAAATGCATTAGTCGTAAAGCAAACCTAAATGTACGACTCAGACACTTGGTCGTAAGTTAAACGTAAAATCATTAGTCGTACATGTGACGCACATTTACGTCTCATAAATTAGATGGACATAGGTCGTAAACTTACGACCAATTTGCTTCTACGTCGATGTTTATTTGTCGTAATGTATCGACCACTTTACATCGGCGTTAAATGTTCTTTGGTCGTAAATTAACCCACTTTATTTATTTATTTTCGAATTTTGTATTTAATTATGAATTTAATATATTAATTAAAATCAAATATTTAAATTTATTTTGATTTTAATTTTTAAAATTTGATAAAATTAAAAGAAAATATCTAACATTCAGAAACATAATAATATCCATAATACAAAACATTCATAATACTAATTAACTAAAACCGAAAAAACTAAGTGTTAAGGTTTATTTCGTCGAAGAGGTCGGAACTATGCTCATCCGCACGTCGCTCTAAATCTGTCTGCTCTTCCGGAGTGGGCTCGGGGATAAAGCTCGGACGTAGAGACTGCCACCTAGAGGCAAGAGCCGGGTTGACGTTTGGGGTTGTCTCTATCATCATATCAAACATATTTGCCATACATGCAAATTTGTCGCTGTGGTCAGCTATGACTTCTTTGGCCGCAGTCAAATCCCTACAGAGAGAAGATTCTTCTTCCATTCTTACAGCGTGTTCAGCTCTCGCCCTCGGGACATCGTTGACAGACCCGATCCCGACAATACGTCCCTTTTTCTTCGGGGCAACCTTCAATTAAAAAATAGATATTTAATTAGTACATATGTAAAACTAACATAAAAAATAAAAAATGTAAATAAACATATATATTTAAGAGATCAAATTTTTAACCTGCTCAAAAATTTTGTCTTGTTCGACGGTGGACAGTTGGACCGGTGCACCTTCCGGATTTTGTTACGACAACTGAGTCCGGACCTCCTGGATCCGAGCCTCAACAGTGTTGTAGATCCTCTCTGCTCGAGGATGCGAGAAGGTGCCATCAGAATGCTGGTGTGTCGTCTTGTAAAGTCGGGCCAGAGATGGTGGTGCTCCTTGGGCAGTCTGTATAAAAAAAATTAAATTAAACTCACGCATTAAATAAATAGTCAATTAATATATATTTAATAAAAATTAAGAAAGGTCGAAGACTTACAATTTGTAGTGCCCTCCCAGCGTGTGGAATCTGTCCGGAAGTATGAGGTATTGGCAGGTTACCATCATCATCGCGGGTCAACCGAGCCGTAGAGCAAGTGAGAGACCTCTGAACTGACTTAGGCAAATTCCAATAAGCCTTCAAGTCCTTCCAAACGTCATTGCTGAGGTAGGCTTCTTTTGCGTCGTCCCCCAAAACCCTCCACTTCTCCTTCCAATCACCAACAATGTTCTTTAGGCGAGCCATCGCCTTTTTGTAGAACTCTTCCTTCACCTTTTCGTTGACAGCAATGGATCAATTCCATTTTTGCTACAATAAAAAAAATTAAATTAAATAAATAATTATTTTTAAAATAAACAATAAAAAATTATATTTAAAACTAACCGCGAAGCATTTGAACCAAGTCCTCCGAACGTGGTCAGGTGTAAGAGGCCAGTTCAGATGCGCTTCCGGAAGTTTGCCCTGATGATATATTCAACGCTCTGTCCCACACAATTGTCCGTCGAAAACCTACAAAATTTGAAAGAATACATATATTTATAGCAATATGTATAATTAGTATGTTTAAATGCAATTAAAACTTTAATAAATTAAAAATTACAAGTAAGTGTGGGGTGGTCGATCTGGGTTGATGATTGGTAAACCTTCTCGTCCCGGCATCTGGAGAAGGTCTTCCACCGTATATCTTGCATATGGTGCATTCGGTGGCACCATCAAATCTGGATGAACAAATGCAGGAGCCGGAGCAGCTTTGGGAGCGGTCCACCGCTCCTGAGGATGGTGTGGAGGATGATGCTGCTCATACCGAGGCTGCTGTGGAGGCTCATCGTACTGGGGAAAGAATTTAGCAGGGTCATCGAACCGCGGAGAGTAAGCTTCAGGGTCATATGCCTGTGGAGGCACATACGGATCGGCAGTATGAACTTGGCTATCAAGCACATTCTCTTGGCCGGATGCAGTGCCGGAAGTAGAAGCCGATGGATCCGGCTGTGGGAGAATGTTACTCGCGTAAGAGTTTTTATAAATACGAGATCTGAAAAAACAAACATTAAAAATAGATGGTCATAAACAATTCAAATTTATTATATAAAAATATTCTAAACCTATTCTAATTTGATCATAATCTAACTCCATCCTAAACTAATTCCAAACCTAAACTAACTAACCACCTAAATCTTAAAAAAAAAATAAAAACCTAGAGAGAGATGGGAGGTCGTTGTTAGAGAGAGGGTAATGAGCAACTAAACGGCTTCGTGAGGTCTGTGTATATATAGAGTTTTGTCGTTAGTCGTAAATTGGTTGTAAATATACGACCAATGAGAGACTAGTAGACGTAAATAAGTCGTAAGCTTACGACTAATGGGGGACCAAGTGTTGTTACGACCAATGACAATCTGAAAATGGGAACCAGAATTTTCCCATTGTTTCTAATATGAAGCTCAATCCTAGAACATAATGCAGGCAAATCCAACCTTGAGTTCTTGTTATCTTTTGTCTTCCCGGGGACGTTCAACAATGTATTGATGATGTTCTCAAAGAAGTTCTTCTCTATATGAATCACATCAAGATTGTGGCGTAGAAGTAGATTTTTCCAATATGGAAGTTCCCAAAAAATACTCTTCTTGTACCAATTATGTTGTGTCCCGTAACCAGCAGACATATTTCCAGTAGTATGCCAATTACCCCCTTTCTTGACTATGTCTTGTGCACCATAGTAATCAATATCCTTCTCGATTTCCTCTCCAGATAAATATGGTGGAGCGGTGTCTCGTACAACCTTTTTTGACCGAAACAATTTCTTGTTCTTTCGGTACAGATGGTTAATGGGAAGAAATCTCCGATGACAATCAAACCAGGACGTCTTCCTACCACTTTTCAGCTGAAATGTGTATGTGCTTCCCATACAATAAGGACAAGATAGCCTTCCATGCGTCGTCCAACCTGACAACATCCCGTATGCAGGAAAGTCACTAATGGTCCACAAAAGGACTGCTCGCATTGTAAAGTTTGTTCTCGTTGAAAAATCATATGTATGCACGCCTGTTGACCATAATTCCTTCAATTCTTCTATCAAAGGCTGTAGAAAAACATCAAGGGACCTCTTTGGATGCTTTGGCCTAGGTATCAATATACTCATGAAAAGCAATTCCTTTCCCATACACATCTCTGGTGGAAGTTTGTATGGCGTTAAGAAGACTGGCCAAAGCGAATATTGTCTTCCAGACATTCCAAATGGACTAAAGCCATTTGTGCAGAGCCCAAGATAAACGCTGCGGGGGTTGCTTGCAAAATCAGGGTACACCGAATTCAAGTGTTTCCACGCTTTTGCATCATAGGGATGATTGATCTCACCTTCCTTCTTAGTATGTTCTGCATGCCATCTCATCGCTGCTGCCGTCTTTTCATATTGATATAATCTCTTCAGTCTATCCTTGATAGGTAAGTACCACATCCGCTGGTACGACACTCTATTCCGCCCACGTCCTTGCGGTTTATATCGTGGCTTCTTGCAAAATTTACACTCTAACAATTCTGCATTTTCTCCCCAGTATATCATACAATTGTCTATACACACATCAATCATCTCCGAAGGTAAACTATGAACCAGTTTCTGAATCTCATAATAAGATTCAGCACACTGATTATCTTCAGGCAAATACTCTTTAAACAACTCAACCCATGCATCCATACAAACTTCAGGTAAGTTATGATCTGTTTTGATATTCATCATCCTAGCTGCCAATGATAATTTAGAAAGATCTTCTCTACAACCTTCATAAATTGGCTCATTAGCTGCTGCTAGCATTTCATAAAATCTTTTTGCATCCAAATTAGGCCCCTCTACATTTTCTACCTCCTCTATTACTGATCTTGTTTCACGAAATGCATCTGTAACCATATCATGCATCCTATCATGATCTACCATATGATCCTCTTGAAGGTTACAACTTTCAGAAGGTAAATGTGGTTCCTCTCTGTTACGAACATTTTCAACCTGATTACTACTACTTGCTTCATTCCTATTATCAGCTTCTCCGTGGTTAAACCAGATATAGTAATGTGGAGTAAATCCTCTATTTACAATATGTTTCCAAACCGTTTCACTAGCAGCAAATTTGGTATTGTTGTATTTACGACATGGACATAACATTTTACCCATTTCTAGTGTGAGAGACGTCTGTCCGGCGTGGTACATGAACATCTCTGCTCCGTTGAGAAATTCTTCTGTTACTCTTCCGCTTGAATCTTTATGCGCATACATCCAACTCCAAGCTCATAGATATTTCTAGGCATTTTTTTTCTCTTTCTCGTTTTTTTTTGTGCATCTTAAGAATGAGGGAGAAGATCATATTTATAGGAAAAATTTGATTTTGGTAGGTAACAATGTTACAACGAATTTACGTCTGATAATAACTTAACCACCAATGTGCAACTGCATTCCTCGTAAATTGGTCGTTAATCAGATGGTAAATTTTCGATGTTACTTAGTCGCATATTTACGACTACTTTACGACTACTTGAAAGTGTAGTCGTAAACGCGAAGTTAATTTACGACCAATTTTCGAAGAAAACTATTTGTAGCAAACTTACGTCTAAGTTACGACGAACTTTCCGGTAGTAACTTAGTCGTAACTTAGTCGTAAACGCGAAGGTAATTTACTCCCACGTTTTCTTGTAGTGATAATCAATCTAATATAGATGTAAATCACAAGAGGATATCAATTAATCAAAATTCCAGATGGTGGAAGTACCGATGAAATCTCCGATTAGAGAACCCACGATATCTGACGATGAAAAAAACAAGTTATCCAATGATTTGTTCGATGAGCTGAGGGTAATGATCTGTCGACGGTGACAAACTGATGGTGAAGAGGTGATAGCGATAAACTAATATGCGGCTAGTTAGAGATGAAACGACGACGAGATTGCTAAACGATGAAAAGGTTTAGCAATCTTTCTAAACCTTTTTATGGGTCTCCGGGTTCACTTTAACTCGTTAATTTTAGTTTTTTTTCTCTTCTGTTGAACGTTGAGAGAGGTATCCCGTCCTAACTTGAATATAAAAGTTTATCAGTAAACGATATATAGGTGATTAACACATGATTACATACTTATGTAGTTCCTTATCCATTCTTTTTTTTTTTGTTTTCTTCACAATTTCTATATGATTGGTTGGAATGATAATGGAGTGTATAGAGTACTAAATATAGACCGGCTTGATGCGTGTCGGAGCTTAACCTCAGTAAGGATTCCACTGCCTATACCAAAAAAGATTGCTACGAGCTGCTTAAACGGATATACGAAGGAAACAAGGCCACCTGCGGCCTCAAACTTGTCACTCTCTGTTATCGCATCATTGGTTTGTGTTCTTTTGTTTCAAGTTATGTTCACTGAAACGTACATTGTTTTACTTTTACATCGTGTTCTCACAATTTTTGTTCCTTCACATTTTTGTGGTCTCAGGGTTCATTAAGTTTTTGGGACCATACTACATGCTGGTTATCACTGAGAGAAGAGAGATAGGTGAAATTTGTGGTCACAGGGTGTATGAAGTGTCCAAGAGTGAGATCATTTCTTTGCGAATTTCTAGCGTGCTTTGCAACATTGCAAACTCAAGTGACGAGAACAGGTGTTTTTATATATTCTTTTACTATATTCTGCCCCTTTTTTTTTGTCCCAAGCTTATTGTTGAAGAAAGTTTCTGTTTTTTCTTTTCTGTTTGGTGAAAAGAGATTGAGTACATGTGTTCATTTATTATACCCTTCCACCTTTTTATGAACTGAAGTCATTTACCCTTGCGTTTCTTTATCTTGTGTTGATAAACAGGTACAAGAGGCTCATGTGTATGGTGGACCTTACAAAAGACTTCTTTATGATGCGTAGTTTCCTGAAGAATATATGTGACCATGAGAGTGGTGGTGCTCTCTATAAGAAAATGTTTGTGTGGAACGAGTTCTTGACTCGGGGAATTCAAAATCATCTATAGAATACCGTGTGGACTGTAGCATTGGTGTATAGTTTCTTTAAGCAGGTAAGAATCGTATGTTTTTCTACCCCTCACTGCCATAGTTATGAAAAAAATTTCCCTGAATCAAATGCATATTCCTTTTCATTTCTCACAGCAGTAATTTTGTTATTTGTGTACCATTTTCTTGCGGGCTACAATAATGCTTCCCTACATCATGTTTTGTCTTGCACCAAAAGTTTTGCAAAAGAAGCATTGTAGTTTTTTTATAGCTATATATCAATTTTGATGTTCTTGGTTGTGCTATTTCAGATGCAACTAACATCTTTATTCTCAATAGTTTCATAGTACTGTTTAGATTCATAGCGGCTGAAATTTGATTTGGTGTGCATGTAGACAAGTATTTCTGAAGCTTGACGGACATTTTAAACTCACTCCTATTGCTAGGCGCTCCCGCCATAATGCTGGAACCAGGTATCAGATTTCATTAGTAAGATTTGTCATGATTATTATTGATAGGAGCCCATAAAAAATAAATAAGTGTTTAAATGTGTTTAGCATATTATGTGTGTGGTTAATGTTGCAGTTAGATGGGACTGAAGAGCTTGCATTCCCGAAGAATTCCATAGCTCCGACCAGCAATTCATTGCAATAAAACTAGCACCTTCTCAATTGTTAAATTCCTAACCAGGCAATTCGAATTTTGCATCAGGAAAGGCGCCTTAATTACAAAAATAATAGAAGACATGCACTGACTTGAAAAGCATTGAGGAAGGGTAAAAACATAACATATTGAATCTTCTTCAACTACTGTTTTTGTTTTACATTTTGAATCTGGAGAAATGGGTTTTGTCAGCAAGTTGCAACTGGAGACAGAAAAGTTTCAACTTGAGAGCGTCTTGGACACAATCATTAGCCAAGTGATGATTATGTTGAGCGAGAGGAAGTCACAACTCAGGGTTGAAGTCGCCCCAGAGATCAAAACTCTGCCTCTATATGGTGACAGAGTAAAGCTTCAGCTCATTCTTGCTGATCTTCTGCGCAACATTGTGAATCATGCCCATTTCCAGATAGTTGGGTAGGAATCAAGATCTCATCAAGCCACAAGCTTGCGCACGACAATGATCCCTATATCCATCTTCAGTTCAGGTATAAACGTCCACTGAAACATACAACTCAACCATTTTCACAAAACAATCCAGCTGTTTTGCAGATTTTTGAGTGTTTATAACTTGAGAGTTTGATGTTGTTTTGATGGTAGGATGATACATCCTGGAAAAAGAATTCCTTCAGAGATACTAAGTGATATGTTTGAGACACGAGATGGATGGGTCACGCCTGATGGCTTAGGACTCAAGCTTTCATGGAAACTACTAGAACAGATGAATGGTAGTGTGAGTTATGTTAGAGAAGACGAACGTTGTTTCTTTCAAGTGGATCTTCAAGTTAAGACAAGGTTGGGTGTTGAGACCAGAGTAACATAGACTGGTTCAAGCATACAATCGAGATTCTGAGTTACAAAGGCATATATATATAATAAAATTTGATGAATTTTGCTTCTTTTATGGTCTGAATGTGTTGTCATTCAAACAAAGTTTCCATTATTTATTTATTTTTTTATGTATCAATAAGATGTATCTCAGTCATTCCTATGTACATGATTAAGCAAACCAAGAAAGAAAAAACAAACAAACCATAACCATCAATTTACAGTACTTTGAGTCACTGACCACATAACGTAGGAAACCAAAGGCATTGTTCTTCATAAAATGGTGTAATCTCCGGTTGAACGTGCTCCACACGGTAGCCCACTGGCCCTGCTGATCTTATTAGATATAAAACGGCAGCTTCTACGTATATAGTCTAAACAATTTTAACAGCCACCAAACACGTGAAGCTGATAACACATAAAACAATTGGTTTCACACATAAACTCCACTATATTTTTACGACCACTAACTTGGTTGGTCAAAGGAAACGAAATTTAGTTAATATTTAAAATTAAAACTCCACAATTTCCATCCAATCTTCTACAATAAGTCTTCAAGATCAACATATATAAGTGTCAACAATAATGGCAAAAAATCTCCACAATTTAAATGATACAACTTCTGGAACTCAAACATCCTTTTATTATAGCTTAAAGTTTCTTTACCATACATTATCATATTAATCTTCTGATAACGTAACAAAATGGTTGGGGTAAGATAAATGACGTCCTTTATGCAAGTGTCCCCACCACAAATATACGTTCCGTAATCAAACAGATGAAAAAACACTGAATTAGAACTCCTAATTCCCGTCTGCAATACTAAGTCGCTAATATATTTTTACAGCAAAACCAAACCAGTTCAACATGCGAAAGGAAAACCCAAGATGAAACAGCCACTGAATGGAACAAATGCCACAGAGGAAACATTCACCTCGGATCAGGCACGGCATCAATGATCAACTGCTAACAAACAACTATAATATCTGCAGATACCCAAAGAAGAGCAAGGGAAATGCAGAGAGCCATACTCCTATCAAAGAATTTAATCCGAAAACAACCAAGTAAGAATGGAGATGTCCCACCATGGAATTGCTATCTACTCCTCTATCTTAAACGCCTTGTATATGAAAAAAAAACAAATTCACCTACTCTCTTCAACAATAAAATGGCTTCCAATCAATCTTACTGACTTTGAGCACCTTTTGTTTACGTAGGATCCACAGCTCGCTCTCTAGGGGAGAAGTCACGGTCTCATAAACAGTCATCTAATGGGACCCTAGAATGTCCACTTAGTCATGCTTTAGTTTGGGAAAAAGAAAAGAAAGGGACCAGAGGTCCAAAAAGGATACCACTATTCACTACTATATGATGTCAACAAGGTCGAGTGAAACTCCCACCAAATTACATAAGACATCAACAACGTATAGAAAACTACACAAAGCATGAACAACGTATCCGGCCCCGCGCTTGCGCGGGGACTATACCCCTAGTAGGTAATAATGGTAGAATCAAAATTCAGTTTGAGTACATAAATCACTAAAAAGCACAAAGCCACGATGAGGAAAACTAAAAGTGAAATATTCCAGAGAAAATGGTAAGTTGAGTTGTCAAGTACAACAAAGTACTTCTAATCAATCAGAGATAAGGCGAATCTTCTTGCTTTTTGGTTCTGTATTGTCTTCTTCTACTTCTCTCTTGATTGTTCCGATCTCACTAGCAACATCGCTTACCTGACAAATACAACAAAAATCCCATTGTCTTATAAAACAAAATATTGCAATGGTGTAACAATTTTTTTTGGATCAACGGTGTAACAGACATAAATTAACTTTTACAGCAAAAAATTTATGTGTAGTTTATCTGTTATATCTAATTTTAGCTGAAAAAAGTAATTGATGAAAGATAGATCCTAGAATGAGAGAGAGAGAGAGAGCAACAAAACATAACTCACTGTAAAACAAGTTGCAGTTGATTGAGTTTCTGCAGTTGTTGTAGGATTCAACCGGTTAGTTTGAAAAATAATAACCCGGTTAACCACATGAGGAACAACCTGGTTAACTCGATAAACGACCAACCATATGAGGAGAAACCTGGTTTTTTTTTTTTTTTGATCGAAAAACATACTTAATTCATTAAAGGAGTAATCCAACAATAGTTTTACTCATCCACCAACGGAGAGTTATTTAAAGATCGTAGTGCTGCTTTAGCAAGAGTATCAGCCATTGCATTTCCCACACGCGGGATGAAACAAAAAGAGATAGAGCTAAAAGAACTGGATAGATGGTGAATATCGAAGAGTGTTCCTTGAATCCAAATGTTATTCTTCTTGGTGGCCAAGAGAGAGATGAGAGTTTTGGAGTCAGAGAAAACTCTAAGAGAGTCAATGCCACGGTTGGCCGCTTCTGTGATTGCGGCCTTTAACGCCAACGCCTCTGCTACAAGGGCTGAGGAGACTGAGCGGCGTTTTGAAGAAGTGCTGCCTGCTGGTGAAGACATGTTATCGCGAAAGTGCCATCCCATTCCACAGTTCCCAGAGACAGAGTCCCAAGCAGCATCCGAGAAGACACTCCATGAAGGTCCTGCAACATGAGAAGATTGGGGAACATGGGAGTTAGACACACGGCGAGAGAGATCCACATTCTGTGGCAACGTTATTTTTTCCTGCTTGTCTTGAGCTCCTGCCCAAGCTCGAGAGTCTTTAAGGATTTTCAAGACCGTTTCATCAATCGTGTACTCTTTATCATCAAACAGTAGCTTGTTTCTATTGGTCCAGAGGTTCCAAATCACCCATGGGGAGATAGGCGTTGTTCCTAGTCCTACCGGAGGCAAAGTAACGATTCTACTGCAACTGTCCAAAAGTTCTGAGACCGACATTGGAGGTTGTTGTATAGAAGACGGGGAATTAAGGCAAGGAAGTTTGGTCCAAACTTCGGTAGCAAAAGGACAGTGGAGCAGAACATGGATCTCAGTTTCGACCGCACCACACCTCACGCATTTATCATCAATGGCGATTCCCCTGTTTTGTAGTGCGGCACCAACGGGAAGGGCTCCAGCGTTGGCCTTCCAGAGTAGATGCTTGAGCTTTGATGAGGTGTTGAGGGACCATATCCGCTTCTTCCAGTCAAAGTGGTCTAGTGGATCCGGGTCTGAGTTGATCTTTGCCAATGCATAGCCTGATCTCGTTGTGTACATACCCGATTTATCATTCAGCCACACTAATTCATCCTTCATATCACAGTCGCTAGTGATAATTGACTTTATAGCCTCCTCATAATGAGGCAAATGCTCTCTGATCATTTGAAGGTTCCAACTGTTGGATGCAGGTAAAAGAAAGTCCGCCACACAGAGATTGAGATTAGCTTGGGTAGGCGGGCCTACAGGGGTCATGGGTCTCTCCAAACTGAGCCAAGGCTCTGCCCAAACCCGAATGTCTTTCCCGTTTCCCACAATCCAACCAAGTCCTTTGCGGATAACCTCTCTTCCTGCTAGTATTCCCCTCCATCCGTGGGAGGCTACTGCAGGTGCCGTGCAACCTAAGAATGAGGCATTTACACAATACTTCCCAAGTAAAGTCTGTGCAAGAAGAGACTGGGGTTCTTTTAGTATCCTCCAAGCTAGTTTTGCCAACAGAGCATTGTTGAACTGTTCTACTTCTCTGAAACCCAAACCTCCGATCCCTTTTGGTCTAGTAAGTCTATTCCAGGACACCCAGCAGAGCTTTCTTACCGCTGGTTTCGCATCCCACCAGAACCGCGTTAGGACGCTCTGAATTTGTTTACAGATCGAGAGGGGCAGTTTAAAACAGGACATTGTGTACGTCGGCAAGGCTGCTAACACTGCTTGTAGAAGAACTTGTTTCCCGGCGCTTGATAGATATCTCGTGGTCCAGCTGATCGATTTTTGTCTGATTCTATCAATGAGGCTTGCGAAGATGTCTCTAAATGCTCGGGGAGACCCAAATATTTTCCCACTAGGAGAAACCTGGTTAACTCGAGGATAAACAACGCTGTTAACTACAGGAAGAATGACCTGGCTAACTCGAGGAGGAATCACCTGGTTACCTTGAGAAGGAGTAACCCAGTTAACTATAGGAGGAACAACATGGTTAACGTGAGGACGAATAATCTTGTTAACCATAGGAGGTGGAACTTGGTTCGTTACAGGTGAACAACATGGTTAAGTTGAGGAGGAATAACATGGTAAACTTGTGGAGGGACGACCCGGTAAAATGGATGAAGCCCACAATTCGCTTGCTAAACCAAAAGAGTAACATTAACATCTAACTCATCTATTTTTTTTTAATATAATAGCATTCAAAAGAAAATCTATTTCAACATAGAGACATGTACTACATTGGTTGTTCTGTTCCAGTGTGGTTTCACAGACCACCTCAAACTTGAGTAATAGAACAATGTTAATATATATATTTCAACTCAACATTTATTTCCCTTTTTAATAGAAATTTCTCGTTTTCCTCTATAATTAGAAGAAAACATAGCTTAAGTCTATATTTAGAGGCATACATTAGATTTCACCTTTTACTAATGTATGAAGAATCAGTTATATTGGAAGGTTGAATCGCGCCGAGATTGACAATTGGGTTATATGGCGTTTTGGGATACACGGCCGGTTAAATATTACTCAATGGTTTACGGTTATTGAAAACCGGTTATCAGTTATAACTACCCTTGCCTAAAATAAAAGCAAGGCTCGTGAGTTGTATTAATTATCAAAGAAAGATAGATTGTACTAGGGTTACAAACTTTAGGTCACGGCCGTTGTGATCTTGCAAAAGTTTAGTAATTTGCCTTGCCAGGCCCCAGAGACGTAGCCACATCGGTGAACTCTGGGTAATCAATTAATCTTTGTGTGTGCTCCTGTTCTTATTTCGTTTCTCTTTCGCTCCTTGTGTATTTGTGTTCCTGAGTGTTTTTCCGTGAGAGTTTTGTGTCGTGAATTGTGCAACGTCGGTTTGAGGTTGAACAGTTTTCGTGGTTCATATCGAACATAAAAACGAACCTAAAATCTAACAAGTTGTATCAGAGCTCAAGGTTGCTGAGTTAGGGTTTTTGAATCAATGACGAACGCACGGATCGAGGTAGAGAGGTTCGATGGCAAAGGAGATGTCTCCTTGTGGAAGAAGCGTATGCTTGCTGATCTTTCAGTCTTGGGGTTGAAGGATGTGTTGTTGGAGCAGACATCAATTCCGAAGTCTGTGATTAAGATAGACGAGGATGAAGATGTGTTTAAAGAGAGGCTGCAGAAGGAAGAGTCAGAGAGGTTGCAAATATCTAAGAAAGCGATGAATCTTATCATCCTTAACGTTGACGATCACATACTCCGGAAGATCGAGGCGTGTACTAACGCTGCATCGACTTGGTCAACGTTGGAAAGGTTGTATCTCTCTAAATCTTTACCGAATAGGATACATCTGCAACATAAATTCTACACGTTCAAGATGAAGGAGTCTCAGACAATTGATGAGAACATTGATGAATTCTTGAAGATAGTTTCAAATCTTTCAAGTGTGAACGTGCAGGTATCTGAGGTAATTCAGGCGATTCTCCTGATGGAATCACTTCCAAGTCAGTACAGTTACTTGAAGGAAACACTCAAGTATGGAAGGGAAACATTATCCATTAAGGAAGTCACGAGTGCTGCTAGGTCAAAGGAGCTAGAAATCAAGGAGTTAAAAGATTATAGCTCTGGTTCGTTGCAGCGAAACGGCGAAAGTTACTTTGCTCGTGGCAGATCTGATAAGAGAGAGAAGGCGAGTAGCAGTGGTAGGAAGGACAAAGAAAGATCGAGATCTGGCTCAGGTTCTAGACTCAACTGCTGGTTATGTAATAAAGAAGGATATATGAGGAAGGATTGCTATGCTCGTAGGAAGAAGTATAGTGATGATGAACCTGGAGAAGCTGCTGTTGTAGTGGATCAAAAGGATGATGCCTTGTCTGTATCTGATAATAGGCATGGGGATGAATGGATTCTCGATTCTGGTTGCTCCTATCACATGACAACAAGAAGAGATTGGTTTGATCATTTTCAGGAGCTCAATACAGGACAAGTGTTGTTGGGACATAACAATGCTGTAGCAGTTTAGGGAATATGAACGATAAACGTAAAGGCTTATGGAGGAGCTGTTAAGGTCCTCACAAATGTGAGGTATATTCCGAAGCTCAAGAGGAACTTGATCTCCACTGGTAGTGAATCTGATCTGTGGAATGGGCTGGGCCTATGTGAATCTGATCTGTGGAATGGGCTGGGCCTATGTGAGAAGAGATGGATTCTTTGGAAAAGAATGAGATTTGAAATCTGGTTAAGCGACCTAAGAATAAGAAGGTCATCGGGTGCAAATGGGTGTACAAGAAGAAGCTCGGGTTAACAGAAACAGATGATCCAAGACACAAGTCTAGACTCGTGGCTAAGGGTTACTCACAGAAGGAATGTGTCGATTATCATGACATCTTTGCACATGTGGTAAAACATGTGTCCATAAGGTTGTTACTGTCGATTGTGGTCAACCACGATCTGGAGCTTGAACAGTTAGATGTTAAAACTGCATTTCTTCATGGAGATATTGATGAAGAAATTTATATGTAACAACCTGAAGGATTTCGTGTGAAGAACAAGGAAGACTATGTTTGTCATTTGAAGAAATCCATGTATGGTCTCAAACAGGCTCCAAGACAATGGAACATATGCTTTGACAGTTTCATGAAAGAGCTTAGATTCAGGAGGTGTGAATTCAATCACTGTGTGTATGTGAAAGAAGCGACTGGAGGAATATATGTCTACTTACTTCTCTATGTAGATGATATGTTGGTGGCTTCTAAAAGCATGGTGGAGATGGAGAAGGTGAAGAAACCGTTGAGTGGAAGGTTTGAGATGAAGGATATGGGCTGTGCAAGGCGGATTCTAGGCATGGACATTCAGAAGGATTGTGCAGGTGGAGTTTTGACATTATCTCAGTCAAGCTATGTTGAAAAGGTGCTTCAAACGTTCAACATGAATGATTCTACTGCAGTTACTACTCATGTTGGTTCTCACTTTAAGTTGAAAGCTGTTGAAAATGGAGAACAGGAAACAGAGACGGAGAATGTGCCTTATTCTAATGCCATAGGAAGTATTATGTATGTGATTAGAACAAGATGTGATCTCGCTTATGCTGTTGGGTTAGTGAGCAGGTACATGTCAAGACCGGGTCTGATGCATTGGGATGCAGTTAAATGGGTGCTGAGATATATGAAGGGAACAAAGGAACACAAGCTAGTGTTCAGGAAGAATGGAAACTTCAAGGTAGAAGATTTCTGCGATGCTAATTTCCCAGCAGATTTGGATAAAAGGAGATCAATCAGTGGTTATGTTTTCTCAGCTGGAGGGAATGTCATTGGCTGGATGTCATGTTTGCAACCTGTGGTAGCTCTCTCTACAACAGAGGCGGAATACATGGCGCTTGTGGAAGCAATTAAGGAGACAATTTGGCTGAGAGGTTTGTCTGAAGAGATGGGTTTTGAGAAGGATTCAGTGAAGATCTGGTGTGATTCGCAGAGTGCGATGTGTTTAGCCAAGAACAACGTTCATCACGAACGGATTAAACATGTCAGCAGGAAACTCCACTTCATCAGAGACATCATTGAGAAAGGGGAAGTGACTATTGAGAAGATACACACTTCGAAGAACCTTGCAGACATATTAACCAAGGGCATTCTTGTGAAGAAGTTTGAAGCGGCTATGAGGGTTCTCCGAGTGGCCAAGCACTAAGGTGTTTAGCATTGCCTAGTAAGAAACGAGTTGGCAACCTGGTAGCTGCAGATAGAGATGATTAATCATCAAGGTAGAGATTGTTACGTTGGTGATGAAAAATCAGTTATATTGGAAGCTTGAACCGCGTCGAGATTGACAATCGGGTTATATGGCGTTTTGGGATAAACGACCGGTTAAATATTACTCAATGGTTTACGGTTATTGAAAACCGGTTATCAGTTCTAACTACACTTGCCTAATATAAAAAGCAAGGCTCGTGAGTTGTATTAGTTATCAGAGAAAGATAGACTGTACGAGGGTTACAAACTTTAGGTCACGGCCGTTGTGATCTTGGAAGAGTTTTAGTAATTTTTCTTGCCAGGCCCCAGAGACGTAGCCACATCGGTGAACTCTGGGTAATCAATTAATCTTTGTGTATGATCCTCTTCTTATTTTGTTTCTCTTTCGTTCCTTGCGTATACGTGTTCCTAAGTGTTTTTCCGTGAGAGTTTTGTGTCGTGAATTGTGCGACGTCGGTTCGAGGTTGAACAGTTTTCATGGTTCATATTGAACATAAAAATGAACCTGAAACCTAACAACTAAATAAAAAAATAGCAAAATATATTGAAAATGGTACATAAGAATTTTTACCAGTGGATTTGTGATGTGTTTGCAAAGAAAACATCTAACTTCCAGATCACCCTAGTGATAAATGATTGTCGCATTACATCCACCACAGACAACGGTTTTAAGACTTGGCATAGGACGCCAGGAACTACAACAAGGACATCTCACTGTTCCTCCTGTGCTGCTTCTATAACACAAGCTAGCTTTGCAGCTTTCACATTGAAACCTAGCTGCAATCAGATTCCCTGTAACAACAAAACATAAACTTACTAGTACGAAAAGACATTGTTATAAGGAAAGAAAAAAAGAAACGGAATTTAATTTATATCTACCGAGATGAGGTCTGAATGGAACGTGACATCGTAGACATTCGACTCTTAGTCCTCCTGTTTCAATCTCAGCAAAATGCATTGTTCCTGGTCTGTTTTCTTGGTTATGCATAGAGAACACACAAGCAAAAAAAAAAAGAATTGAATATCATAAATTTCGAGACATTTCAGGGAAAAGGGCGATTTTTTTTTACCTTGAAGATGAGAAAACAGTTTATTATATGAAAAGATGTTATGAGTCCGAGCAAAGAGTTTTTCAGGGTCCTTTATATTAACTAGATTCTTTTTCCGCGCTACGCATGGATTATCTATTTTAAATTATTATAATTATATAATATTTTAATTATTTTTTTAATTATTTTTTATTTAATTTATTGTTTTTTTCTTTTTCATGTCTCATTTTCCTAACATTAACTTAATAAGTTACTACTTTCGTAAGTTTTTTGGCTGTTCATTTTGTAAATATTTCGTAAATTATTTCAATAGTTTTATTGATTTTTATTTTTAATATTTTTACATAATTTAGAACTAATTAATAAACCAGAAAATGTCTACAACATTAAAGCAGATTAAGATAGTTTGGAGTTTTTTTATTGTTGTGTTGTTAAATTTAAGTTTGGTCTTTTACACTCTTGTCTAATTTTAATAATGATTAAAAATGGTTTAATTTGTATTGTTTTGTTCTTCTGAAGTCAAATAACATCAATAGTGGTGTTATAGCATTTTTTTTTTGTTTCAATTATTGAAGAGAGTAATAATTTTCACATATTTTCATGGTAAATTGAATTTTAAATTCAATCATATTTTTCATATGTAAATTTTGCATTAAATTGGGGAGATTGTGTTTATTTGACCAGTTTAACTTAATAGTTTTCACTGTTTTGTGCATAGTTTATTTATATAAAATGGGGAATTTGTTTTATAAAATTTCTCTATTGTTACAGAGTTTTGTTTATTGTAACATATATTTTATTATGTGAAACGAAGAAATAATAGTACTTTACAAAATGAGTTTATTTTCTATTATATTTTGTAAATTTAATAATATTACTTGTGTATATAACTTTCAACATAGTTTAAAATGATCAAAATTTCATCATAAGTAAATACATTAGAACAAACAATTGTTCGATAATGCACTTCAAAGTATTATTATAGGTTTATGAATTTCTTTTGAAGTCGATTGTTGAATAGCATTATGTTTTTTAATATTCCTTTGAAAAATATAATAATGTTAAATATTTTTAAACATAGATAAATTATGTATATGTTCTAGAAACTAAAAACCGATGCCACATCTTAAATTTTACATATGTTTTGAAATACAACAGCCGATCTGTTGTTTTTTTTTCTATTCATTGTTCTTTTTTGAAACACTTTCCTTCTTCAATTAGTATAATCCAAATATAGTAAGAAATAACATTATGGAGGATAGCCTCCATATAATTCTTTTTTTTTTTGAAACTTAAAGCCTCCATATAATTCTTCCTGCTGATTTTATGTTTGGTTGCTTTGCTTACTACTTTTTGCTTTTGTTTAGTCTGCACTCACAAACCTTTACCGTTATCACATTCAGTGTGTATACTTGAATGTATGAATGAAGTTTAAGAATCAAATCATTAAACATAATTTTGTCATTTTGTTTTTGTTTCTCAAATGTTCATAGCTTTTTTTCTTCCTTTTTATCTAATTTGGCTGGCATGTTCAGCGAGTAGACCTTACATACGTTTCTTTTTGTTATTTTCTTTGACAACTCATTTTGTTTGAGAAGGAAAAGATGATAACCTAAAAAAATTGCATATCTTACTGAGTCTACGTTAAATTAAATACACTTCTCAAATAGAGACGATCTATAACATTTTTACATAAACATTTGCTAAAGCACAACTAATACATATATAAATGTACTCCTCCTGTAAACCCTCATTTGACAATATATATTTTTACCCTATGCATGTCTTTGAAATGAAACATTCTGTTGGCCAATGTCTTCCTCCTATAATTACATATAGATGTGGATTTACAGACACTAACAAACACAAAGCAAAAGTATTTCTAAGTTTTCACAGAAGAGGCAAGGAAATGAGGGCAATCACAACTTTGTTCTTACTTTATGCTTCCTTGTTCCCTTTGCTTTAGCGTAACTCTGATTTTGGTTTCTACCGTCAGTCATGTCACTGTGCTGGATCTATCATATCTAAGGTCGTTGCCAACAGTCGTGACCGTAGCATTACTGCAGCATCGCTTCATATGCAGTTGAATGATTGGTTTGTTACGGTTCGTAAATTCTCCTTTGTTACTGCAGCATCAGTTCATATGCAGTTAAATTTATATGGAGTGAAGAACAATGATTATAAAAACTCATTACGTGTCCTTCAAGAAATAAAAAATCAGATCAAGACTCATTACTTCAGTGCCACCATTCTGGATGGTGTCCGTGAGATGTTCAATCTCTCTTTGAGTGAAAGAGCAAGGAGATTTCACCTGCAACAGACATTACATACATAAAAGTTTTGAACAAACCGGAACATGGTGAATCATCTTAAACCTGAGAGAGCAATGGCGAAGTTATATAGACAACTCAGAAATCATCAAAGAGAAAACTCAATACAAACCTGTAAAAATATCGCTGAATTGAACTCTTGGTTAACTCATACGCGCAGACCCCTTTCCAGAGATGAAGCAAGAGATCTCAAAGGATATGTATGCATACTCTCTTCTTTCCCACTTTCCATTTTATAATAACCCAAGTCCAATACCTCAAACTGAAAAATAGAATTGAGATATTTCAAAGTATTTGGAAAACAGGTTTCTCAGTTCCGGTTTCATCTTAAAAGTTTTTGTTTATCTATGTGGACCTCTACCTTTCGGAGTGATCACTTGGATTAGTTCATCGACTGTACAAACTTTTCTCCCTTGTTTCTTCACATGCATGCAGTCCAAAAAGACAGCCTTGAAGTTCAACTATACCCATTTCTAGACCAAAAATGGTTTATTTGTTCAGTTATATGAACAAATTAAAGTTGATTTCTATACTTTTCACCGACAACAACTCATACAAAATGGGCTCGAAATTATTAACCCCTCTAATGGAACACAAGTATATATAATGACGAAAATATACTTGGATTAAAAACTCATACAAAATGGGCATGGCATTCAAATTCAACATGGAATGAGACAGAAGATTGGAAGTGCTAAAATAATCCTTATGCTCTTCTGAAGCAATGAGTTGGTGGTTCAGTAGGTTTGACCAATTCTCAAATAATCTGGATACTGGAATTAAGCTATAAAGTGTTATATTAAGGATCGGAGTAGCAGACAAAGCATTTTTTCATGTTTTAAGACGTTCAGGGACATTATATGAATATATAATTACTTCCTCTAACAGCCACAGTCAGGGAAAACATATAAAAGAAAAGATTATTCTCAGACCAAACTATAAATAACTTACATTCAGTTTCTTCTTAGGTCTCTCACTGGAAGTCTTCTCTCCCAACCATTTTTTTTAAATCCTCTTTGATATCTGTATTCGACAACGAAACTGAGAGTTTCAGTTTATGATCTGTACATGCTGGTTTCAATTCCGGCGATCTTCGCGGAAGATTTGTCTCCGGACTCACTATACGCAGCGCCTCTCGTCCCCAGATTCTACGGCCTCTCGCTTCCTCCTCGATTGAAGCTATAGAGACGAATTTGTTGGCAGCGTTATCCGGAGATGAAGAAATCAAAATATGAGAGGCATATAAGAAAAATAAAAAATCGGAATGAAGAATAAATTTTTTGTTTAACTGGTGTATGGAATAAGGCAAGAAATAAAGCAGTGAAAAAGTTATATATGGTGAGTGTGGGAAATTGAAGAGTTGATTGATATATCGGGTGTTACACTATTGAAGAGGACTTTGATGAATAGAGGAGATGTTGATTGACTTTACAGTCTCAACAATGTCAAAAGACTAAACGTTGTAGGAATAGTTAGGTCGCCTAAGATTTAGAAGAGAAGGGCAACAAATTTTTTAGGCCTCGGTTTCGGCAGGAACCAAACAAACTCTCGACTTGGCCTGTTTTAGTTTAGTAATTGTAGCTATAAGCTGATGACATGGCAAATTCTGATAGGCTTGAATTAATCAGTCTACGTGGACAGCTTCTCCGCTCACCTTATTCTCCGTTCTCTTCCCCAGATTCTACGGCCTCTCGCTTCCTCCTCGATTGAAGCTATAGAGACGAATCTGTTGGCAGCGTTATCCGGAGATGAAGAAATCAAAATATGTGAGGCATATAAGAAAAATAAAAAATCAGAATGAAGAATAAAATTTTTGTTTAACTGGTGTGGAATAAGGCAAGAAATAAAGCAGTGAAAAAGTTATATATGGTGAGTGTGGGAAATTGAAGAGTTGATTGATATATCGGGTGTTACACTATTGAAGAGGACTTTGATGAATAGAGGAGATGTTGATTGACTTTACAGTCTCAACAATGTCAAAAGACTAAACGTTGAAGAAGATGAATAGTTAGGTCGCCTAAGATTTAGAAGGGAAGGGCAACAAATTTTTTGGGCCTCGGCTTCGGCAGGAACCAAACAAACTCTCGACTTGGCCTGTTTTAGTGTAGTGATTGTAGCTGTAAGCTGATGACATGGCAAATTCTGATAGGCTTCAGTCTATGTGGACAGCTTCGCCGCTCACCTTATTCTCCGCTCTCGTCCCCAGATTCTACGGCCTCTCGTTTCCTCCTCGATTGAAGCTATAGAGACGAATCTGTTGGCAGCGTTATCCGGAGATGAAGAAATCAAAATATGTGAGGCATATAAGAAAAATAAAAAATCAGAATGAAGAATAAATATTTTGTTTAACTGGTGTGTGGAATAAGGCAAGAAATAAAGCAGTGAAAAAGTTATATATGGTGAGTGTGGGAAATTGAAGAGTTGATTGAAATATCGGGTGTTACACTATTGAAGAAGACTTTGATGAATAGAGGAGATGTTGATTGACTTTACAGTCTCAACAATGTCAAAAGACTAAACGTTGAAGAAGAGGAATAGTTAGGTCGCCTAAGATTTAGAAGGGAAGGGCAACAAATTTTTTGGGCCTCGGTTTCGACAGGAACCAAACAAACTCTCGACTTGGCATGTTTTAGTTTAGTGATTGTAGCTGTAAGCTGATGACTTGGCAAATTCTGATAGGCTTGAATTAATCAGTCTACGTGGACAGCTTTTAGTGTAGTATATATATCACGAACAGTCATAAATGTACGATTTTAAGTAATCCTTCATTTACAGAATTTAATTTAAATACATTAATCTTGGGAAATTCTCTCGTAAAAGAATTGACCATGACCGGGAGTTTGTTTCCACCTCCCAGGAAAGAAAAAAACAATGTGATACATTTTATTTTAAACACATCCAACCGCGCCTAATTCAAAAGTTACTTCAAACATCTAAGACGCGGTTAGATGTGTTTCAAATTATAAATAAAAATATTTGTTATCACTACAAGAATTTATAAAAACTAAAATTTGAGGACAAACATTTTTTTTTGCCTAAAATGTTTAGTCTAGATAAGAAAAAGAAAACATAAGTCTTTTTGAATTTTATTTATCCGATGTTTCTTGCATACTTGAAAGCAATCAAGCTACAAAATGTTTGTTATCACTACAAGTACCTTATTCAAGCCAAACTTTGAGGATATGTAACTTACATTTTCTTTAGTCTTCATATTTTAGTATAAATAAGAAAGACAGCAAAAACTTAAAGCTTATTTTTGAGTGTTATTTATTCAACGCTTCTTTTAAAGAATTTTTTACATCAAGACGCACTTTATCACTTTTCAATTACATTCAAGGCCATAATGCACTTGGGAGACACTTTTTCATGGGACTTTCAAAGAGAATATACATATTTGCCCTTAATGAGAAGAAAATGAGATCTTTCTTAGACAAGAGAAAAGAGAAAGTGTGTTTCTTTATTATTGTTTACTCTACTTCTTAATATTTTATTTTTGTTTATTTTTAAATTAAAAATACATATAGCAAATTTTGTTGATATAATAAATTATATTTTTTTATTCTCTATAATTTGATATCCACTTTGATATTTTTTTTTTTGTTATATTTTAAAATCTATACTTGTACACGTATTCAATGATTGTGTTATGGATGAGTGATATGTGGATGTTTGAAAACATAGATAACTACACGTAGAATATAAGCATGGAACGACACATGTGGATGAGTGTGGGAAGATAAGCGTGGACGGGTAAACATGGACGGGTAAACATAGACGGCTATTTGTGGACGAGAAAAATTATGATTAAAATTTAAAATTCAGCATACTACATATCTCATGGTGGAGGACTGTGACGAGCTCGAACCACCGCAGCTTCACCGAGCTCATCCATGACGATGTTGAGCTCGGAATCCATGGTGTGGCTCACCGGGAAGAGGAGCTGACTCGTTTTGACCGGGGGTTTTGGAGGAGGAGATGACTCGTTTTAACTTTTTGGTTTGTTTAGCTTTGGTTTGATAAGCTTTTTTTTCTCGACATGTACGTTGTAGTTATTAATTTGTTCATCCTTGAAATTGTGGATACATTGGCATCCATATCACAGTCTTTCAATATGTTACATTTTTAATACCCTCTCTGTTCTGAAATGTAAGATGTTTATAATAATTTTTATATTTCAATATATAAGATGTTCTCATCTTTCTAGGTAACTTTAATTTTATCAAAAACTGTGTAGCCAATCAAATTTAATAGTTCTATTTTGTAATTGGTTGAGTAGTTTATAATTTTAATGATACTTTATAGGTAAAATGTAATTTTCTTAATAAGTATGTACAACTCAAAACATCTTACATTTCAGAACAGAGGGAGTATCTATGTTTAGTGTTTGAGTTACTACTCTATCCACCACATCAAGCTTCAATTCTTTATCCACAAATTTAAGAGATCTTTCTTCTTCTTTATTCGTGGTTATGTTAGCGTCTATATGCACAACATAATCAAAATCTTCTCGTCCCCGTCCACAGACAAACATTGTTGTTGGATTTGTGTCCTTAAGTTCAACTACCGTGGAGCTTGCTCTGATGAAGCTTCTGGAATTTTTACATTCATCTCCGTCCACGTATCACCCGTCCACGTATCCACCCGTCCACGCATTGAATGTCTATTAAGAGCAAAATTGTCCACAGTTTATTGTTGGCCCACAACAAAGTGTATCACATGTAAGAAATGGGTATGAGCGTAAAAAAAAGTCAAAAAATGGCCTAAAGAGTAATCAACTCTCTTTTAAACTTAAGAGCAAATTGTATTTCGATTTGGTCAGACGCAGTTGGATGTGTTCCAAATGTGATACATGTAGTAGTGTTTGTTATCACCACATGTACTTCAAACTAAACTTTGACGATAGTAGTGACTTACATTTTCTTTAGCATCCATAGTTAAGTTGAACTAAGAAAGAAAACAAAAACTTAAATCTGTGGTTTGAGTTTTATTTATCCAATACTTCTTTTGGACTCATGAGCAAATCCAAATTGTATTTCGATTTGCTAAGACATGGTTGGATTTGTGTCAAATGAGGTACACGTAGCAATGTTTGTTATCATTACAAGTACCTTATTCAAACTAAACTAACTGATCTTTGAGGATACTAATTACAAACATTTTATTTAAGCCTTCAAAGTTAAGTTCAAATAGAAAAGAGACAAAAAAAAACTTAAGTCTTTGTTCTGAGTTTTATTTATCCAATGCTTCTTCGACACTCAAAAGCAAATAAAAATACAAAATGTTGCAAAGGTACATATGATCATATCATCCCCTTTTGATTGATAAAAAACAAACCAGGGATAATCAACCGCGATTTTCAGACGTTTCTAGACTCTTTCCAGAACATAGATTCTGTTAAAAGGAGTCTAAAAACCTGACAAAAGCTTGAATCATATGTACACAGGAAAGATCCTAAGTTTAGTAGAAAAATAAAAAAGCAAACCAAAATCGAAAATGAAGCAATTTTAATGGATAGAGAAAGGGGAATCTCTGCAGCTGCAGCTATCTAGTGTAGAGGCCGTTGCAGTATCCGTTGTTGTGTCTTACATCAGCCAAGCCATTGGAAGCTTTCTTTGAGTTTCCATTGACGAAAACGTTTTTTGGACAGTTACTAATCAGATGTTGATGAGCAGAGGATGGATTCATGACTGAGTCTAGCTCACCACAAGATGCTGCAATGAGTCCTGAACCAAAATAAGAAAGGAAAGAATGTGAAAAGAGTGCTTACAAGCCTGACGTGTGTTGATTCAAGAGAGATGTAAAACTTTGAATCTTTTTCTGATAACAAAATGGGTCAGGACCTAAGAAGAGAGGAGAAGCTTTCCCGGGTCTGGATTTGTACTCTGGATGGAACTGAGCACCAATGAAGAAAGGATGACTTGGAAGTTCAACAATCTGACAATTTTAATATAAGGTTAGTAGCAGATGGATTTGAAGTATATAAAAATAGTTTAAAGTACTAAAACAGACCTCCATGCGTTTGCCAGTTTCATCTTTTGCAGCAAAAGAGAGACCAGCCTTCTCTAGTCGCTCAACCATATCAGGATTCACCTCGTATCTATGGCGATGCCTCTCATCAACAAAGGTTTTGTTCCCATAGCTGTAAAAACCGAGTAAGCAAAACCATCATGTTAAGTAGTGGCTAAAACTCTTTGATTATTTAGTAAGGATCTAAGTAGTCTCACGTTAGGAAGGGTCTACTCTCCTAAAAAAAATTTAGTTAATTTAAAATGGTTTGGGCCTCGTCCTAGAGGATGTAAGGACCTTCGCCCAGAACCTCTAAACATTTTTAAAAAAAAATGTAAATCTACAGCATTCACATAACCAATGGTTCTTACAGTTTGGCGGATTTGCTGTCTTTGACACTGAAGATGGATTTTCTTGATCCTAGGCGCATAGTGCCTCCCATATGAGTTCTTGAACCCTAAACCCACCGAGCAGGACGAGTGAGGAAGACAGTAAACGAAGATACATATTAAGTAAAGAGAGTGGGAGAGTCTAAGAACCTCAGGCATGAATATAATGCATGGATGCTTAGTTTGAGGTTTGAATTCTGTGCTGTCTGCGTCGTGCAAGCAGAGAACTGATCGTGCAAACTCGATGACAGCGACCTGCATCCCAAGACATATACCGAGGAAAGGGATTTTGTTTTCTCGAGCATACTTTGCAGCAAGGATCTTTCCTTCCACTCCCCTATCACCAAATCCTCCAGGTACAAGAACTCCATCTACACCCTGATGATATATACTAATAGAGATGAGTGAAACACACACAAAGGCTTCTCCATGATTGAAGTTGTAAAATTACAAACCTTCAGCAACTTCCAAGCAGCTTTATACGCATTTGGATTCTGCTTAAAACGAAAAACATGATTATTGTTTTAAAAACTTGTCAACACAAGCAAACTCATACATGTATAGTTTTTAGGTCTCATTCACTGACCTCTTTCTCAGTTTCCTTTTCAAGATCACAAGCAGGAACCCAATCAACTACGAGCTTTTTGCGGCAAGCCACAGCAGCATGTAAGAGAGCCTACACAAGTTAATCAAATGTGAGTTTAATCAAGATACTACTGCCTCATGAGGTGATGTGTAAGTAATACCTTCAAGACAGAGAGATAGGCATCAGAGAGGCTGGTATATTTCCCCACAACAGCGATTCTCACCTGTAAAAGTAACTTGAGGCGTTAAGAAAGAGTCATTGTATTTAACGGTTCGTAACGAGTTTATTGAAAGCTGAGACCCACCGGCACATGTAAGTTGGCACATAGTTCGGCTCTGGAAGTCCATTCCTCCAGATAAGGTTCTTTAACAATACTGTTTCAGAAACAACAGAGATCACTTCCAATCCACCACATGCCAAGAAAGCAAAGGACATAACAAGATATATATACAATACATACCTAGCAAGATTGAGCACTTTGGAGATAACCAAGTGAGCCTTCTGATCCTGTTCAAAAGTATGTGCGCATTGAGCAATGTTTTCTTGGTGATTTTCAATAATTTAGTTGAGAAAAAGGTACTTTAAGCAAACGAGGAATGTGCCAAATGTTGGGAACATCATATAGAGTGAAGATATTCTCAAGCTGAAACAACAACCATAAGCTGGTAAGTAACAGAGATATAAAGTAAATAACATAACAATGGTAAGCTGATACAAGAACCATAAGTTCGCAAGTAACAGAGATGTAAAGTAAATAACATAAAAATTATCGAAATTTTAAGCAAAAAAAAAAAAAAACATAACATAACAATGACAAGAAAAGACAGCATCTTACAGGGACATGGCAAAACTGAGCTAGCTTTTCTTTCACATTCTCTTCAAGTGCCTGAAGGAAGAAAAAAAAGAAGAAGAAGTTAACACACCAGGAGACAGTGACTTCTAGATGAAACAGATTTAGAGTCAAGATGGAGACCAAACCTTTGTGCTCCGACAAGCTAAGATATCAGGTATCAAGCCCGAGCCTCGTAGGCCCCGGACACTATGCTGTGTCGGTTTAGTTTTCTGAAAGGAAAAATAACAAAGCAAATGAAGATTTGCAGAATCAAATACTGTCACATCATTTCAGGAAAATTATATCTACCTGTTCACCAACAACATTAAGCACAGGCACAAGGCTGACGTGGACAAGACAGAAATTCCCTTGTCCTGAACTCAACCACCAACCAAAAGATACAGTAGTTAATTTCTATCATATCCAAAACATTTTTTCTTTGCTTTTATGGATTCAAATGGTTCTAACCTACACGGTAAGAGAATTGACCAAGTGCTTCAATAAACGGTGCAGATTCAATATCACCTGCAAACAAAAATAATCTATGTTTACACAAAAGTAGCAAATAATAAATCCAAAAAAATTTAATTGTATTTTTTGGGGTAATAACCTATAGTTCCTCCTAATTCGATAACGCAGACATCAGCAGGACCATCCTCTCCATCAACAGGAATAGCAGCAACTCTCTCTATCCATTCTTGAATTGCATCAGTGATATGAGGAACAACCTAATAATAATCACAACCACAAAATACTACAAAGTTGAAGGAAACCAACACCAGAACATGAAGAAAGAGATAGGTTACAAAAAGTTTAATGATTACCTGAACAGTCTTTCCCAGGTAATCTCCTTTCCTTTCTTTGGCAATTACATGCTGTTGTGATTAAGACAATAATAAAAAGATTAAGTAAACCTAACTCAACCAACAAGCAACTTCCAGTTAGTTGAGATCTAAGATCTTAATTAATTAACCTGGTAAATTTTCCCAGTAGTGATGTTATTGTCTCTGGTTAATTTGATGTCTAAGAACCTCTCGTAGTTTCCAAGATCAAGATCCACCTTTTTCAAACAAAAAGATTCAAAAGCTGTTAAAGAAAAAAGTTGAAGTCTTTTTTTGTTTTTTTATAAGAACATGTTGTTTTTATTTACCTCACCACCATCGTCCAGGACAAACACTTCACCGTGTTCAAAGGGAGACATGGTTCCAGCATCGGTGTTTAGATAAGGATCTGGGGATTAAGTGATCCACGTAAGCAAAACATCTTTTGACTTGAGAGAAAGAGTAACAAAGACAAAAAAAAATGAATGAAAAAAGTACCGATTTTGATAGAAGTAACACGAAGACCACAAGCTTTAAGAAGAACACCGATACTACTTGCTGTTACTCCTTTGCCTAGTCCACTCACAACACCTCCTGTTACAAGCACGTACTTCATCTCCTTGTTTCTTGGTTTCTAATCAGCTAATCCTGCAAGGAATCACCAACAAAATCAGTAAAGGAGAATATCTAATAAGCTATCTGTTTAATAGTCAACAATCTAGAAGCTGAGAAGGCTCCACGCTTTTTGAAATGCTTTAAGTTTTTATTTAGACTTAACATCTCATTAACAACACGGACACAGAAGCTCAACAACACAGAGGATGGATGACCAAAAAGTAAGATTCTATTGCTTCAGATTAGGAGTGAAAGCTCTTTGCATTTTCCTCTGTTTTAAACCAACGAAGCAGAAAAACAGAGACCCAAGAGTCGAAAACCAGAGAGAGAGAGAGTGTGTGCGTGAAAGAGAGACCTGATTTTAACCGGCGGTTGCGTGTTCCGGCAGCTCTGGATTTTTCAATCTCTGAATATAAAAATGGAAAGTGTTGTTTTTGTGCTCTGGGTTTTGATGGGTTTATCGGATAAGGATAAAGGGCGGCGAGAAAAGCGTGAAAGTGATGGAGACAGAGTGTGAGGAGAGAGAGAGAGAGAGAATTTGAAAGGAGAGAAGAAGAAGAAGGTTTTTTTTTCTTTAGGTTCATGCCATTGATGACGGAAGCCGTTTTATAAAAGAGGAGGAGAGAAAACAAGTTAAGTGACGACGAATAGCAGCGAGTGGCCTCTCTCTTTCAAAACCCCAATGTAAACCCCAAGTTCCCAACCATTTTCTTTAATAAATAAATTAAGATACGTATTTTGTTTTTCTATATACGGATTGTTTGATTTCTGTATATTTCTTGATGCGGAAAAATATATTCCATTTAATTTAATTTATTTCATTTTTTTAGGGAAAATTTGGATAAATGCATTTCAATAAAAATATAATTTGAAAAATACACATTTGTTTAAGTTTTCTGAAAAATACACTTATCTATATATAAATTTATCAAATTGTCCAATCTTAATAGTTATCAATTCCTATTAAACAATTTTTTAAAAAAATATTTTAAAAGAAAATCGTTAGAGATAGAAAATTATTTGTAAATCCACTGTTCAGAATTTCTTTCAACTCTTTCATATACACATGAAAGTAATCTTTCGATAAGATTTCAATGCAAGCAACACCATATGTTTTCTGTGACTTTAAACTGTTGGTATGTGTTTGTTCTTCCTCTGCCTTTCTTTTTCCATTACTTTATTTTTGAATCTTGTACTCCATCTCTATATAAACAACATAAATTAAAAAATTTGTAAGATACACAAATCAAATCATTGGCTCAAACAGATTTATTGGATTTTCATGACACGTGAAAAAAGAAGAACAAACCGATGAATAATAATCAGTGCAATTCTTTTTCATATTCAAAATAAAAAAAACACATATCCGAATACATCATATTAGCTAGAACTTACTTGGCTCCAGTAGAGAAGATGAAAATTTTGTAGAAACAAATGTGACTTGCTTTTCTTTTTTAACAACATGACTTATTTATGTAAGTTGAAGAAAATAAAATAAAAAGAAATCTGTATAAACATCATGATAAAGTCAAAACAAGTCATAATTCACATGTTTATCTTTTTTATTGTAAAATTTAAATGGTAAAATAACATATTTATCTCAACACACATATTTATCTAATTTTAATGATATTATTTTATTAATTTCGAATTTATATATTAATTTCGAATTATATCTTGGGTAAAAAGGTCAATTCATAATTAAGGAAGTGTATTTTTCAAAAGTTAAAATAGAAAATACAATTATCAAATTTCAAATCCTAAATAGGGTATTTTACAAATTATCTCTTTTTTTTTAACACAGTATACTCTATAAAAACATTAAAACGTTATAACTTGCGGTTTGTATTAATTAAAAAAGTGTCATGCTGAGTTGTAACGTACAATAAACATCTATAAATTAATATTTGATAAATTAATAATCTTTATAAATTAATAAATTTCGTCGATCCCAACTTGGACCGGTGTAAAATATGATAAAAATTGATAAAATAATAAGATAATAATATTTTTAAAACTTCCATCTAAATATATAGTCCCATTAAAATCATAAATTAATAATATATCTCTATATATATTTTATATAAGTACAAACTAAACATTATATAAATTTCGTTGGTCCCAACTTGGACCGGTGTAAAATATGACTAAAAATGATAAAATAATAAGATAGTAATATTTTTAAAACTCTCATCTAAATATATAGTCCCATTAAAATCATAAATTAATAATATATCTCTATATATATTTTATATAAGTACAAACTAAACATCACATTGTTGGTTTTATATTCACAATGAATATACTTTTATTTTTCTTAATATTTTAATATATTTTAATAATATTTAGTAAAATTATATCGAAAATCACATAACAATTCTATGAAACATAACAATATACACCAAATAAAATAGTAAAATAATATGAAAGTCAATTTTCTAAAATTTAAATAATTTATATACGTTAAAATCAAATATTTTCTTATTTTATTAATAAAAATATTTAAAAATAGAAAAAAATCTAAAAAGGTAAACTTTTGTAAATTAATATCTCTATAAATTGATAAAAAAAATTAAAGTCCCAACATTATTAATTTATAGAGGTTCTACTGTAACTGGAATGCTAATTTTGCTTACGTGGCCGCTTGAGAATCCATTAAGAATTTTGTTAGTCCAAAATTAAATTGATAGGAAATGTTATATTATATAGTATGTCCATTATGGACCATTCATTTATACAATTGAAATTATTATATATTATATTCTTAAACAAAACTTACGGAATTACCTAATGTGATTAAGGTATATATGACAATTATGATTTTAACTAATAAATATTTGATAATAATATGTATACTTTCTATCATTTTTATTTAATTATTTATTATTAAAATAAACTACACAATTACATTAATTATATAATAAAAATTATATTTTTTTGTATATGTTGTATTTTAAATTTTTCAAAACGATAAACTACTAAAAAAAGTCTCGCATAAACTTTTGTGATCAATGTTTAAATTTTTTTCTATAATAAGATAAAATGATTATAAAATCATATGAATAAATAATTTTATCTTAATAGGTGTTCATTTTAATATATATATATATATATATTTCATATCGTTTAAATTAAACTATACATGATATGAAAATACATATTTATATTTTGATATATGCGTTAAACATATATTGAAAAGTTAATATTTAATTTTAAAATATTCATTGTTTTTTTTAATGATTATAAATGATTGAAACCACTAAACATTTTCCCTTCAAAAAAATCGTTGGTGTAAAATTTTGTTACACAAATATGCAAATAATCATAAAATCATAGAATAGAAACCTCATTTAATAAATATTCATATTAAAAGTATATTATATATCTATGTTAATATCATTTAAATTTAATTATATATCATATACGATAGATAAGATTGATTGTTTTGATTTATTTACCCTAAAATGATTGCTAATAATCAAGAGCAGTCGTTTGATTTATATGTGCATGTCAATTTATTACATAATAGTAAATGATTTCTTAGTTATTTAATATATAAATATTATTTTATTTTTTCATAAAATGCAGAAAAACATAAAATAAATAATAAATATAAAATATTTATTCTACTCAAGGCGCGGATCTTAACTAAGTATGTATCTCTTTAATAATTTTAAATCTTAAACATTTTCTAAATCTCATGCCAAAACAAAATAACGAAATGAGAATAAACTCAAAAATCAATATTTATATCGAGCAATAACCAAAATGAAAAAAACAACAACACACAAATGAGAAAAAAATATGGAAGAGAGATATGATTGGCACGTAAACGTAAATTTCTCATAACCATAATTAACTTTTAAATTGCTAAATCATGATATAAAACCGAGCTGTCATAGTTTCATTGTAACCAAATAGTAGGCCTGAGATTCTTCGGCTTAAATGTTAGGTTCTTACGCGATAAGTGATTTTTTTTATCTAAAATATTTTTAAAAATGGGATCAGCTCATCAGTATACAAATTATCTAATTAACAAAAAAGTTTTTAGAAAATTGTTTAAGGGTCAAAAAAATATTTATTCAATCAAGAATATAAATTTTATTTTTTCATGCGATATTTCTTAAATACTTTTCATATAAATTCACCATGCGCAAGCCGCAGGTCTTATCCTAGTTAGTTATAGTCCTAACGGCTCACTCACCTGAAAAGCTTTTATAAGAGAGCACTTTTTCAAAAATATGTAGCCATTTGTTTTTCATGTCAATATTAAAGCTGAGCAAAAAAACCCGAATCCAGAGAATTATACCGATCCCGATCCGAAAAAGTAATATCAACCCCAACCAAAATTTATTAAATATCCAAATTATTCAAAATTTTGGTATTTAGAGAACCGAAATCGATCTGAACATAAGTATTTCGGGTACCCGAATATATTCGAAATAGATTTATATACTTATATATATATTAATTGTTTTCTAGATTTAATGTATATAAAAACATCCATAATATATATGATACTTTTAAGTTTTCCAAAATACTTGAAAATATATACAAACTATCAAAAATACTAAAATTATTATTGATTCTCTATCTAAATATTCGAACCAAACCAATTTATATGTTAAGTTTAGGTATTCTGAGATATGTTATTCAAATTTATATGTAATATATTATTTTGTTTATAGATTTTGAAAAATTTAAGTATAACTGAATTTTAAAATCTTAAAAATAATTTAAATGGGTTATCCGAACCCGAACAAAATTTAGAAATATCTAAATGAGGCTGGAATCTTTGATCTCGGAAATTCAAAACCCAAACAGACTCGAATCGAACCCGAATGGGTATCCGAATGCCCACCCCTGGTAACTATTATATATCATATATGTTTCAACATATAATAAATCGTATTTTTTATGTTCCATGATATAAGTAATCATATAATTAATAGTATTTTATACATAGTATCATATAAATAATCATATATATTATATTTTTAAAGCTTAATGTGAAATATAAAAAACATAATTTAAGTTAGTGTTTGAAATTGGGTTTTGTATTATATTTTTATTATATATATTGAAAACATTTCTTTTATAATGGTTACCGGAAAATATTTTTGTAAAAATCAATTTTTGAATATATGTATATTTTGAATCAATTTTTGATATAAATCTATTGTAAATTATTATTTTGATTTGAAATATATATATAAAGTTCAAATATTGGTTTATGATTATTTTTAATCAAAAAATATTTTTAGATAATTGGATTGTCTCATTTTGTATATTTTAAAGTTATCCGAGATAGATAATTTCTCATAATATAATTGATTTCCAATTTAAGCTCATTATTTTTTTTAAATATACTATTATCTATGTTTTCAAACAAAACATTAAATATATTTTTATAATTTTATTCTTGTTTCCAAACAATTTCCAAAGTTACTTTTAATTTAATAAGATAGATGTGAAAGAAGAAAATGCTTCGGTGTTTTCTTTCAAATTTCATTATCAAACACACACAAAAAAATCAAATATTGATTTCAGTTCTTGTTTTCTTACCCTACACATAGTTTTTTGACAAAATGTTGAATATGTAAATTAAAATATTCAAGTAACCAAAATATCTATAATTTTTCAAAAGCGTTTTGTTAATAGTTAATACACATAATTAGATTATTTTTTACCAAAAAAATAATCATTAGATTATTTTTTGCCAAAAAAATAATAATTAGATTATTTGGATCAGTAAGAATAATGTTGATTAGTTTATATTTAGGAAAAAATTACTCAAATAGTCTATTTTAAGTTTTTGCACAAAAAAATCTAAAACAAATTTCATTAAAGAGGTAAAAACCTCGCTACCCGTTGCTTTATATATATATATATATGTAGATATAAAAATATCAAAATAAATAAAAATATTTTTTGTAGTTTCGAATTATATATTTTTAAATTCAAAATGTTTTATAATTTTATAATTTTATTTTTAATTTTTTTTTACAAATTTTTTTTTGAAATTAAAAAATCCTTTTTGAAACTACTTTTTTTTTTTTAATTTTTAATATTTATTTTAATGGTTTTTAAATCACACCTCCAAAACTGCACTCACTAACTTTGAAGATATAAGTGTTATTTCCTATTTAAAAGAAAAACTTCTTTTAATCATTTTTTTCCGTGAAAACTTTTGTTTGTTAAAATAAACTAAAAAATGCTCTCCTATAAAATTTATCTTATATTTTAGGTGCTCTTTTCACCTATTGGATGAGAAATCTCAAGAGGTTTTGCGGACGAAAGTTTATTGGCCTGTCTTTACAATTGTGACAAATCGGATGGACCACTATAACGGTATTAACTAATCACTATTTTCTCCCGCTAATCACTAATTTTATCTTCCTTTTTTATCTCTTTTCTTTTTGCTGTGTTTGTCCATTTATATAAATGGTAATAACCAGTTATCTAAACTGTAAGAACTAATCATTATCGTAATTTACAATGATGACGTTCGATCAGCTTTTTGTACTATTTTTTTACTTATTTATTTTTGAAATTCGGTTTATAGAATACTAGGTGGTTTCATATACAAAGATCGGATTACTTTAATTCTTGTTACTGATTTTCTTATAATGATTTCGACCAAATCTCTATAATATTATTTGATAAAACAGTACATGTCACACTAACGTTAATTATTATAGTAGTTGATTACGATGATATTTTTAATGAATCAATTATATCTAATTATCGTTATTAAATATTTATTTTATTTTACTTTATTTTTATTTTTTTATTTAGGTTTTCTTTTTTCTTTCAATAACCTATATAATAAAAAAAAAAAAAAAATGACTAGGATAGCACTAAAAAAGTTTTTGTCGCAAATATAGCCTCTAAGAATAAAAATGACCAAAATAGCATTTAATGTTTTATCAAAAGAGATAAATATACACTTATACCTCCAATGGTAAATTAATTTAGACATTAGGGTTTAGGGTTTAGAGTTTATGGTTTAGGGTTGAGGGTTTAGAGTTTAGGATTTAGGGTTTAGGGTTTAGGGTTTAGAGTTTAGGGTTTAGAGTTTAGAGTTTAGGGTTTAGAGTTTAGGGTTTAGGGTTTAGGGTTTAGGGTTTAGGGTTTATGGTTTAGGGTTTAGGGTTTAGGTTAGAGTTGGGGAGTGGGGTTTTGGGGATAAGTTTCAAATTTTGAAAAATAAAAAAAAGTTAAATTTTTCAAAAGATAAAATGCTATTTTGGTCATTTTAATTTTTGAGGGCTATTTTTTGACATAAACTTAGAGATGTGCTATTTTGGAGATTTGCTCTAAAAAAAAAATTATAAATTTTGAAAACAAAAATATTTTTTATATATAGTGTAATTCATGAAAAAGAAAGTTCACAAAATAATCTTGATTTTAAAGTAAAGAAATAATCTTCCATCTTAAAAGATAATCTTAAACAACATAATATATATTTTAAAAGTATTAAGCATTTTATTGAAATCAATCCATTTTTCAAATGATTACAAAATAATTTAAAGAACATAAGCTAAGATATTTTTAATAAATAACATTTAATTAATTTATTTTTTATTTAATTTCCCTTTTATATTTTTCAAATAACATATATGATAAAGAAAATATTTATAAATTAAAAAAATAAAATATTTTATAATATATATAATACGGTTTCATAAAAAGGAAAGTATAGAAAAATAATTTTGATTTTTTTTGTCATCAATAAATTTGATATTAAAGTAAAGAAATAGTTTATCTTTTTTAAATTTATTGGTTATGTTTTATGTAACTTTGAAACTTCATCACTTTATTTTTGAAGTTTTCTTTTTGCAAATTGACAAGTTACATTATATTTTAGAAATAAAAAGGATAAAAACAAATAAAAAATAGTAATAATTTCCAAAAACATAAGAATTTATTTTAACTATGTTAACACCGTCAGTAAAACCTTAAACCCTAAATCAGAAACACTAAACCCTAAACGCTATACCCTAAATCCTTGGTAAACCCTAAACCCTTGGGTATATTATAAACCCTTGGATATATTGAGTAAATCTTATACCCTTGGATAAATCCTAAATCCTAAGGTAAACCATGAATCCTAAATCATAGGGTTTAATGTTTATGATTTAGGGTTTTAGTGACAGCATTAACAACGTTAAAAAAATTCTTTATTTTTGGTAATTATTATTATTATTATTATATATATATTTTTTTTTTAATTTTTTTTTCAAAAACATAATGACTTATTGTCAATTTGTTATTGACTATTAGGTAAGTGGTGAACCTAGAGGTTCCACAGATATTGCAATTTTATTCTCAAGTCACACGTGTTATAGATTCGGCTTCGGTCGTACTGGACCTACCGGTTTGATCTCTGTCCGTTTAAACGTGGAAATTTTCAACGAAGTTTTTATATCTTTACGTTATCCGTTTGGCCCAAACCAGAAACCCCTGTATTTGGATTATATACAAATAATTGAGTAACTAATTCAGTGTAATTGATTTGCCAACTCAAAAATCTATCCTATTAAAAGTGGAGAACAAATGTAAAATAACCCTTAATTTTTCTTAGTAATTACGAATCCTTGCCACTGGCTTTATTAAAAACAATTTGGCTAATCAATCTAAATATTTCATGTGAATCTCACTATAAAAGCCTATTACGTTTTTGGTCTACAATTTTTTGGGCTGCCATTTGTAATCAAAACGAAAATGCCTTTAAACGAAATGGTTTCTCGGAGTTTGATTAATAACCTAAAAACCAAAACTAATATATTACTATAGTATAGTAAATATAATAATATTTCTAAATCATACTTTCTGTATTACAGTGAATATCATGAGGTATTTAGGCTTGGTTTGTTTAAAAATTGCAAATTTGACTTCCGATTTTAAACATTTTTGTTTTGACTGTTTATTAAATTATAAATAATCATATTACTCCATATTTATATAAGACAAAAAATTACATACCATTTCATTTAAATAGTGATTTTTATTTTTTTTCCAATTTATATCACCACCAATTATTAAAACAATTAATCGGATTATATCAAATCTATTAAGAAATTGAATAATCGTTCCTTAAATCTTTGACAATCTTAATTACTTAACATAATAATCCCCTACATTTAAACTTTCACATTTAGAATAAATATCCCCACCTATCATTAAATTGATAAATCGGATAATATCAATTCAAATTTGTTAAGAAATCAAACATTCCAAAAATCTTGGACAATCTTAATTACTTAATTACTTGATAATCACGAAATTATAAGTTGAATTTATTACAATAAGTATATTCCTATTTAATCAAATCTAACTAACTACGTAATAAAAAAATAAAACATGCCAAATCTTTGAAAAATATTCTTAACATTAAGTATATTCCTTATTTACCCGACTTGCTCATCAAGATTTCTAATTAATAATTATGATTTAATTCTCATCCGTATCTCACCTATATATCTATATATACCATGAGTTGCACGTTAAAGAACCTAATTCAAGGTGCGATCAAAACCATTACAAGAAAATGATGACCAATGCAATCCTCAACCCTGTCAAAACCTTGAAGCCATATAAGACTAAATGGCGATCCCAAGTGAAATTGTTACATTCCTGGCGACAAAACACTTCATTTGGTGGAGAGACTCTTCAAATGGTTCTAACCGATGAACGTGTAAGTTTCAAAACACAATCAATCATTTCTTTTCTGTTCCTTGCTATCACCAACTTACATTATGTTGTGCTTATTTTGTAGGGTGAAAAGATTCATGCTACGTGCAAAAGGAATCACATTCAAAGTGTTCAGCGAAAACTACCACTGGGGAAATGGCGTGTTCTCACAACGTTTACCGTTTCCCAAGCATCAGGCCAATATCGGCCAACCACCCATCCATACAAGATGACGATCAGTGATGAAACTGTCATTACAAATTCTGACATAATTGAAGATGACATCTTTCTATCTCTTGCCAAATACGAAGACATCATTGATGGGACTTTAAAGACCCACTTCCTTATTGGTAATGCCTATATGTCGATCTTTCTGACTACTATATTCCAGTTTTGGTTTTGAATTTCAAATTGTATACTAACATGTTTTTTTCTTAAAGATGTCATGGGGAAAATTGTAAGTCTTGAATCAGTTCAAACCGTGCAAGTGAAAGGAGAAGACCGGAAGAAAATTCAGTTTCGTTTGGTTGACTCAAGGTACGTTTTGGTTTGAATTGTTTTCTGCTCTGATACACGTTGTTGTCTTTTACTTGCACTAATTGCTGTGTTTTTTTAGTGGTAAGGACATTGCATGTTGTTTGTGGGGAAAATATGCTGAGCAATTAGAGACTTATGTTGAACGTGAACAACCACTGATCTGTTTGATCAGATTCGCCAAAATAAGCTTCTATAGAGGTATTATTATTACCGTGTATTCATATTAGAGCTTCACTTATATTGTACATCTTTTATGTGCTCAGTTATATCTAAATGTTAATAGGTGAGGTGCAAATAACAAATGCATTTGATGCGTCCATTGTTTATCTTGATCCAACAATGGAAGAGGCATTAAAGTTCAAGGAAAAGTAAGTTTTCATCACCTAACTTTGCGATTTGGTTATATTAATATTTACTTTGACATTTGTATTGTCTACATTTATGTATAGGCTGATGGAAGACGAACTCCCTCTTTCTCTTATTGAGAAGAGAAATGGTAAGAAGGAGGTTGTTTTACAAGAAGAGGACTGGAATGGTCTTGAGATCAAGACGATCTCTGAACTCTTTGTTGCAAATCAGGTTATATTCATAATTATGAGTTTTTATTTAGAAAGTTATTTAGTCTCTGTAGACTTTTCTAAACATAACATGGTCATAACAGATTTAATCTAAAGGTGCATATATAATTGTAGGTGGAGAACTGTAAAATCATTTGTTCAATTGAAGCTATTGACACTGATTGGTCGTGGTTCTATTTTGGGCATAAAGGTTGCAAACATCGTGTTATTAAAATTGGTAAGATTGTTCCTTCAAGGTCAAACAATGATAACAAACAACTCTGGCATTGTGGGAAATGCCAAGCTAACATCACTGAAGTGGTACCTGTGTAAGAACATTTTTTTCTGATCTTAGTAGTTTATTTCATATTTCTTTATATTTCAGACCACTCTAACTTATATCCGTTTACTCTAATAGATTCAAGCTTCATTTGATTGTGAGGGATGACACAGAAACATGTAAGTTGATGCTGCTTAACACTGTTGGTATGACCATTGTTGGACATGAAGCTGTTGATCTGTGGGATGGCTCCTATGATGAGGTAAAGTTTGGTTTTTGCTCTTACATAAAATGATTACAATATGCACCAAATTTTAATTTTGTAACCTCTACACAGATTGAAGATCCAGACCTCCTACCAGAACCTATCAGAGATTTAGTTGGAAAATCTTTTTGTTTTGGCATTTCTGTAAGCTCTGACAATGTGACCAACGGGGCAGAAATATTTAAAGTTCTTGAGGTCTGGTCTGGAGATAAAATTCTTCAAGTGGAATCCCAATCCGAGCCTAACTCAATGATTGGCACATCATCTTCTACCATGTCTTCGTGTGATGTGAGTTTTTTTTTCTATATTATACATACATCGTAATATTTGTATTTATCTTATATTATAATTTTGATGAGGATTTAATTTTGTATATTAGGTGCTCATGCTGGAAGTTGCAAGCCATAATGAATCAGAAGAATGCAAAACACCTTTCACAAAACGCAAAGAGGAAGATGCTGATCTCCCAGACAAAACATCAACTTCTAAAAAGTTGTGCCGAGCCTCAATCAAAGTGGAAAAGGAGAAGGAAGAGTAACACTGCAAATTGTGTTTCTTTTATGTTGGTTTTTTCTATGTTTTAATCTTTATTTTTGCATTCTTCTATTCAGAAACAATAATTCGTTTTACTATTTATTTGTTATTTCAGCAATTTTAATAAGAGTATTGTTATTTTCTCAAATAATAGATGATTTTTAATGTTTTTCAATTTCATATGTTAAGTAAAAAAAACACAAAACCTTCGTATAACTAACCAAGTTTCACTATCAATAAAACAAAACAGTTCCCCTGTCAGTTCTAGCACTTTCTAACTATATATATAGTATGATAAAAAGACATACCTTATGTTACTTAACAATCTTATGGTACTAGATGAAACAGAAATATGTATTCCTTGGTCCTTTGTTCTTCCACCTATTTGTAAAAACGAAAACATGTTAGTTTGGTACGTAGGATCTATCACAACAGATCTTAGAATTAATAATTAATAAACTATTAGTTCATAGCTATATATCAAAGGAACACTTTTTATGGATATTTATTATTAATTTTTAGAAATAAATTTATCAATTATATAAAATTGGGATTCCAGAATATTAACTAATATATTTACTTCCTATATTTATAAGCAGGCAAAATAACAAAGGTCCTAATTCTTAGGTTATTAAAAATCACATTTAGGATTTTATCCCCAAAAACGTAAACGTTTTTGCCGACTCCTTCTTCCTCCCTATTCTTCGATTAAATCCTAAATGTTCTGAAAACACTATTAGGAAGTCTAACTATGAAGAGGAAGAAAACAGTTCACGACAATGGAGATCGAACTAATAGCAATATCACTCCAGAGACCGGCAAAGATAAGCAAACATTCAGCAATGCAAGTCAGTTTTGCACAAATTCCATCACAAACGCAGACATTCCATTGCGATCAGTATATTACAGACTGTTTGAGGGTCTTGAAAATCGGATTGTTCCATGTAATACAAATTCCATATATCAGCAAATCAGCATGCTATCACCCCAGACACCAAGAAATATACGGAGATTGCAACTTGGTGAGTGTAGCATCTAAGACGATTTGACATTTTGTATAGATTAAATTTTGCTACAGGTTCTAACATGCAACTTCTTGGTGTTAAACTCCTTTTAGGACTTGATACTTTCCGTAACCAAACGTCACATTCCCAAAACAGAGCAGCTGTTTGACGTATTTAACATGTAAGTGATAATCAGTTACCTGTTGCATTGTATGGTTAATGACGTTGCGTTGATTTGAGACATTGAAACAAAAACATGTTATTGTCTTTGGTTTAGCTCAAGTCCTGCAACCACAGATGCCTAAATCAATTGGTCTATCATTCGATCATATAAAAAAAAATAACACATGTAATGTTTCTGGCTTGGTGAATGCTTATACACTTTAAATCTAATTGATTTGTATTCTATTCCTAACATCAAATTGTTTTGTTTATATATTGATCCAGCCCGAGATTTTGGTTCAAAACAACTTTCAAGTACATCAAAGCAGCAAAATTGTTTCAGATCTCCATCATGTAAGTTTGAAATATTACCTCTGTTATTTCATTTCCACCTTGGCACTAACCCTGACTTCCATGTTATTCGTGCCTTTAGCATCTATCCAGAAAAAGAGAAAGGAGAACTCATTTCGGAAGTTGCCTGATAAGAGACAAAGAAAGAGGACATCAGCAGTTTTGAAAGACATTACCAATATTGACTTTTCTTTGGCTACTGAAAATCAAGAATCACCAACATCTACGGTTTTTCCAGATACTGAATTTGGAGGTCTGTTGTCATAATTTATATATTCCTATTTTTCATCTGATTTTCTATGATAATATTTTGATCTAAGTTGTGTTTCGTTTGTTTTTTTACAGAAAATATAGATGAGACTTGTGAACTAGAATTCGACTGTAGCTCTCTAGATACTACTGATTCAGAGTATGAATATGAAGATGTTGATCTTCCATCTTCTGAACATGATTTACTTAATACAGAAAAGTCTACAGCTGCTACAAAAGGACAAAACAAAGATGGTATTGTCTTTTTAAAATAATTATTATAAAGTGTTTCTTTTATTTATCAGTATGTGCCTAATGTTCTTGCTGATGTTGTAAATTCAGAATATACTGATGAAGGTGATCCAAAATACACATGTACACATTGTGGTGCAATGATGTGGTATGGAGAACGTTTGAACAAGCGCCGGAATGCTAAGATTCCTACATTTTCACTATGTTGTATGCAAGGCCAAGTGCAATTGCCTTTATTGAAAGAACCACCAAGTGTTCTAAAAAAGTTGATGGAAGGTGATGATTCAGAAAGCAAGCATTTCCAGAAGAATATGAGACCTTATAACATGATTTTTTCATTTACTTCACTTGGTGGGAAAGTAGAGAGATCTGTTCAAAAGGGAAAAGGACCACCCATGTTGGTTCTACAAGGAGAAAATTATCATCTAATGGGCAGTTTAACTCCTAATAATGACAGCCAAGCAAAGTTCGGACAGCTTTACATAGCTGACACAGAAAATGAAATTGAAAATAGAGCAAATTGTCTGAGGTACTTTTATACAAATATTTTTAAGCCTTACAGCTCAAGCGTTTTGTCTGTCCGTTTCCTATGTAAATGATAATTTCTAAATTCTATTGCAGCTCTGGTAAAAGGGGGTTCAATTCCAATAAGAAGGATAATCTGAGGAAAGACATTATTGAGAAATTGATGAAGATGTTGGATGAAGTGAATCCATATGTCAAAAAGTTCAGAACTGCGAGAGATCGGTTTCATATTGCACCAGAGGATTCTTTTCATATGAGGATTGTAAGTGATCGATCTAAGGATGGGAGAACATATAATACTCCGACAGCCTCAGAAGTTGCTGCGCTCATTCCAGGAGATTTCAATCTAGATATGGATAAAAGAGATATTGTTCTACAACAGAAATCAGGAAACCTACTGCGAATAAACGAGATACATGCTTCTTATCTTGCCCTTCAATATCCTCTGTTATTTAATTATGGAGAAGATGGATTCAGACTTGGTATTAAGAAAGGTGTAACAAAAGCTACAAAGAAGCAAAAGAAGCCTAATATCAGTATGCGACAGTTCTTTGCTTTTCGCCTTCATGAACGTAAGAATGAGTCTCATTCTCTGTTGCATTCGAGAAGACTATTTCAGCAGTTCTTGGTGGATGCCTATACTACTATAGAGTCTAATCGCCTACGCTATCTGAGATTTAATCAACCTACTTTGCGATCAGATACTTATGACTCTATCAAAGAGTCTGAGAATGCAGGAAAGGTTGATATGAGTGATCAAGGATCGGAGTTCGTCTTACCAGCTTCTTTCACTGGAAGTCCTAGATATATGAAGAATCTTTACTTGGATGCTATGACCGTATGTAAGCATTTTGGATTTCCAGATCTTTTCATCACTTTCACTTGTAATCCGAAATGGCCGGAGATCACAAGATATGTTAAGTCTCAAAAGCTAAAGGCTGAAGATAGATCAGACATTATTTGTAGGATCTTCAAGATGAAACTTGATTCATTGATGGATGACTTAACCAAAAAAAATCTTCTTGGAAAGACTATTGCATGTAAGTTAGGAATAAAGTTATATTTTAGCTTCCCACATCTTTATTTCGTTTGGTTGAGCCTAATAATTTTTTTCCCTAACAGCGATGTACACGGTCGAGTTCCAGAAACGTGGCTTACCACACGCACACATTCTCTTATTTATGGATCCTTCGCACAAGTTTCCTACAACCGATCACATTGACAATATCATTTCTGCGGAGATTCCTGATAAACTCGAAGAACCTGAACTTTATGAAGTTATTAAAGATATGATGATTCATGGTCCTTGTGGAGCAGCTAATATGAATTCTCCATGTATGGAGAATGGTTTGTGCTCTAAGTCGTATCCTAAACCATTTGCTAAGAAGACCACTATTAATAAAGAAGGATTTCCGGTTTATAGAAGGCGCGAACAGTCAGAGAACTTTGTCCTGAAGAATGGATACAAATGTGACAATCGGTTTGTTATTCCATATAACAAGAGACTATCTCTACGTTTCATATTAATGTGGAGTGGTGCAACCAAGCTGGATCTATCAAGTACTTATTCAAGTACATTAATAAGGGACAAGATCGTGTGACTATTGTTGTGGAACCGCCAGATCACATTGTTGCTAACGAGTTGGGCAATGAAGACATTACTGTAGAAAAGATGGAAAAGAAAAGAAACGAACTTAAGGACTTTTTCGATTGCAGGTATGGAACTAATACAGAACATTGTACCTGATTTTTAGATGTGATACATATTTACGTTTCTAATTGTCTGTTTCTCTTATGCAGATATGTGTCTTCTTGTGAATCAGCTTGGCGAATCTTCAAATTTCCTATTCATTATCGATCAACTGCTGTTGAGAAGCTTAGTTTTCATCTACCAGGAAAACAAGTGGTCACTTTTAAAGGAAAGGACAAGCTGAAAGTAGTGATCAGTCGTAAGCTCATTGAAAAGACAATGTTCTTGGCATGGTTCGAGTTGAATAAAATCGATGAGTTTGCAAGAACACTAACTTATGCCCAGATTCCTATCTACTATATCTTTGACAAAAGGTCAAAGAAGTGGAAGAAGCGGAAAAGGGGTTTCTGTTTAGGAAGAATAAATTATGCTCCTCGGATACAGGAAGCAGCTTATTTCTTGCGCATATTGTTGAACATTGCCAGAGGACCTACCAATTATGATGACATTAAGACCTACGAGGGAGTTCTCTATCCTGAATACAAAGATGTATGTTTTGCTCGTGGATTATTAGATGATGATCAGGAGTACATTGATGATCTTGTAAGGAGAAGCTATGAATGCTCTGCAAGTGATCTACGACAAGTGTTTGTTATTATGCTTATGAGTAACACTCTGTCTCTTCCAGAGGTCGTATGGGAAAACACGTGGCAGTATTTGTCTGAAGATATAGAGCATAACAGAAGGAAATATTTGAATAGACCAGGTTTGAACTTATTACTATGGACGTAATTATGTAATTTTATTACCTATGTGGAAGCCGCAAATATATTTTGATCATGTATCTTATACGTAAATTTTTTATTGGTAGGATTGGTGTTGAACGACAATGACAAAAAAAAGTATGCGCTACTAGAGATTGAGAAGTTGTTGAGGCGTAATGGTACGTCTCTACCAAGATTAACGAAGAACCCAAAACTGCCAAAGACAAGTACTCAGGATTTTAATGTCTTGATAGTAGATGAGCGCAGCTATGATCGAAAAACATTGTTAGAGACTCTTGATAGAGATGTTCCGAAAATGACAGATGAGCAAAAGGAAATTTATGATCAGATTCTTGCTGCTGTGAATCAAGGAAATGGTGGAATGTTTTTTGTTTATGGATTTGGTGGAACTGGGAAAACTTTTCTCTGGAAGTTACTTTCTGCAGCTATTAGATGCCAAGGAGATATTGTTCTAAACGTTGCATCAAGTGGCATTGCTTCTTTGTTACTACCGGGAGGTAGGACTGCTCATTCAAGATTTGGTATCCCATTAAATCCAGACATGTTTTCATCATGTACTATGCAGCCTGGAACTGATCAAGCTGATTTAGTCAAAGAATCATCACTCATTATATGGGACGAAGCGCCAATGATGGGCAAACATTGTTTTGAAGCTTTGGATAGGAGCTTATCTGATATAGTTGAGAAGCATGCGAACCGGCCGTTTGGTGGAAAAGTTATTGTCTTCGGGGGTGACTTTAGGCAAGTTCTTCCTGTTATAAATGGAGCTGGTAGGGCTGAGATCGTTTTGGCTTCTCTGAATTCGTCATATCTTTGGGAGCACTGCAAAGTTTTGAAGCTCACCAAGAACATGCGTTTGTTATCGGATGGTTTGTCACCAGAAGAGGCTGCCGATCTTAGGGATTTTTCTGATTGGATATTAAAAATTGGGGATGGTAAACTTGCGGAGCCTAATGATGGTGAAACCGAGATCGATATTCCATCAGAGTTTGTTATAACAGACTCCAAAAATTCTATAGAAGCAATCAGCAAAGCCATTTATGGTGATACTGCTTCTCTACATGAAAAGAAAGAGGCCAAGTTTTTTCAAGAGAGAGCTATCCTATGTTCGACTAATGAAGATGTCAATATGATTAATGACTACATGCTAGATATGCTGGATGGTAAATTTATTTATTCTACATTCTTATTCGTTCTTACTTAGATGTATACAATATATGTACTAATGATTGAGTTTTGCTTTCAGGTGATGAAAAGATTTACTTAAGTGTCGATAGTATAGACCCAAGAGATAAGGGTTCAGTCAACAATGAAGCACTAGGACCTGATTTTCTTAACACTATTAAGGTGTCTGGTTTGCCTAACCATAGTCTTAGACTGAAGATTGGTTGTCCTGTCATGGTTCTGCGAAATATTGAGCCTTCTGCTGGGTTAATGAACGGCACGAGACTACAGATCACTCAACTAATGGACTTTATGGTTCAAGCTAGGATAATAACTGGAGAAAAGGTTGGAAAATTAGTAGATATTCCTAGATTGTTGATAACACCATCAGATACTCGACTGCCTTTTAAGATGCGCAGGAGGCAATTGCCATTGGCAGTGGCGTTTGCTATTACAATAAACAAAAGCCAAGGGCAATCCCTATCCGAAGTTGGTATCTTTCTACCAAGACCTGTTTTTTCACACGGACAACTCTACGTGGTTGTGTCCAGGGTGACTTCTAAAAAAGGTTTGAAGATTCTAGCTGTTGACAAAGATGGTAAACCTCAAAAGAAAACTACAAATGTTGTATTCAAAGAGGTTTTTGCTAATCTGTTTGACAAGGTAAATATTTTTATTTACTTATAATCTTTCTATTTTGAGCTAAACATACACAGATAAGTTATTTTTTTTTTACTTATTTTTGCCAATGCAGGTTTAAGATGCAGGTTTAAGATGTCTACAAACAAGACAGGCGTAGTTTCTGTATTTGCTATTCATTGTCAAAACTAAGCCCTTTTTCTTCTTATTGTCTGGTTTTTTTTAGCTCAAAGAATGAGTTTTATTTGTACTATTATTTTAAACGTTGTTATTCTTATTAAGTAAGTTGGTCATAACACAATCATCCAAACAACATGCAATTTATCAAGCGGTGAGATCAAGTTAAAAGAAAACAAATAACTATAACTGTTGACAAATCACAAGAACAATACTATATTTCCTACATTAATTTAATCTTATGATCATTCTAAAACTCAATGTGTCTAATAGCTTAACTTCAGCAACAATTTACTAACCTTTTGGTTTTTGACCCGCTCTGTTGTCAGCTTCATTGTGCACTTTGAGAATCAAAAAACTGAATTCTATTACCTGCATACGATATATTATGTTCAAGTAAATAAAAAAATCTCAATGAAGACGTTTATTTTACTAATATCAATCATCTTATTATCTTTACAAGTTTCTATAAAACATTCAAGCAATCTAAACAATCTCTAAGTACTTTACAACTCACAGGTATTTTGAGTATGAATAATAATGAACTTATCTTTTTTTCTTTCATGTCGGCTTCCCCTTTGGTGTTTACGGATCTGCTCTTCTCTCGATCTCGATCACAATTAAAACTCAACTCTTATCACGAAACATCACCACAGCCGCATCCGACATTTCTTCAATTGATGTATTGAATGTTCACTTTTGCTTCGTCTATGTCTCGATTTCGTACTCAAACAAGAAAACTATAAACATGAGACACAAAAGGCAATTCGTTAATCTCAAACAGAGTATAACGAATTGATCTTTAAAAAACGTATACAGAGAAATTGGTACCTTGATACTGTCGATTAATCCATTCATTACATCTTCTAATTCAAAATCCCATGGAAACCGTCTGAGATTCTCCAGTTGAACTCGCCGAATATCTCCCTCTGTTTGGCTTCTCTTTCGATGTGATAGTTTTTTTTTGGGTCGTCTAACTGGTTTTTTTCCTGCGTAAAGTTGTTAGATATCTAATTGGGCTTTTGTTATTAAACTTTTTCTCTTAAATGTTTATCATCAGCAATTTAAAAACCCATTTAATAATAATATATATTGCTTTAACTATATATTATCTTAGTTAGGTTCTAAATATGTACATATTTTTTTTTAAAAATGGGACTTCGATTTTACTGATATACATAAATTCTGTCAAACTATATTTGATCTATAACTAAATAATGTTAATAACCAAATATGTACTTATGCATTTATAAATATTAAAACATAATATTTTACCTCATGCAAGTGAATGAGTATAAAAATTTATCAAATATTTTTTTATTGACTATAAAATTAACAAACTACCACAGACAAACTATATGATTAACAAAAATCTGTTTCAATCATTTAGATATAAATAACTAATGTAATTCATCATTTACTTTTTTTTATATCACCATATAATATAAGATATTTAATATCACAATTACATAATCTATAATAAATACAATAACAATTCAAACCGAAAACGAACACCCGCGCGGGAGCGCGGGTCAAGGTCTAATATTTCTTAAAAGAAAAGCTAGACTACAATCAAGAAATCATAATACAAAATTGGTCATCGGTTCGGATCTTTAACGCTTGTAAGAAAATTAACATCAAATAAAGCTTTTTCTGAAAGTGAATCCTCGCATTGGTTAATCATTTATTAACATGATCATTCTAATTAGGTCTGGACATTTCGGATATTGGTTCGGTTTGGTTCGGTTCGGTTTGGTTTGGGTAATTTGGGTTTCGGATAGTTCTAGTAGGGGGCTAGAGGATTCATTCACTACTTGACCTATTTTTGGTTCGGTTCGTTTCAGATTGTAAAACTAGGAACCGAGAAATACCTAAAAAATATTTGGTTCTCATTTGGTTCCGGTTCGGGTTCGGATAGTTTGGTAATTCAGATAAAATATCGGTTATTTAGGGTAAAATATCGGTTATTTAGGGTAAAATATCGGTTATTTAGGGTAAAATATCAAATAATTAGAATGATTTAGATAAGAATTTTGGATATTTCAGATTATTTTGGATATTTCGGATAAAACTATCCGGATAGTTTCAGATACTTTTGGGTAGTTCGGATACTTTATAATAATTTAGTTATCCTTAACTATTTTTGGATACTTTTAACAGATCTTTAAATTAAAAATATATATTTAGTCATATTATATGTATACATAACTAATATTTTTATATATTCGGGTATCCATTCGGTTTTCGGTTTAGTTCCGGTTCGGTTATTTTGGATATAAAAATATAGGAACCGTTCGGATATTTGAGGGTTCTGGTCCGGTTTCGGTTTCGGATATTTCGGTTCGGTTCTTCGGTTCCGGTTTCTTTTGCTAAGGCCTAATTCTAATCGTATAATGACGTTGTTACCATGTCTTTACTCTACGGTATATTAATAAAACCATTAAAAATCTAAATTAATCCATCATCATTGGGCCAATAATGTTGTCGTTCTTAATTCTATTTTTGAAATATTTTTGGTTCACTTATAACTCACAAATGCAGACTATCAGAATCTATATATACTTTGTTTCAAAAAAAAAATACTTTGTTTAGCTCCTCTTCAGACCAGTGCCGGTCCGGAATATTCTCAGACCGGAAGCAACTAGTAAAACAAGGCCGATTATGTGCATAAACATTAAATGATGCACTTTTAATAAGAGAAGATAAATATTGTGTTTAAGCCATGAATCAGTGGAGTAGTGAAACCATTACCTGCCTCGCCACTGTAGCATTTGACCAATAGCCTGCCTAACGACTTCCGCTCAGGCCGCTTCTGCTTCAGACCAAACAAGTGTAATCACAGTGGACGGCCATATTTCGCCAGATGTTCTCTATGTCTATTTCTTTAATAGATTGAATGAAAATACTTAATCATGTTTTTTTGTCAATCTTGTTTTAAGTTTTTACTACAAAATTTTAAGAGGTGTGTGTTTTTTTTTTTTTTTTTGACAGCAAAAAAAAAAAAAACACACCTCTTAATAGAAATTAATAAATTGGAAGCAAAAATTAATTTTGAAATGAGGAGCATCTCCAACAGATCTTCAAACCATCAAACTTTGAGATTTTTGGTCTTGTAACAAATTCTCAAACCTTCAATTTGAGGTCATTGTTCAAACCTCAAAACATTATTTAATTTTCAGTTAAGTTTTTATAATTATGTATCTTACATATAATTCTACTAATATTAATTTTAGTACTACTTTTTATTTTATAATTATATTTTCACTTAAATATTTAAATATACCTTTACTATATATATTTTATTAGTACATATAACCATATAATATGTTAAAATAAAAAATTGAAATTATTAATTTGAAATAATATCATGTAAAATAGATGTTTTATGCATGTGTAACTGAACCATTTTGTGACTCTTTTTTCTATTTGATATATTTTCTTTAAAAAAATTAAGGATTTGTTTTTTGGTGAAACTAAAGTTATAAATATTATGTTTTAATGTTTAGCGTGTATTTATTATTTACTATCAAATTTTAATGCTTATAATCAATTATTATTAAAGGTGAAGACTAAATATAATATAAAAAAATATTTAAAGATATTTTTGAAGTTTTTTGGAGTAATCCAATTTTAAAATCATCATTTTGAATATCATCCACCCTTAAAATAAAGTTTTTTTTGTTGGAGATAGAAGCAAATATATTACAAAAGGATAACTCTTTTTTTTTGAACTAACAAAAGGATAACTCATAAATCAAAGAAAGGGTCAATTAAGGAGTAATATTTAATTGTTTAATTTTCAAGAAACCCACTAAACTTGTAACTACCAACTAACATGCATACATCATACATGCATATATATATGCTCACTTCATTGATCCTATCTTCTGCTGTCCAATGAGTTTATGTTTTCATGGAATTTATTATTCTTTATCCTCACAATAATTAATATAAGTATCCAAAGGCCGAATACAAGAAAACAAAAAGCATGGCTAAATATATGGACAAAACTTAGGTTCACCGGTGAACCTTTAAATTCACCCCACCCTTTAGGACCATTCAAAGAGATACATAAATTATTAATTAAAAAATATTAAATTAAATAAAAAATAGTTACAAAAAATAAAAACGCTAATTTTAATGACGTTAACGCTTCCAGCGAAACCCTAAACCCTAAATCTTAAATTCTAAATTCTATACCCTAAATTCTAAACTCAAATTCAAACCCCTAAACCCAAACCCTATATCCTAAACCCTAATCCTAGACCCTAAATCCAAATTATATACTTTAAACCCAAAAAATAGACTATAAACCGAAATCCTATACTCTAAACCCAAGTCTTAGACCCTAAACTCAAACCGTTAACTTTAACCAAACCCTATAGCATCTAAGTTTGGGGTTTGGGTTTAGGGTTTACCGTTTGGGTTTTCGGTCTAGGATTAGGGTTTAGTTATAAGTTTTAGGTTTAGGATTTACGGTTTGGGTTTAGGATTTACCGTTTGGACTTATGGTTAAGGTGGGTTTAGGGTATATAATTTGGGTTTAAGATTTACGGTTTAGGTTTAAGGTCTACGACTTGGGTTTAGGGTATAGAGTTTAGGTTTATAGTCTAGTTTTTGGGTTTAGGGTCTAGGATTAGGGTTTAGGGTATAGGGTTTGGGTTTAGAGGTTTGGATTTGGGTTTAGAATTTAGGGTATAGGGTTTAGAAATTAAGATTTAGGATTTAGGGTTTAGCTGGAAGCGTTAGCATCGTTAAAATTAGCATTTTTATTTTTTATAGCTTTTTATTTAATTTAATATTTTTTAATTAATAATGTATGTGTCAGAAGTGAATTTAAAGGTTTCTGTCCGATATCATAGAGTGAATTGGTTCAATATACGAAAAGAAGTCGGATATTAAAAAACTACCCTAAACAGTATAATGATAGACCAAACAGTGCAGCAAGGAGAAGCAAATATGACCAATGTTACCCCCACGCTAGTTTACTTCCATTTTTTGGTAGGGATAGGTTTCAGCTATGTGTCGATAAAAGATATTATGTAGATTTCATTTATTATTTGTTAGATATATGTGATTTGTCGAGATTGTGTAATTGGAGTTATTCTCGGGTTTACCTTTGATGTATAAGATTTCATTATTTCAAATTCGATATCTTTTAAAAAAAGAAATAAAATATTATCAAATTATATTATGTTTTTAAAATAAAAAAGTTAAAAAAAATAGTGGTTCCAGAAATTTAAAAACAAAAATATTTTTAACGTCGTCAGCAAAACACGAAACCCTAAATCATAATCTCTAAACCCTAAATTCTAAACTCTAAACTCTTGGATAAATCCTAAACTCTTGGATAAATCCTAAACTCATTGGATAAATCCTAAACTCTAAATAAAAAACACTAAACCCTAAATCCTAAACCCTAAATCCTTGAATGTTTTAGTGTTTAATGATTTTGATTTAAAGTTTAGGATTTATCCAAAGGTTTGGGTTTACCCAAGAGTTTAAAGTTTAGGGATTAGGATTTAGAGTTTAGTGTTTTGCTGACGACGTTAAAAGTATTTTTTTTTATAATTACTACTATTTTTTTTTACCTTTTAATTTTAAAAACATAATATAATTTGACAATATTTTGTTTTTTTTTTAAAAGATATCAAATATAAAATAACATAATCCTATTAGTTGGTGGAATTAGAAATTCATCATAGAGGTAAACCCAAGAATAAATCGTCTAGTTGTACGTGTACCAGGTTTTGGATAAACTCCAGCCGCTAAGTTTATGACTTAAATGGTGACAGTTAATACCAAATTCACGGTATAGGTCGAGCTCATATTGTCCACTTATGTATTTTTGCAGTTGCCACACAGCTTAACCTTTGTATAACTTCTTGTACCACTTCATGTAATACTTCGGGATTAGCACAGGAAACACTACAAACGTTTGATACATCATTTGGTATGTATCATAACATGTTCTAGCAACTTCTGAAACTAGTCAACAATACATATTGGAGCCTGATCTACCACTTTCTTAGTGTCAATTTTTATGTTTACATTAACCGTATTTACCATTAACTTCAAGAAAGTAAATAAATTTTTATTCCTATAAGGTTAATTAATCCGGATTTAAAGTCTACATTTGATGAGAAGTTTTAGAGGGTGGGGTTTAGAATTTTAATAAATAAATACTAAAAATGAAAATATTTTTTTAAAAATAGTTTCTAAAATAATTTTCGAATTTCAAAAATAAAATTTGAAACAAAATAAAAAAAATTCAAAAAAAATTATAAAAATTTCGAATTTGAAACACATAATTCAAAAATTGTAAAGAAAATTATGATTTTCATTTTTTATTATTTATTTAGTTATATATATATATATATTTATTTATAAAGCAAATGTATAAAAGTCTTTTGATTCTTTACTGAAGAAAATATTTTGAAAATGTCCATGACCATAAATAATGGTACAACTAACATGGAATTTGAAATTTTCCCAAACATCTTCAATCTCACTGTGATGACTGAGTTTAGAATCCAATCACATATATATCAAACATCTGACAATCTCAAAAGACCTAACATCTTCACAACCGACGAGTCACAAACGTGAGACCCCTCCTATGGACCGGTGGGTCTGTCATTCACAAACCCGTCAATGTGCCCCACTAAGGGCCACGTTTCACCTGCATTTGCTTCGTGGATTTTTGGAATATCATATTCCGGTCCGACTAGTTGAAATGTAGCGGTTGCAGGAGTTTACGGACATGTGTACTTGCGGTTTCTAGCGTTAATAAGCGATTCGTACGATTGGTATAGCAGTTAAAAATTGCTGCGTTTGCGCAATATTTGTGACTGGATAATTATGAGATATTGTAGCGATTTAATAATAAATTAACACATTATTATTAATAAAATATAGTAATTATTAAAATAAAATTAATAATAAAATTATATTATTTGTTATTTTTGTAGTTTAAACGAAAGTTATAATGTCAATAAGATTTTTTTTTGAAGATTCATATTAGAACTTTTAAAATAATATTTTCCGTTTATGTATATACATATAAATATATATATTAATGTTTAAGAAATTATAATGAATAATATTGGTTTAAAGTTCTTATAATTATGTTATTGTTAGTGAATTTAAACTAAAACTAAAATGTATATATTCTATATTTATAATATTTTAATTTAAATTTTAAATTCAAAAAAAAAGTTTAGAATTTTTTATATATTTATTTTTCCACTCGTAACCGCAAAATCTAACAGGAACCCGTTTTTGATTTTGTAACAATTCGTGTGATTGTTTTAAAATGTCTGACAACTGCTATCAACCAACCGCAAAAATCGTGCTGAGAGACAGAGTAACAAAAGTCCATGCTCTTTATACAAGTTTATAATAAACTAAGCTTTAAATTTTTATATTAAGAATTCATTTAAATTAATGCAATCGATGAGGTTTGCTTGTTACGTCAGAAGAACTTTGACCCGTAATCCATACAACAAAAGTCATGCGGATAATGTTACAAAGTCAATATTATAGGACTGAGATCTGCACAATCAGAAGTTGGATTATTTAAACTTTTTTTATGTTACAAGATGGTATGATTTGCGCATTTATAGCTTGTTTTTATTATCTATATGTTCTTATTGTTATAAACCATTTAGTGATCGACCCATTTATCATCCCGTGTAGTAAGACGGGCCAAGTCCATTCGCAGGATCATAGTGGCGCCTATCTACTCTTGTGTTTATCTACATTATAGTTGGTGTTTATCTTACGTATTGCTAGTCATTATCTAGTTAAGGATAAGTACGATCTCATGTCGATCCAGTACTTAGACCGTCATTACCATATGTATATAAAGACCAGTTGGTCGACCTAATAATACACACAAGTTCCCCTCTTCATTCACAACACGTTATCAGCACGACCTTGTCTCTAAACCCTTCCAAAAATCCACCACCCATAAATCAGAAACCAAACGATCTCTTGCTATTTTCCGTCGACTCCTAAAGCTCTTCCAGTCGCCTCCTTTTCTCTCTGTCAGCAACCAGCAGCAGCTCTCTCTCCTCACAGACCGTTCAACTCATCACAAAAGGTTCAGGTATCTTCAGAAAACTCAAAACAAAACCAAAAAGGATTTAAACCCTCAGCCGCATACATACAGCTACATCTAGCCGTATGTCTTTGCAGAATAAAATCTAAAACCCTAATCTATTTTCAAAGCTTAAATCTCGTCTTATTTCACCCTGTTTAAGCTTGTTTGATTTTTTTTAATCTTCCTGATGTGAGTTAATTGCTAGAACCTTTTAGGTTGACAATTACACCAATTTTTTTACATATCCGACTGTTGCATCAACTTAATCTGATTGTTTGCTTGCATTAGAAACTTGTTCTTGAATGTTTAAAGTCTTTCTCTGATATGTTGAAATCGACTAGAACCTGTCTCAAATTTGAAAGATTTTTTTTTAATATTTTTAAGATAAATCCGATTTTTCTTATAGATAAATCTGAAATTTTTAAAGATAAATCCGACTGAAAATAATATATTATATATTTTAATTCGATTTTCCTAATTTTTTTTTATAAAAAAACCTTATATCTTTATCTTAAATAAAAAAAAAGAGAAAAGGATTTTCAGCATTTATCAGAAAAATATCGATTTATTTTTTTCCTAATCCTACTAGGAATAGGAATTGCTAGTATTTATCTGAAAATAAATAAATTTCGGATTATTACTGATATACAAGCATTATCAAATCATTATATTTAATCTGATAAATATCGAAAACAAATAAAAGTAAGAAATGATTGCATTTTTTTTGAAAATGTATACTAATCTGATTTCATGCATGGATTTAAATTTATCTCGATTTTGTATAGGTTTAACTTTACCTTCCTGTATATCACATGAAATCATCTGATTAGGATAGATCATTCACACTGATTAGTTTACTTTCATGTCGAAAATTGATAAAACTGATCAGATTTCATGCAATGGATTTAACTTTATCCTAGATGTATAGGTTTAACTTTACCTTCCTGCATATACATGAAATCGTTTGGATCATTGAAAAAAAAATATTGTTATTTACTTGCATTGCTTGTACCCGACTGAAAGAGTATGTGAATGATCCGATTATTTTCTTACTAATGGGGATAAACTACAAATATTTTTCAGATGTCAAAGATTGCGAATCTTGATTTCAGTGCTTTGAAAAGCAATGGTGACAACTACCTGGAATGGGCGCTTGATGCAAAGATCATGCTGCGATCAAAAGATCTTGGTGACACAATCACCGAAGACAACAATTCCAGTGACAAAGACAAGTATAGAGCTATCTACATGATACGCCACCATCTCCAAGAGAACTTGAAAACTCAGTACATGACCATGGAAAATCCATATGACCTTTGGATCGCTTTACAGCGAAGATATGACCACCAGAAAACGGTGTTGCTTCCAAAGGCTCAATATGATTGGAAACACATAAGGTTCTTGGACTACAAATCAGTAGACGAGTACAACTCAGTCCTGTTCAGAATTGTGTCCTTGTTAAGGTTATGTGGTGAAAAAGTAACCGAGGAAGAGATGCTTAATAAAACTCTCTCCACGTTTCCTCAAACCAACATGGTATTGCAACAGCAGTACAGAGAGAGGAATTTCGCCACATATACTGAGTTGATAGAATGTCTCTTGTTGGCTGAAGCTAACAACGAACTGTTATTGAAAAACAGTGAGATGAGACCTCCTGGTACAGCTCCATTACCCGACATCTCTAAGCTGGCTATAGAGCCAAAGAAAGAGAGTAACCTTGTCCAACACAATGACCATCCCGGTCCAAACCGTGGAAGAAGTCAAGGACGAGGTCGTGGTTCTTTTAAAGCACACGGGCGAGGACGTGGTCGCGGTACCACACCCGGCTTTAGCCGTGGTCGTGGCCGAGGCCGTAGTGTGTCTTTTAAACCACAGATCAAAGCTGATCGATGCCACAGATGTGGTATGGGTAATCATTGGGCAAAGAATTGCCGAACTCCTAAGCATTTGTGTGAGCTATACATGGAGAGCTTAAAAAGAAACCCGGAAGCTAACATGGTTCGAGACCCGGGATATGATGATGATGATGATGATGACTTGGAAGACGTCCAGGATCACCAGCACGAGTCAGACAAAGTTGATCACATGGAGTTTGAAACTTCAGACATACTGAAATAAGGAATTAAAATTCCATATCGTTTTTTTTATTGTTTTCCCCTGGATTTGGTGTTCTTTAAGATTGTTTATCAGTGTTTGGCTTTGGATTTAACTTTATCCTTATGAATGAATAATTTTTTTTTTCATTTCTCATATGCCTAAGAATTAGATCATTAAAGATACCATCTCTGAAAATTTTATTATTGTTCATTAACTTTATGATTATTGTTTTTGAAGAATGAAAAGTGGAATGGATACAATCGTGGTGGACAGTGGCACCAGCCACACCATTTTGAGAGACAAACGATTTTTCATACATCTCACACATAAGGTAGCTAACATCACCACTATAGCTGGCACGGCTAGCTTAATTGAAGGCTATGGCCACGCCAATATCTTATTGCCAAAAGGTACACATCTTGAGATTGAAGATGCTTTGTACTCACCTAGCTCAAACAGAAGTCTATTGAGCTTTAAAGACATAAGACTGAATGGTTTCCACATCGAAACAATGGGTGAAGGAAGTAAAGAATTCCTACAGATTTATAAAATCACCCAAGGCAATAAGAAAGTCTTTGAGACTATACCTGCGTGTGGGACTGGTCTTTATTATGCCCAGACCAGTCTTGTTGAGGCTAATGCCGTCTTGAATAAAGAATTCAAAGAAGAGTTCACTCTTTGGCACAATCGGCTGGGACACCCCGGTTCGAACATGATGCGAAAACTCATATCAAATTCAAATGGTCACAGTTTGAAAACAAAAAGAGTTATCCCTAAGAATATCACATGTGAAGCATGCTCACAAGGGAAACTAATTACTAAGCCATCACGTACCAAAGTGAATAAGGAAGTGACAAATTTCCTAGAAAGAATACAAGTTGATATTTGTGGACCAATACACCCACCCTGTGGGACATTTAGATATTTTATGGTCCTGATTGACGCATCCACAAGATGGTCACATGTTTGTCTCCTATCAACTCGTAATCTAGCACTTGCAAGATTGCTGGCTCAGATAATAAGACTGAGAGCACATTTTCCAGATTTTCCATTAAAGACTATACGTCTAGACAATGCAAGTGAATTCACTTCCCAAGCTTTTAATGACTATTGTATGTCCATGGGGGTAAGTGTGGAGCATTCTGTAGCACATGTCCATACTCAGAATGGCCTGGCTGAATCCTTTATAAAACGGATCCAGCTGATTGCCCGGCCACTCTTAATGAATACCAAACTCCCAGTATCAGCTTGGGGACATGCAGTACTACATGCAGCTGAGCTAATTCGCATCAGGCCATCTAGTGAGCACAAATACTCGCCATCCCAACTACTAACGGGTCATGAGCCAGATATATCCCATCTAAGAGTTTTTGGATGTGCCGTCCAAGTGCCTATAGCACCACCACAGAGAACAAAGATGGGACCTCAGAGGAGGATGGGAGTATATGTTGGATACGATTCCCCTTCTATTATTAAGTACCTAGAGCCAACAACAGGTGATTTGTTTAAGGCCAGGTTCGCGGATTGTCATTTTGATGAATCCCAGTATCCAGCATTAGGGGGAGATTATGGTAAGCTGGTACAGGATATAAAATGGAATCAAACATCCTTAACATGGCAGGATCCTCGGACTAGAGATTGTGATCTAGAAGTCCGGAAGATTATACATCTTCAAGAGCTAGCTAACAGATTGCCAGATTCCTTTGCTGACCCAAATAGAGTAACCAAGTCATACATACCAGCTGCAAATGCACCAATAAGACTTGATGTCCGTGATGGACATAATCAGGCTGCTACTACGTCTAAACCACAATTGAAACGTGGTAGACCAGTAGGTTCCAAAGACAAAGAAGTTCGGAAAAGAAAGAGTGCAAAGAAATCCGACAAAGTGGAAACTCTAGACATGGAAAAGGAAACTCATGTACCACCAAAAGATACTTGGGACGCTAAGAATCAAGGTAATGAAGTTCCTGACAATAATGAGATCTCAATAAATTATGTCATGTCTGGAAGGAAATGGAACAGAAAACATGTCGACATGAATGATATATTTGCTTATAATGTAGCAGTCGAATTGATGGATAATAAGGATCTAGAACCCACATCTATACTAGAATGTATGCAATGACCAGATTGGTTGAAATGGAAAGAAGCCATTAATGTGGAGTTAGAATCACTGAAAAAGAGATGAGTGTTTGGACAGATCATCCGGATACCTCACAACATAAAACCAGTGGGATACAAATGAGTTTTTGTGAGAAAAAGAAATGAGAAAGGAGGAGAAGTTGTGAGATATAAAGCACGACTTGTTGCACAAGGATTCTCACAAAGACCAGAAATAGATTATGAGGAAACTTATTCCCCTGTGGTGGATGCTACGACCTTAAGATTTCTAATAAGTCTGGCTGTAAGAGAAGGTCTTGATATGCGGTCAATGGATGTTGTAACTGCCTACTTATATGGTCCACTGGATAATGAGATATACATGAAAATTCCAGATGGTATTGAATTGAAAAACAAAGAGAGTTCTCGAGAACAACATTGTATCAGATTGAACAAGTCTCTTTATGGATTAAAGCAATTAGGTCGAATGTGGTACAATAGACTGTCCGAATATCTCCTGAAAGAAGGATACAAAAACGACCAGATCTGCCCATGCATATTCATAAAGAAGTTCAATAAAGGTTTTGTAATCATTGCAGTATATGTAGATGATTTAAATATCCTAGGAACCTCTGGAGAAATTTCCCAAACTGTTGAATATCTCAAGAAAGAATTCGAGATGAAAGATCTTGGAAAAACAAAGTTTTGTTTGGGATTGCAACTTGAGTATATGAAAGATGGAATTCTTGTGCATCAAAAGGCATATACAGAAAAAGTACTCAAAAGATTTAATATGGACCAGTCTCACCCATTGACTAGCCCCATGGTCGTGAGAAGTCTTGGTCCGGACACTGACCCATTTGGTCCGAAGAAGAAAAATGAGGAAGTCCTTGGTCCCGAAGTGCCTTATCTCAGTGCCATAGGAGCTCTGATGTATTTAGCTGGCCACACACGACCAGACATCAGCTTTGCTGTGAACTTACTTTCTAGGTTCAGCTCCTGTCCGACCCAAAGGCACTGGAACGGGATTAAACATATACTTCGTTACCTACAAGGAACGAAAGACTTGGGTCTTATGTTTACTGACAAATCTAAGGAAGATTTAGTTGGTTTTGCTGATGCAGGTTATCTCTCTGATCCACATTATGCTAGATCTCAGACTGGTTATGTTTTTACACACGGTGGGACAGCTATATCCTGGCGGTCCATGAAGCAGACCATGGCAGCCACATCCTCTAACCACGCAGAAATATTAGCCATGCATGAAGCCAGCCGTGAGAGTGTATGGATGAGATCCATGACACAGCATATTCGTACCACTTGTGGTATGATCAAAGGAAAGGATCCACCGACCATCCTATACGAGGATAACACAGCATGCATCGCACAGCTTAAGGATGGATACATTAAAGGAGATAGGACGAAACATATTCTTCCTAAGTTCTTCTTTACACACGAGCTTCAGAAGGCAGGAGAGGTCCAAGTATTGCAAGTCCGTTCGAGTGAGAATTCAGCCGACCTCTTCACCAAGTCACTACCAACCTCAACGTTCAAGAAGCTCATATGGAAGATAGGCATGCGTCGACTGAAGGATCTTCGGTGATGCATTCATCAGGGGGAGTTCATGTGTTGTACTCTTTTTCCTGTCTTGTTTTCCCTTTTACCACATTGGGTTTTGGGTTTGTCAAGAGAGGTTTTAATGAGGCAACATCCAAAGCATGAATGAACCTTGACCGGATGTGTCGATCAAGGGGGAGTGTTATAAAGCATTTAGTGATCGACCCATTTATCAGCCCGTGTAGCAAGACGGGCCAAGCCCATCCGCAGGATCATACTGGCGCCTATCTACTCTTGTGTTTATCTACATTATAGTTGGTGTTTATCTTACGTATTGCTAGTCATTATCTAGTTAAGGATAAGTACGATCTCATGTCGATCCAGTACTTAGACCGTCATTACCATATGTGTATAAAGACCAGTTGGTCGACCTAATAATACACACAAGTTCTCCTCTTCATTCACAACACTTATGTTATAATTTTTTTTAATTCAAGTGGGCTGGGGTGGTTCCTAATGTGTAATGTTTTGCACAATGAGCTACTAATTTTTAATGATTAAACCTCAAGTCCAACTTTTGTTTTTTTGTCAACATTTTCCATTGATTGGAAAAGTCCAATAGGCATTACATGGTGAAACTTATATATTACATACAAATTCTAACCCATTAACAATTTTATAGCCCAATAACCGACTGGATTACAGAAGATCGATTAGTCACCAACGCGGTTCACCGTTTTCTTCTATGATGACACACGTCGAAATTGATTGCTTCAGGGGATAGGAGATTCTGACACGACGCTACCTGCTTTTTTCTGATGAACAGTAGTCGTCGCCGGAAAGTTGGAAGTTTCACCGGATCCTCTTTCACCCTTAACCGACATTTTCGTTTAAACCCCTTGAATCTTCAGATTATAGAATTGAGATTATTCGAGTTGATTCACAAAAGGAGTCTTTGTCGGACCGTTAACGTAAACGCCGACTCTGCTAAAACCCTTTTGAACCAGTCGAATTTAATCCATCATCAACATAATCCTCACCATTTGGAAAGCTTCACCATAACAGTCAGGCAAAGACTAATTTCCTAGGGAAGGAGACGAAGCATATCCTACGACAAAGAGATTTTAACTTAACAGGATATAATAGAAGCTGACGAAAGATAATTCAAAGACAAAAGCTCATTTACAGACATAGCTTTAAACTTTATTATTCAATTGATTCTAGGAAAATAAATAAGAAGATGAAGATTTGCCCAGAAATCAATTGAAACAACACAACAAAAATCGCCAAAGCGAAAGAGAAATCGCCTAACGCGAAAGAGAAATCGTCTAACGCGAAAGAGAAATCGATTTATGAACGAAAATATAAACATCGAAAAACAAAATCTCTCTCCATCTTCATATTTGTGAAAGATAGAAATGTGTGAACAAATATGAAGGAGGTAGAGAGAAAAATCTCTCTCTAGAAGAAAGAGAGAGAACCCATCTTTGCATAGAAATTCTATCCACTTTTGAATATTGAAACAAAAAGTCACATGTGATTTTATGCACATATGAGAGTGGATTTACTCTTTTACCGGTGTGAGCAGCCATCGTCTTCTCTATCTCTTCTTTCAGTTTTGCTTCTTCTCTCCTTCTCTTCCCCTCCGACATGTTCGATGTCTATGGAAGGTCAATCGTCGATGAGGTAACCAGATCCGGTGGCGTGTATCTGTTCTGAAGCATACGCGAGGTGGATTCGGCGGAGGTGGGGAACGTAGTTGTAACATCCGTCTCCTCCTCTCTCGAGAACGACGTGCTACTAACCAAAAAAATACCAAATTAAACCGATTTATAAAACCAAATAAAATATCAAATCTTTTAATCAAATAATTTCCAAATAAAAAGAGTTTATAATTTAAAATCAAATACATTAAATCGAAAAGTTAATTAAAACCGAAATAAAATACAATGATCCCAAGACACCAAACTGTCCATATATCCACGACAAGCTCACCTGCAATGGGAAGAAAGAGGGATGAGCAACAGGGGAGTCACCCAGTGATGTATGGGATGCTAAACCGCAAACCACTGATTCAGTACATAGCACTACGACTATGTAGGCATAGCTCTAGCATGAAACAAACACGGTGTATAATACACCACGGTGTATAATACACCACATAAAACATCAAATGCGCTATGCGTCGCTAGTACAAGAGTCCATCTTTGTACCCCGCAACCACCTATGCGCCGCTAGTACAAACGTCTTTGTACCCCGAAATCCTCATACAATGCGCCGCTAGCATAGACGTCCATATGCCCCGCAATCTCCATAAAATGTGTCGCTAACACAAACGTCTATGTGTCCCGCAATCTCCACACAATGCGCCGTTAGCACATCTTTGTGCCCCGCAATCTCATAACAGACTTATGTATACATATATATATTTATATAACAGTTCTTAATTCATTCAATTCAGTCAACAGTTGAATCCTCTACTATCCTATTTCCAATTTAACAAGCAAATAATAATAAACAACCAAGCAAGACTCTCAAACAGACTCGATTCACAGAGACAGATCATGCTTCGAAACTAGACTTTCCATAATAGTAGTACTAAAATAGCTCGGGATTTAACGGTGTAACCCTCACCTTAGCCACATGCTGAAATGAACAACGGAAGATGCGGTCAACTGAGGTCAACTGCAACACGAGAATCAACGACTTGAGCTCAGCTTCTCCGGAAATAAGTTTCCTAAAATGGAAACTTTTCTAAAATGAAACCTCTCCGAAAATAGAAACTTTCCTAAAATAGCAACTTTCCTAAAATAGATTCCTATAACTAGAAATATGGAGGCGGCAAACTTACTAGAAAAACCCGCTGGAAGTTTGTCCAGAAATCCCACTGGAAGCTCGCCAAGAAATCCCGCCGGAAGCGCACACGGAAGCCCACCGGAAAAATTCATTAGTGGCTGGTCGTTGGATAATTCAACAACTCGTCACGCTCAAAGAAATACTTTGACTTGATGAATAAAGAGAAGAGGGTGGAGTTTCTTATATAGAGGAAGGAAAGAGAGGAAGGTTTTTTTTTTTTTTTTTTTGTGAACAACACACAAACTTCATTAATAAGGAGGAGTTCAGTACAATATAGGAGAAGAGCTGTTAGAGAGAGCTGATTTCACTAGGGAATCAGCTCTAGAGTTTTGAGCTCTCGGGATGAAAGTAAACAAGATAAATTCGAAAGTAGATGATAGAAGCTCGACATCCATTAGAACCCCAAAGAGCTCCATTGGATATTTTTTCGAGTTGATAGCTCTGATGAGCGATTGAGAGTCGGAACGCATCTAGACTTTGGTAATTTGGGCCGCTTGGGCAGCTCGGAGACACTGAGAGGAAGGTTTTCTAAACTTCCAATGTGGGATAAAATAAGAAAAGAGTATTGGGCTTTAATTTTTTTAATAATAGGAAAAAAGGCCTCACCAAAAATCAGGGTCGTTACAATTCTTCCCCACTTAATCGGAATTCGTCCCGAATTCCATAACGGAACCCGAGAAAAACTTCAACGAATACGAAAGAGAGAAGAACGCGAGATGGAAGCAAAAGAAACAAACAGAAACTTGATCTTCATCTACACCAAAAGATAAAGTCAAAAATACAAACGACTAAACAAATGATTCTGGACAGAAGGGTGTCACTTTTATTTTGAAATACCCAATCCCCAACAAACATTGAAAACCGCTGAAATCCGAGTCCCATAAATCGCCGTCCCGGACCCGGGATGGAACCCCGCTTTGATACCAAATTGTAACACCCGTCTCCTCCTCTCTCGAGAACGGCGTGCTACTAACCAAAAAATACCAAATTAAACCGATTTATAAAACCGAATAAAATATCAAACCTTTTAATCAAATAATTTCCAAATAAAAAGAGTTTATAATTTAAAACCAAATACATTAAATCGAAAAGTTAAATAAAACCGAAATAAAATACAATGATCCCAAGACACCAAACTGTCCAGATATCCACGGCAAGCTCACCTGCAATGGGAAGAAAGAGGGATGAGCAACAGGGGAGTCACCCAGTGACGTATGGGATGCTAAACCGAAAACCACTGATTCAGTACATAGCACTACGACTATGTAGGCATAACTCTAGCATAAAACAAACACGGCGTCTAATACACCACATAAAACATCAAATGCGCTGATAGTGCATAACTAGATCCCCCCCCCCCCCCCCCCGGCATTCTCCTCATACGGATATAAATATACAACTCTATGCGCCGCTAGTACAAGAGTCCATCCTTGTACCTCGCAATCACCTATGCGCCGCTAGTACAAACGTCTTTGTACTCCGCAATCCTCATACAATGTGCCGCTAGCATAGACGTGCACATGCCCCGCAATCTCCATACAATGCGCCGCTAACACAAACGTCTCTGTGTCCCGCAATCTCCACACAATGCGCCGTTAGCACAACATCTTTGTGCCCCGCAATCTCATAACAGACTTATGTATACATATATATATATATATATATATATATATATATATATATAACAGTTCTTAATTCATTCAATCAGTCAACCATTGAATCCTCTATTATCATATTTCCAATTTAACAAGCAAATAATAATAAACAACCAAGCAAGACTCTCAAACAGACTCGATTCACAGAGACGGATCATGTTTCGAAACTAGACTTTCCATAATAGTAGTACTAAACTAGCTCGGGATTTAACGGTGTAGCCCTCACCTTAGCCACAGGCTGAAATGAACAACGGAAGATGCGGTCAACTGAGATCAATTGCAACACGAGAATCAACGACTTGAGCTCAGCTTCTCCGGAAATAAGTTTCCTAAAATGGAATTTTTTCTAAAATGAAACCTCTCCGAAAATAGAAACTTTCCTAAAATAGCAACTTTCCTAAAATAGATTCCTATAACTAGAAATATGAAGGCGGCAAACTTACTAGAAAAACCCGCTGGAAGTTCGTCCAGAAATTCCACTGGAAGCTCGCCAAGAAATCCCGCCGGAAGCGCACACAGAAAGCCCACCGGGAAAATTTACTAGTGACTGGTCGTTGGATAATTCAACAACTCGTCACGCGCAAAGAAATACTTTGACTTGATGAATAAAGAGAAGATGGTGGAGTTTCTTATAGAGGAAGGAAAGAGATGATGATTTTCTAAACTTCCAATGTGGGACATAATAAGAAAATAGTATTGGGCTTTAATTTTTTTAATAATAACCAAAAGGTCTCACCAAAAGTCAGGGTCATTACAGTAATCATCTTTTAAGATTTGTTAGAACAAATCCATTTTTCAATCGTCTATATTTGTCTCTTGGTTATTGCATATGGTGGTGGGTTGAGCTTGTTCTTGTGTATTCATCACCAAGAATAAGTAGCATCCGAGAGTTAATGCGGTTCGTGGTTCAAGGTGTCTTTTTCTGGTTATAGAGAGCACTGGAGTTACCGGATCACTCGGAGCTTTGGCAACCACCATAGGAGGTGTGATGTACATGTACCCATTTTAAGGGGGTGCAAGACTTCTAAGTTTGGGCCTCATATTTCTCCTATATACCATGTTAGTATGGTGTCACGATGTTCTGCGTGAATCCATGTTGGAAGGACATCATACCAAAGTCATAAAATTAGGACCTCGGTATAGTTCTATTTTGTTCATCGTATAGGAGATTATTGCTCGACGGCACGTGCCGAGGAGGGATGTTTTGGTGTGTGAAGCTCCAACTTACTTTGGTGTCCTCAGGTTGTCTATGGATTTATCGACTGAATTTCTTCCATTCTTCTCTTCTTCAAGCCCTTGCATGTGTTCTTGGTGTATGTTTCACCGATGTGGAAGTGGTGACTTTTTCCGGTGCTAGCTATTGTGTTTCATATCATATGATGGATTTGTTTGTAACCGAATTCTTCCTTTATCGTATGTATGTTTCGTCCTTGATTTTCCAATGGCGACAATTGGCGATGACATATGGTGCTCGTATTGTGTACGACTCTACGTGGTCTTTGCTGACTCCTTTTGTTATGGAGAAACATGTCCTAGTGCCATCATCTGGTCCTTGATCTGTGATGATATGTTTTCTTTTATCCATTTCGTGTAAGTTTCAAGAATTTTTTTGGATAGCAAGGCAACAATCATTTTAAATACGAGTTTTGCAATCGAGCCTACCTCATCATCATTGGTAGCAGAAGCAATGGCCATGTTGCTGGCGGTTCAACAAGCGCATAGACTCAGATATGATAATGTCACATTCATAGGAGATTGCGGGGAGCTATTCAAGTGTTTAAAAATGGAAGCTACGGAAGGAAGAATGCATGCAACTCACATAAACGAAGCCACCTCCATAGTTAAGGATATAGTGAACATAGCTAAGCAAAATAGGCTCTCCTTTTATCAAGTTCCTTGATATCTTGTTGTAACTGCTGATCAGCTAGCGAAAAAAGCCAGGTGGAATAGACAACAATATGTAATCACCTGGCACTAGCAATGGGCATTGTATAACTCTCATTTCTTATGAAATGAAAATATTGACAAAAAAAAAAATTCAGCGATAGAGACGTGTTTGGATTTTAGGAAGGCCAAATATGATTGTAATAGTCTTTTTTCTCTTTTTTGTCGCGCATTAAAGGATCAGTGAAAGTTACATGTTCGGCAAGTGTATAGAAAAACCATCTACTTCGACAATGCTATGGGTAGTCCTGACAACCGAGGAAACGAAACCAATCCCACCTACTAGTGGATGTTGTTGAAGGATGAGAACAGGGAACTGATATTCCAAGAATTTGAAGCTAATTAACAAAATGAGTCTGAAGAGGATAGAGTAACAAAGTTAGTAATGTAACATTTGATTTTGGACGATTTTGTTCAACTCAACTTGTAACTGATACTCATTTTAATTATCGTTTTAGGTTTATGCACACATATTTAGAAAATATTTAATTTTGCATATTTTCAAAATAAAAATATCATTACCAATACACTTAACCATATCTCAACCAATAGAAAAATAGACGGGAGAATATTATCAATAAATTTTACATTGAAATTCTAAAATAATACTTATTTTGAAACGAATTTTTTTTTTGTTGAAATTTTAAATTGATTATCAACAAAGAAAAAAATACAGGCCACTGAGGTTTATGCTTTCATGAAAAGAAACACAAGTCGTCGCGAGGAAACAAAAACCATAAGAATACTAAGTAGTCCTAGCAAGCCACTGCTGCATCATGGCGCTATAGAAGGCTGGCTTCCTGTGTCGGAGGGAAGAGATCCTATTCCGAATGGTCTTTTCAATGTATTGGACCATCTGGCCAGCGCTAAGGGGATTTCCATGGTGACGCCTACTGTTTCTTTCGCGCCAGATACTGTAAATGCTAGCTTGCAGAGCAAGCTTGAAGAGGCAAGTATCGATCTCCTTCCTGCGAGGAGAAAGAAGGGAAGTGACAGTGATAGCCCAATCAGGATTCACGCGAGATCCCAACATAAAGCCCACTAGATCAATCCACACCGTAAAAGAGTAAGGGCAGGCGAAGAATAGGTGGTCATGAGTCTCATCTGGTTCACCACAAAGGAGACACGGTTGAACACAACCCCAAACTCTACTTCTTGCTCCCGTGGACAGTCTTTCCTGAAAAGCCAACCATGTTATGAATGCAAACCGAGGTATACTCTGTTGAAACCAAGCAACTTTGCACCAAGAGATTTTGGGGTAGTGAACCCTAAGTTGCTCCCATGTTGCTTTACTTGAAAAAGTCGGTTTGTAAACCCCATCCCCGTGGTGCCATAAACGACGATCTACAGCTGCGTCCTCCACCAGAGCTGGAGCAGAGTTAATACAGGCAGGAGCCGTGTATAGTGTATTAACTTCTCTGTTTTTGGATTGAAACGAAAATTTTACTCTACAACGATAACTAAACTTGAAACAGATATAGTATTAACTTCTCTGATTTGGATTGGAATATAATTTAATATATAAAAATTGATGTCAGAAATAAAGAAATAAAGAAATAAAGTTATTAGAAAAAGAATGATGACATGGGTTTTTTCTTCTTAAAATGGAGAGGGTGACGTGGTAGTGACTAGAGGAGCCGTGTATAGTGTTGCCCCTAGTTAGCGTCGTCTCGGTTCGTTGTCAGCTCCACATGTACACTCTTTCTGGTCAAATGTGCTTACTGGTTTAATCAATGCACTTTTATAGGCCTAGATAGGGATCAGATAACCAGATTTTCAGAGGTATTTGTTATTTGTTTCATATGTTATAAATATTAAAATATTTGATTTGTTTTGCTACAAAAAATTACGAATATCCAAAAATATGTAAATATTTGTAGATATTTACGAATAATTACGAATATATTTTTTCTTTTTAATTAATACAAATAATCTAAAAAAAATCGAATAATTTTTTCTTTAAAATATTTTACATGATATAAAAAAGCAGTGAAATTATATGTTTGTAAATTGTAAAATTAGTTATAAGATAGATAAACTTAAGAAAAAAGTTATAAGTATCATAAACAAAATCTTTTTTTTTTACTTGTAATAATTGTATAAGTAATAATGTGAATAAAGTTTATTAAATCATACGTTAAAATAACAATTATATAAACGCATACATTTAAAATTCTACATTTAATCAATATATATATATATGTATTTATATATTTGTTGAAGCGGAGCAGATATCCAGCTTTTAAAATTTTAATATTTGTGATTTATTTTAGTTTTAATGGATATTGATTTTTAGTATTTGATTTCTTTCAAAACTTTACGGATTGCAGATATTTTTAGATGAAATCGAATCAAATTTAACAGATAAAATTCCTAGTCCTGAACTTTTATATGCTTACGAACAATAGTATCAAATGGGGGAAATGTAATTGATGTAATCATTAATATTTCTTTTTACCATTAAAGTTCAGGTTCAGAGAGCCGAAGTTTGTATATTTTAAATAATTTGGAAGATTATGATAATAGTATGAAACCAAGATAAATTATATTTTAAGAATGGAACCTCAAAGCACTAAAAATTTATTAACTCTTAGCCTCTAGATCATAAACTTTTCCAACAAACTTTTACTTATAATTTTTGTCTTTTTATAAGAATATGAAATCTTTTAGCACAATATGACAAAACTGAACGTAATAGTTTAGTTCCTATTGCAATATAACGAGATTCTGCCATAGTATTTTTCTGATTTTTTTCTATACTTTGTAGTATAATGAATAATAAATTCAGTCCATTTATTTAATGTATAAAGATAGTTTAGCAAAATAAGGACGAATGCTTCATCTCATCATATTATTTATTATTTTTTCCTTGTTTTTTTTTTTGCTAAACGTTTTGTGTTTTATTTACTTATGTTTTGATTAAAAATAGATGAAAAGGAAGTAATTAGTATTTTTTTTTGTTTAATTCTGGCTTATTTGATCCGGTTGAAAAAAAATCATTTTAATACGATGTTCATGTTCCACGATGTTCATATTCTTTGTTTATTTTTTTTCTATAAATATCTAATATATTAATTTAGGGTCCTATTTTTATCTACCATTAACAAGTTATAGTAGAACCACTTAAGAAATTAGTTAATATGATATATTTGATTATTTACATTAATAATAAACCAACTATAAATTTGATTTTTTTTTTTAATTATAAAAAAATCTGTTGGGAAATAATCTAACAAAATCTTACTTAAGAATTTAAATATTTTTATAAAATATCATATTAATTAATTTCGTAATTAGTTATATCTAATCTATTAATTTAAGATCATATTTTTATGTACCATTAACAAGTCATAGTAGGACCACTTAAGAAATTAGTTAATATGATATATTTGATTATTTACATTAATAATAAACCAACTATAAATTTGATTTTTTTTAATTATAAAATATATATGTTGAGATATAATCTAATAAAATCTTAATTAAGAATTTAAATATTTTTATAAAATAACATATTAATTAATTTCGTAATTTGTAATATAATATTATTATAAATCAATGTTAACTAAAATTTTATTATCAAAAATAAAATTAAAATTATATACTATATTTTTTATAAATTCTATAATTATATTATTTATTATATAAAAATAGAAGTGCTATATGAATTAAATATGATAAAATTATATTAAATAGGTAAATTAACAAATTTTAGTTTTTTTTAAATTTTTTCACTTAAATAAATTATCACTCATCATTAAAATGAGTTAAATTGGTAAACTATATAATATTTTTATACAAAATAAATTTATTAACATAGGTTAAACTTTTATATCTACAACTACATATTATCTTTCTTTTTTAGAAACTCTCAACAATATATTGTTTAAAATGTTTATATACAATATATAATAGTTTATAATAACCTTTAGTTCATATAGTATTTAAAAAAATGTTATTAGGAAAATATGAAATTTTAGTAATTTATTAAAAATATTAATGACAAATCAATTTTTAATTATATTTTTTTTAAGTATAACAAAATTTGTTGAAAAATATTTAGAAAATATTACCAAAAATTCAAATATCTTTATAAAATAATGTATTAATGTAGTAACAAAAAAAAATTTAAAATTCATGTCATCTTTCAAACTCAAAAATAGTAGTGTAATTTTCAAAGTTTTCTTGACAAAATATAAAATTTTGAAAATAAATATTCAACCTCAAAATAATAATATTTTAAATTTTACAAAATATAAAATCAGAGATTATAAATAATAAAAAAAATTTAAATGCACTACGAAAACAAACTATATATGTTGTAAAAATTAAAGCAATCTAATATTTTGAAATATTAATTAAAATAAAAATAAAACTTAATATCATAATATACAAAAAATCTTATATCAATAAAATTTACTAAAATAATACGATAGATGCTACTATATATAAAATTTACTAAAATAATAGGGTTATAATATTAAAACAGTATTTCTATTTAAAAATTCCGTAAAATACTAAAATAATATATGTTAAACTATATTTTTTTAAGCACAACATGTAAATATAAATTATCTTAAACATATCTTAAACATATTTTTTTCTATAATATAAATAAATAAATTTTAAAAATGTATTATATCAAAAATGTATATATTAAAGAGAAAACATATTTTGAAGAAGATTATCTATTTAATTATTTCATATTGTTATTTTATTGTACCTAACTAGAAAATATATTAGTAAGTAATAAAAATTAATAACAAAGTAAAAGGTATTAAATAAGTCACTATATATTAATAATACTGAATAAAAAATATAAACAATAATATTATAAAGTTACACAACATATAATACCAAAATAGAAATTATATATTTAAAACATTTCTAACAATATCAAATTCATTTATAAAATGAAAAAATATTCGTACGAACATGCGGGTTAAAATGGTAATTAAATCAAACATACAAAAATACATTTAGCTACTTAAAAAAAAAGCATGTAGCTTTTTAATCTCTGCGCAGGTGAAGCCTTTCATCTCAAAAAAAAAAAAAACTCTCTGCCCAGGTGTACGTGACGTAACGTAATCAAACTCGTGGTTTGCATCTTTCATGCGCTACGCCTGAAAGTGATTTGTCTCACCGATAAAGTCCTGATATTCCCTAATAGTGTCGTTTGTACTACCTTTGAGTCACACTGTACTATAAGAAAGTGCGAAGAAATTTATTCTACTACTATTAAATACTCCATCGGTTTCTAAATGTAAGTAGTTTTAGCAAAAAGAGTTTATTTCACAATATAATTAGTTTACATATTTCAATGCATCTTTTTTATTTATTAGATATTGTGTGACCAATGAAATAATGTTAGGTTTTTAATAATTGGTTGAATTAATTGGTTAAATGATATATTTTTTTAAATAACAATTTTCTAAATATTCGTGTTTTTAAGAAAAACTACTTACAATTAGAAACGGAGGGAGTAGTAGATGTAAATCAGTATTTATCATCCTTTAAAAAAAAAGTATTTTTCAGGATTAGAAAGTTACGAGTTTGTGGGCCAATAATTGACACTAGAGAAATATATTGGTGAATGTGTGGTGTTATGAAAATGCAAATAAATAGCCATGTTCTAAAAATCAGTCGTCTATCCGTCAAGACGGTACGCGTCATTTTTTCGTTCCGATTTATGCTAAATCGATTTATTTGCATAAATGTCCGCCTAAACCGCCTAGCCGCCTAAATGACTGCCTAGCCGCCTAGGCGGCCGCCTAATCTATTTATTTATTTTTTTTCTTAATGATATTTTTATTTATTTATTTGATCTAAAATTTTATAAATATCATTTATATTCATAATTTTGATGAAAATTACACTATATTAAGTTTATATATTCTATTTGTGTATTTTATACAATTTTAAACATGAAAATGTATTAATGTTATACACAATTAAAGATTAACATGTTTTATAACATAATAAACCATCTAAAAATTCTGCCCCACATAATTTTCGATTAATCCTTGATTTTTTCTTTAGGCGGTAGGTCCAATCCGACCGTCCGACTAGCGCCTAGCGCTTTCCCAAATAGGGATAAATAGTAACGTTTCTCTTGTATGAACAAAAAGAGCGATTACTAGAAAATTATGTAGGGAGGAAATCATGTAATATCGAAATTGAGACCTCAAAAAGGTTAAGAAGATTAGAGAGGAACCAAAGTGAATGTCGGAAGATACATGAATGAGGTTGGTCCGTTGATGTCGGCTACGAACGGTTGGGCCACGTCATCAATGTGTAATAACCTTGTGGGTTCCACTCTTATTGACCAACTGGCAGTTGACCGTTCTATTTTACGGGGCTGGCCCCACTTTGGCTAAATCTTCGCCGACAATTACTTTTTTAGTTTAATTAAGGGGTTTTAGTAATTTAAACCTCCAACTATTTTTAGATCGGATAGAAAACCTCCAACTACATTTTTATGTTTTTAAACCTTCAACTATTAAACCGTTAATATCGCTAACCTTCCATTAACAAAATCGTTTTTCCTTAGCAGAGATCCGTTAAAACGAAACGCGGTGTTTCATATAATCAGAAAAACGACAAGAGATGCTTATAATTAACATATATTTTAGTGATTTAAATCTCAAACTATTTTTAAATCGGATAGAAAACCCATAACTATAATTTTATGTTTTTTAAATCCTCAACTATTAAATCTTTAATGGCTTTAACCCTCTGTAAAAAATATTTTTTTTTTCTAAACAGTGATCCGTTAAATCGAAACACAGTGTTTCATTTAATCACAGATGTCACAAAATGTTTTAAACCCCTTTAATCAATAGGCATGAACAGTCACAATTCATTCAAAAAAAAAGGTTTTTCTTCATTTTCAAGAACCATCTAAAATGAAATAAGTAAAAAACTCAATTATTTTTAATCTTAGTTTTTGCTTTTCTATTCATTTATTTATCAAAAAGATGAATTTTAGATTGTTAATTAACTTAGGTTATCCATCTCTTTACACTAAAAATTTTACCTAGAATTCACTTTTTTGATAAATTCTAGATAAAATTTCAAATGTGAAGAGATGTATAGGCTAGGTTAAACATTACAAAATTCACATTTTTGATAAATAAAATAAATAAACATGAGAAAAAATAATGTTAGAAACAAATAAAGTTTTTCTTAATTTATCTCAACTTTTAAATAGTATTCTTCGTCCTTTTTTAACCTTATTTTTAAAAGTTGAATAGAAAAGCAAAAACTAAAAAATAACTGAGTTTTTTACTTATTTCATTATAGATGGTTCTTGATAAAAGGGGTTTAAAGCATTTTGTGACATCTGTGATTAAATGAAACACTGCGTTTCGATTTAACGGATCACTGTTCAGAAAAAAAAACATTTTTTACTGAGGGTTAAAGCCATTAAAGATTTAATAGTTGAGGGTTTAAAAACATAAAATTATAGTTGGGGGTTTTCCATCTGATTTAAAAATAGTTGGAGGATTAAATCACTAAAATATAAGTTAATTATAAGCATCTCTTGTCGTTTTCTGATTATATGAAACGTCGCGTTTCATTTTAACGAATCTCTGTTAAGGAAAAACGATTTTGTTAACGGAAGGTTAACGACATTAACGGTTTAATAGTTAAAGGTTTAAAATCATAAAAATATAGTTGGAGGTTTTCTATCCGATCTAAAAATAGTTGGAGGTTTAAATTACTAAAAACTCTTTAATTAATAGTGAAATTGCATCCCATATATACGACTTTTCTTATAATTAACTCAATACCCTGAATCCAACGCCTTGATATCTTTGATGATAGACACAAAACTTGTCACATCATGTGTATTTATCTTTTTTTTTGTAACACGTGTATTTACCTAATTTCCAACTTTTTATGGGTTTTTAGCTAATTGACTCTAATGAATGCTCCCTCCATTTCATATCAGTCGTTTTCTTAAAACTAAAATTTTGTTTCATTTTAAGAGCATCTTCAACTCATCTCTATATTTGTCTCTATAATAGCATTTAGAGATAAAATTACTCCAATCCTACTCTATTTCTTCCTCTAAAATAGAGATTGCATTTTCACCTCTATATTTAGAGGAAAGTATAGCATTCCTCTATTGGGTTGGTTTTCAACTTTTACAAATAAAATGTTCTATTTGTAAAATTTGAAAAGAATATATCAAGAATATTCATTTTTATAGAAAGAAATAGAAGAATACATTGGAGACAAATCCATCTTTATTATAGAGTTTCCCTATTTTAGAAGAAAAAATAGGGAAATACATTGGAGATGGTCTAAGTATCGTTTTATGTTTTCAATGCAAAATTTATTAACAATAATTGTAAAAGTTTATTTTTTTCTTGGTTTAAAATACGGTTACGTGTATAGATAATGATGTTTTTATTTTAGAAATATGCAAAATTATTTTTTTAATCTATGTATATAAATCTAAAACGACAACTAAACTGAAACGAAAGGAATATGCTGCTAGTAATATCAATCAATACAATTAAAACAACAACTTTTTTTTACATTCCCTTTATTTTGTTTAGTATTTAGAGGAGTATCAATGCCATTTAATTTTTTAATTTTTTTTGTAATTATTTAAACTGATCAAATAGGAGGTCTGGGGTTCAAACCCCAGAAAACGCAAATTATGCAGATTATGGAGAAAAAATGTTACAAGAGGTCTTCAGCATGGTGCATGGCGTATCATCGAACATGGATCTCATAGGGCGGCTTGGAGTGATGCAGTCAGACGTGCATTCTCTTATGATGGTAGAATTGTCGGCTGTAGAATCGTCTATGTAATATTTCTCATCGTTGTAATAGCATAATTAATCAGACGTTAAAAAAAAAACTGATCAAACAGATCTGGCAGAATTTGGTTCCTTTTGACGCCGTGTTGCTCCGGTGTTTCGACGAGGTGTTGGGAGACGTGGAAGTGGTTGGAGTCGGCTCTTAGGGTGGGCTTCGCTTATTGGGTGGTAGATATCTTTTTCTGTGCGGTGTTGTCCGGCTTTGAAGGCGCGTGGGGTGTGATTTCGACTCTCCTGGCTCAGATCTGGTATGGTCTTGCGTTGGTGAGGTGTGGCTGTCGTTGGCTTCCTTTTCTTTGCCTTGGTGTCTCGGCAAGGGAGTGTTCCTCTTCAGCCCTCAAGGGCCGACTTTGGCCTTTATTTCTGAAGAGCACGTCAGTGTTTTCTCCTATGGCGGTGCGCGTGAGATGGGTCTGGTTCTTTCTGCTGTTCGGTGAATGGTTCTCAGGTGGTGGCTTTCCGATCTCCTCTTCGTCCTTTGCCTTCCTCCCCCTTCGAATTTGCTGGTGGTGGTTATCAAGTTTTACATTGGTGCGTGGTCTCCGTCTATCTCCGGCAGTCCTCGCTTGTTCAGGTAAAGAAAAGAACCCGCTCTAGTTCTTAGAGTTAGGAGTACGTGTGGAGCTTGGTTAGCTTCGTGGGTCTTCGGTGCTCTCTAGTTTCACAGAGATGGCATGCTTAGGTGTTTCTCCATCCCAGTGTCATGGCGGTCAGTTGATTGCTCTGTCAGGTGATCTCCTTTTCTTTTCAGTACATGTTCTCTTCCACCTTTGTCATGACTGCCTTCTTTGCAGCCCGGTTTTATGTGCTTAGTAGCCAGTAGTTGTATAAGTGTGAGTGAGAGTGAGGTAGCTTTGGCTCCTCTCTGGATTAACAACAATCCGAAAGGTGAACATAATGTAAGGCCCGGAGTTGCTCTCGCGACTTGTCTGTGTTGTCTGACCATTCTCCAGTTGAATATGTGTTGTCGTACCATTTTACTTGAATCCCTCTTGTCCACTGCTGTTTATCCCCGTATAAGGTTGATTATATTCGGATTTGGTGTCTCTTTTTGCTTTACTTTCAAGTTGTACTTCTTTTTTTGTTTCTCTTCTATGTTTATCTCTGTAAAACATCTGTTCCAGTGTTTTTAATATGAAAGTCGCTTAAAAAAAAAGGAATTTACTGTTGTACAAAAATATGCCACTTATTAAGGCTCTGAATGTTAATGTGCAGAAGAACTGTAGTGCAGTTGTACTAATAACAAAAACATATATATACATATATATGTGTAGAGGTTTTTGTTACTTTTTACGATGGTGCGTAGGCCTGGATTCGCGGGTCAACCCGCCCCGCACGACCCGCCAACCCGCGGATCGTTTCTTTTTTTTTAGTTAAAATTTCGACCCGTTCAACCCGCAAAGAAATAAACTAATACCCGCATCCGCCCCGCTTTATTTTGCGGGTAACCTACGGGACCCGTGGGTTATATTTTTAATTAAAAAATAATTATTTAATTAGTTTTTCTATAAAATAATATATTTATAAGTAATTTTTTATATTATTTTTTAAAAATTTAATTTTAAAAATAATAATTAATTATTTTTCTAAAAAAAATCATATTTTTCATTTTTATTTTTATTTTATTTTGCGGGTTGGCGGGTATCCGCAAATCAAAATCCACCAACCCGCACCCGTCCCGCATAAAATATTCTTAACCCGCACCTGCACCCGCAACTTGATTTTTTCAAAACGTTCGACCCGTACCCACTCCACGGCGGGTCAAAAGGGGCGAGCTCCGCGGGCTTTGATTTAAATTCCCAGGCCTAATGGTGCGGTGCAGTGCGGTCGGTCGTCCAAGCCTACGTTAAAATACATACAAGTAACTTATAAAAAATAATATACGTAGGTATAGAATTAGACGGTCGATTTAGTGACGTTGCGAATAAAAATAAAAAAACGATGGGCCTTCGTAGTTGTACGTACTCGACAACATGCGTGGCGATGACTCACCTTATCATTATTGCTTTTACAGTACTCCTATATCTTGAGAAGGTCACAGTTTTTTGGCAATCTTCATATGTAAGATTTTTATTTATTTTGCTAAATTTGAGCCATTAATATTTTAAAAATGGCCATGAAACAAAATAAAAACAAATATATGTGTTAATAAGTTATAACCGTAGTAAATCTCACAAGTTCATAAGTTATTTTTCTTGAAAATTATTCAAATAATAATACATATAATCTCATAGGTTAGCAATTTTACTTGACTATATAAGTATTTATTTTAAATATTGTTAAAATATTTCCTTTGCAATTTTAATCTACGGTTGGCTATGTATAACTAGGCCTATGTATCACTTTTGAATGGTAAAGGTCCGATTTTTGAAAACACTCTTTGGAGAATAGTTTGAACTTCGATATGTGATCTCCTAATTATAAAAAGGACAGAAAAGTTAACTCACGTAGAACTAGTTTATTTTTTTTGCAACTAGCACATTGTTGGAGAATCTGAAATGTAAACAGGGTTAAAGTAACAGTAAGCTTATGGAATTTTTAAAAACATATTATGAAAAAAATGTAGCGACTTGTTCGAGGCCACGATCAGTATAAAGAAAACTTGATAGGCACGGAGAATCGCTTATTGTTGTTGCCAACCTTCAACGTAGAACTAGTTTTATTTTCGATATTTTTATAGATTGTCTAAAGGGATAGCATGCTTGGTATGCAATGAAGAAGATACACCCACTTTTTTTTTAAGAAGAAGCTACGCTGTATGCTTCTCTTTTGTCAACGCCATTTCACGACCAATATGACAAAACGTCATTCATTTGCTACACATACTTGGCATATATATAAATATATATCAGGTAAACAAATTCATGGCATGCGTTTTAACATTTTTTTTGTCGATGCAGACGTGCAGCAGGGCTCTGTATATGTATATATGTGCGTATAGATACGTGTGTTATTTTGTATTGTGAGGCTCCTTCAGATATCCGTCGGGACACGATCAAGCTCAATAGACATTTTAAAGCTCAACTAGATTTTGATCCGCGCAACTGCGCACATGTTTGTTTTCACTTTTCTATACATAAATTATTGTTTTAGAACACAAGTGTATATATTTTTAACGTTAACAGTATACTTAAATATTTATATAACTATTTCAAATAAAATAATTTTATAATTTACATATTATGATTAATCAATTGTTTAAAATCGTATAAATTTGTCAATTCTTATTATATTTTTATCTTATTGTATTTGCATTTAGTTATTAAAAAAATTAATATATTTATGTGAAAACATATTTAAAAATTAGTTTGTATTTAATTTATGTTAAATTCTGACTTGTCTTTCAAAGCTGGATTTCTTTTTACCAATATATTTTATGCTTATTCATTTTAGATAATATATTATTGTATATACAAAAGTCTAAGATGTGTTAATTTTTAGACATGTATTATATAGTTTGCTAATTTTAAGCCGTTCTATCATCATATTATATTTTAAAAATAAACAGTTTATATTTATGAAAATAAAATTTATAAATTTATCAATTGAATATACTTTTATCATATTTATTTAAGTATAATAATTATATTTTAACATGATCATGACTATAAAGTAGATAAATTAGGATATAATTTATTTATGTTTTATTTTATAAATGATAACTTAAATACATTAATTTATTGTTAAAATATTTTTACACAGATTTATTAGAATTTTAAAATATAATATATAAATGAAAATATATTATATTATTAAAATATATATTATATTATATTATATTTAAAATGAAAATATATTATGATTAAAGTAGTTACAAAGATTTTATATTATTAGCTTTAAAGAAATACATGTTAATTTTTATATATATAGTTTGCTAATGTTAACCCATTTTACCAACGTATTAGATTTTATTTTTGAACATAAATATTTTATACTTACGAAAATAAAATTTATAGTTTTATAATTTTAATACAATTTTATGATATTTATCTCAATATAATATTTTTCTTTTAAAATAATTGATTATGATTATATAATAGATAAAATATTATAGAATATTTTATTTTCATTTTATAAACGATAACTGAATATATTAATGTATAATAATATTTCAAACTAATTTCGAAATTAGTATAAATATTTAAATATAATTTCGAAAATGAATATCTTGCAAAAATCTTTTAAAATAGATTTGTTAAAAATTTAAATTAAAATGAAAAGATATCAAAAGATATTATGATTAAAGTATTTTAAAAACTCTATGTATTATTAGTCTTAATAAAATACATTTAATAAGATTTCTAAGTGATTAGCCAAATTAAAAAATCACACATGAAAGAAGTCATGACTTCTATTTTAATATATAAGATATAATTATATTATTTCTTTTTCATATAGAAATGTAGCCTTCAAATCTAACCTAAATAAATATTTGTCGCCAGCACGATAAGAGAGAAGGGGCTTTCTCCCTCTTTATCTCTCTGTATCTTTTAGAGAGAGAAAGTCGTCGCCTTGTCTCACCGGTTTTCCGGCGTGGTGTCTTCCATAGATCGATACCAAGAGTGGATACTACCCTTGAAAGGCAAACCAATTCCTTGGAGTCTGTTCTGGCATGGGTGACTTCCTTAGCACCTTTGGCTGGCTTTTGGCTCCGGTTGGTTCACCTCTCCTTCGGTGTTCAACTGGCTTTTGGCTCCGGCGACGGTCGCTTGTTCTTTGGCGGTGTTGCTGGCTTATCTACAGATTCCTTCCGGATCTTGTTCGAGCTTCGCTTCCTTGATCATCTTTAGTTTCCATCGACTCCCGATCTTAACATGCGTATGTTTCTTCCTCGCCTCCTTGTTAAAAATTTAAATTAAAATGAAAAGATATCAAAAGATATTATGATTAAAGTATTTTAAAAACTCTATGTATTATTAGTCTTAATAAAATACATTTAATAAGATTTCTAAGTGATTGGCCAAATTAAAAAATCACACATGAAAGAAGTCATGACTTCTATTTTAATATATAAGATATAATTATATTATTTCTTTTTCATATAGAAATGTAGCCTTCAAATCTAACCTAAATAAATATTTGTCGCCAGCACGATAAGAGAGAAGGGGCTTTCTCCCTCTTTATCTCTCTGTATCTTTTAGAGAGAGAAAGTCGTCGCCTTGTCTCACCGGTTTTCCGGCGTGGTGTCTTCCATAGATCGATACCAAGAGTGGATACTACCCTTGAAAGGCAAACCAATTCCTTGGAGTCTGTTCTGGCATGGGTGACTTCCTTAGCACCTTTGGCTGGCTTTTGGCTCCGGTTGGTTCACCTCTCCTTCGGTGTTCAACTGGCTTTTGGCTCCGGCGACGGTCGCTTGTTCTTTGGCGGTGTTGCTGGCTTATCTACAGATTCCTTCCGGATCTTGTTCGAGCTTCGCTTCCTTGATCATCTTTAGTTTCCATCGACTCCTGATCTTAACATGCGTATGTTTCTTCCTCGCCTCCTTGAGGGTCGGGACATCTTCAAGCTTATCTATATCTTCAAAGATGTTCCGGATTTCATTCAGGTTAAGCGATGTGTGAAGATTGGTTGGTTGTTGATTGAAGTTGTTTGAAGCGAAGATTTGGCCTTGGTTTTGGTTCGTTCGGTGGCTCTGCACAAAAGTCGATTTGGCTAGGGTTCGTGTAACTCTCTGATGATGGAGCTCATGCGATTAAACTGATGGCGTTATAGCTCTTCAATTTGCTAAAATTGTCCGACGGGTCTCTTCTTCTCCGGTATCCTGTTTCCGGTGTGTCAGGTGGATCTACGGGGAGTTGTTCCGGCGACGATTTTCATGTCGTGAAGTTCGGTGGCGTTTCAGTTATCGGGCACATGTCTATCCAACGCTAACAGGGTAACGCGTGGATGTGTCCGGATCGACTCACTTTCTTCATCTTGAGCTTTCTTTTTGTCTCGTTTCATTTTGGGCTTTTTTCTGAGCATGTCTCATGGTTAGGTCTCCTTGTATTTATTGGTCTCTAGCTTTTGGGCTTTTATAATAGGAAAAATTGCCAAATATGACTCACAACTTGATTTCAAACACAAAGGATAACCCAAACTTGAATCAAATGCAAAAGTAACTTAAAAGGCTATTGAAATTACAATCAACCCCTTGTGAACAAACAAAAAAAACAATTTTTTTTAATGTTTCTAACCCCCTGTAAAGTCGTCTGAACTAGTTTTACTTAGAAATAATTTAAAAATTTTGTAAAAAATATATTGATAAGTGAAAAATTGAAATCATGTAATTAACATATGTTTTAAGAGATATAAATTAAGATATAACAAAAGTTAATAGTTTTCAACATAGATGAGTGAAAGTAGTGAGTAATGATATTCTTTGGTTTAGGTTTTGCCGACATATGTTGTAGTATTGTATGTGTTCTTAGGGTTAGATTTTGGAATGCATAAATATTTTTTTGAAAACTTTAAAATTTACCTAAGTGTTTTTATTTCTGTGTATAGTAAACACTATTTAAGTATAACTACGGGTATATAACGTGGTTAGTTAGTTAATTTAGGCAATTTAGTTTAGAGATTAAATTTAAGGCCTGGGACGACTTACTAGTAAGTCGTTTGATGTACAATATTCAACAGACGACTTACTAGTAAGTCGTCCAAACCGGACCAAACCTTTAATTTTACAATGTACTTTTAAACCTAACCGGATTATTTACCGGCCATATATAAGGTGTTTTTTTCCACTGTTTATCGAAAATCAGAAAACCCTAAAGCTGTTTCTCTCAAAGGCGATTTTGAAGGCGATTTCCGTCGATTCTCTCTAATCCATCGTTCTCATCGTTCTCATCGTTCTCATCGTTCTCACCGCCGGTTATCTCTCCACCGTTATCGCCGTCGTTCTCATCACCGTTCTCACAGCCGCTTCCTCTATTTAAGATCCGAGAGGAAACCCTAGTGCGCATTCTCTCAGAGGCGTCTCGTTGAACTCCGCCGCCGGTAAGTTATATCTCTTACTGTCGAGTGATTGATTGAGGAAAAGATGAACATAAAACTGGAAGTCTTGGAAGACTTATAATTAAGTCGTCTGGACTTTTCAGACGACTTAATTATAAGTCTTTCAGCTGGAAAACTTGCCAGACGACTTAATTATAAGTCTTTGATTGTTTGAGATGGTTGTCTTTGATTGTTTTGCAGGCAAAAAAAATGGAGATGCCAGAACTCCCCCGTAGGATATATACATTAGGAGAAGAGCCCCCCGCAGTGCATAGCATTTCGTATCATACTTGCTGGACGTTGCATGCTGCTTTAAAGAAAGCTCTTCATGATGACGAATATAAAGAGCTGAAGGAGTCGAAGTTGGGAGTTTTCATCAAGTTCCAAGAGCTGGGATTTGATTGGGCTTCAAGGCTGGTTCACTACATGCTCGGTTTCCAGTTGGACATAAAGAAGAAGTATGAGCTATGGAGTCTCGTTGGTCCAGAACCTGTGAGGTTTTCACTGTTAGAGTTTGAAAACCTCACTGGTCTAAACTGCGAGTACATCGAGGACCTTGAGAGACCTCACTCTATTGTTACAAAGGAGGTAACTTCTTTTTGGGAGATGCTGGGAGTTCATGTCGAAGCTGGACCATCTACTCAGGAGATAATAACAGCACTTGAGAGATGCGAAGGGTGGTCTCGGGATGATCGCAAGCGGCTCGCGTACCTTGCCATCTTCACTGAATACATTGAAGGGAGAAAGTATTCAACCCTTACACGGGTTAGTCTGGCAAGGCTAGTGATGGAGCTAGAATGGTTTGAGAATTATCCATGGGGGAGAGTCGCGTTTAAGGTGCTGATGGACTCTGTGAAGGGCAGAGATATTTCGGGTTGTTACACTATTAATGGGTTTGCGCAAGCTCTCCAGGTCTGGGTGTACACAACTCTTCCGGAATTGGGTGCTACTTTTGGTAATCCTCTTCCAAACAATCCGTCTCCACCGATACTGGCTTACAAGGGTCGCAAAGGACGCAGACAGTTTAAAGAGGCTATCATCAGTCAAGTATTTACTTCAATCTGGACAATTTCGCAGAAGACTTATAATTAAGTCGTCTGATAAGTCTTCCAACAACTGGACAACTTAGTAGACAACTTATAATTAAGTCGTCTGGAAAGTCTTCCAGCTGGAAGACTTAGTAGAAGACTTAATTATAAGTCGTCTACTAAGTCGTCCAACTTGAAGACTTTCCAGACGACTTAATTATAAGTCGTCTGCGAAGTCTTTTCTTTCCATCTTTCTTAATTCGTCAAATATCTAAGTTCATATCTTCTATTTACTGTAGACTAGGGTGATCAACTTTGTTCTAAAGGACATGGGTCAAATGTTTCCAAAATGGGATTTTGATGTTGAGGACACGCACGCGGAGAACATAATTAAACTCATATTTGTGAAGAAACCGTGGAAGTGGACCATGGATTGCTGGGAAGTCACCGGTACTTAGGTCAATACAAAGCCGGCGGTTGTGAGTCCAGTGAAGAAAAAGGTAGTGAAGGAAGATAGTCCAAGACCTCGGAAGAAAGCTCGTAAAGAGGCACCTGCTGAAGCTAGTGAAGAGGCAGCTGCAGAGGCTAGTGAAGAGGCAGCTGCAGAGGCTAGTGAAGAGGTGACTACGACTGTTGGTGGGTTGACCAAAGAGGATATTAAAACCATGTTCAAGGACATAGCTGATGCCCTGAGGGAAGGGTTTGGGACGTGCCTTAAGGAGATCAAGTATCTGTCGGAAAGGGTGGAAGCTGTGGAGAAGAAGGTTGGTATCACCACAAAACGGAAAGGGACATCATCTCAAAACACTACCTCTCCAACTAAACCGACGCTCGAACCCGGGGTTAGTAACGAATCCTCTCCCAACAAGAGATTGACTAGACAAAGTCTTAAGAATAAGAATTGAAAAGTTGCATTTGCTTTGTTTCTTGTATGTCAGAACATGTGTGCTTTGTTTATAGTGTATGGATTTTATATATGTATTTTGTTTCATGTTTGAAGACACTCATTGGTTATTATTGTTTGAAATGGATCTTTGGTTATTATTGTATAAACCCATCTTGTATATTGCAGAGTGAAAGTGTCAATGAGACGAACGCGGGAAGGAAGAGCTTGGCAGAGGATAAAGGTCCAGATGTGCCCGCAACTGTGCCCGCAGATGCTAGTTCCTCGGAAGATAAAGCTCCAGAACCGAGCCTTGTTCTATTGGACAAAAATCAATCCACTGTTTCAGATTTACAGAAGGAGGATGCTAGATATCTAGAAAAGAGGGATGCTGCTTTGGCACTTTATCATGCAAAGAGTGATCGAACAAGGAAACTTGCTGCCTCACAGCAATCTCCTTATATGGTAAACAACACGGCCAGAGTGATCATTTCAAACAGAAAGCTTTATCCAGGCTATAATCCTTTTGCACCAATTGACAAGAAGAAGTTGAAGGAGCTCGTTGATTGGTTGAAACTTGTCCGTAAGTGTTTGCTTTTCCCATAATAGCTTGCTTTTCACATAATAGCTTGCTTTTTCCATAAAACCTGATTGCTTTTAAACATTTTGTGTTTGCAGTCATTATAGAACAGCTCTCGATAAAAAACAACTTAAAAGTAGAACTTAGTGGTATCAAATCCTCCAAACTCCCTAGAGTGGCTGGAGGACTGTGTAAGTCTTCTGCTATGACGTAGACTACTTATTTGTAAGTCGTCTGGTAAGTCTTCTACGTAGACGACTTATCAGACGACTTAATTCGTCTATGACTTACTAGTAAGTCGTCTACGTAGAAGACTTACCAGTAAGTCGTCTGATATCTTCTGACTTGTACTCTATTTTATATGCAGCATATTGATGCTTGGATTAATGTGCTGAGGAAGAGGTACGACGCTAACCCACAACATTTCAGGAGCGAGAGAATGTGCTTCCTTGATCATCTCTTTGCTCAGCAATGGAGATTCAACTTCAAGGATTTTAAGGACTCAAAGCCCGATCACAACGGTTTAGGAAGAAGACTCCCTGGTGGGGCGTGGAATTATTATGCAGGCACTATACCATCATTTTGTTGAGATGAGATCAATATATAGGAAGAGAAAGACATGAGGAGTTGAGTATGATGAAGAGGCCGTAGTAATACTAGTTACTCGAGTAACTTACTAGTATACTAGTTATACTAGTTACCCGGGTAACTTTGGAAGAAGAAGAAGAGAAGCCCTATTCCCTTAGCTAAGGCATCAGTCCGTTGCAAGGGAAGAGGAGGTGCGTGTGACAGGATGGAGAAGAGCTTGATAAAGCAAAAGGAGCTTTATGCACAAGGAAGAAGCTCATTGGATGGTTTTAATTAAAGCAAACCTTATCTCTTGTAATAGTGCTACTTTATGAAAATCTTATCCTATTGTTGCCTCCTCATATATATTGTAAACTCTGATCAGATTAATAATTAAGAAGTATGAGATTATCTCTCTAGACTCTCTTTCTTGTTCATGATGATTCTTAAATACTCTTAAACATGATTACTACATAATCTCTCTACAAATCTCCCATTAACCTTCTCTAATCTACCTTTAATCTCTCAATACCTACTATATTCTCTAAAATCATATGGTATCAGAGCCAGGTTGGCTTTGGTATTGAGAAACCTCGTTCCATTTCTTTCTTTCTCTAGCTCGTGTGTCCTTGTGTTCTTGCTCTTGTGTTCTTGAGGGTTCCGTGAAGATGTGTGATAAAGTTGAGTCCTGTGGTGCTGTGCTTTGAGTTCGTGTGTTCTTGAAGTCTGGTACTGTGTGTTCTTCAGCTGAGTTGCAAGTTTGAAGCTTTTTGGTAATTTCTGGTTCAAGCAAGAGAAGATGGAAGGAAACAACTTCAGCAAGCTAGTTACTGTCCCGGTTGCGTTGAAGGGTGGTTCAAACTACCTCTTGTGGTCTAGATTGGTCAAGACTGCCATTGGAAGGCTAGGGCTGTGGAGCCACATCACTGATGATGGTCTGAAGCCAGTGGCCAAAGAAACTGAAGAAGGTGAAGAGGAAAATACTCTCACCAAAGCTGAAGCCAAGAAGTGGGTACAAGAAGACTTTATGGTGCTCTCCGTGCTGCAAGGATCTCTTGATGTTCCTCTTCTTGAAGCTTACAGCTACTGTGAGACTCCCAAACACTTGTGGGAGACTCTCTCAAAGACGTTTGGAAACGTCTCCAACATCAGCCGTGTGTTTGAGCTGAAGAGAGTCATTAACTCCATGAAGCAAGATGGAGGAGAGCTCACCAAACACATGGGAAAGTTTGGATCATTATGGTCTGAACTTGAAAGTCTAAGACCTAACACCACTGATCAAGCAGCTCTTATGGAAAGAAGAGAACAAGATCAAGTGTTTGGGTTGTTGATGACATTGGATCCTTGCTACAAGGATGTTATCAAACACATCTTGAGATCGCCTAACCTACCATCCATGGAGGAAGTATGCGCGCAACTTCAGAAGGAGGAGGGATCTCTTGGCCTGTTTGGAGGCAAGGGTGAGCTTACTATGGCTCATCAAGCTGAAGGAATGCAAGCAAACAAGGCTGCATACAGAGGCTCAGGAAGGAAGTATGAAAAGTATGAGGGAGGCTGTGAGCATTGCAAGAGGACCGGTCACAAGAAGAGTGAATGTTGGATCCTACATCCTCACCTCAGGCCACGCGGGGTCAACAGGGATAGGGAAGCAACGGCTCATCTTTCTGCTGAAGCAAATGGTGTTGGTTCATCTGGAGCTAGCTCATGCGCTAAAGTGGGTGAAAGTGAAGGTAGAGCCTTGACGTCTCATCAACTGATTGAAAAGGGTATGGATCAGGAGGTATTCAAGAGAGCTGACCTTGAAGCCTTCTTCAAAGCTCTTAAGGAGTCTGGTAACACCCTCGGAAACACCCTTGGATACTCATATGCTGCTCATACATTGCCTAGTAATACTGATAAATTAATAGACATTTTTAAAAGCTCTTACACTGCTGCTAGTAATCCTAGTAATACTGATAAGTTACTAGACATGTTTAAAAGCGCCTACACTACTGCTAGTGAGCCTAGTAATACTGATAAGTTACTAGACATGTTTAAAAGCGCCTACACTACTGCTAGTGAGCCTAGTATAACTAGTAAGATGTTAGGATTACTAGGATACCTGATAAAACAAAATGAACCATCAAGGACTAAGATTACTAGAAACATGCATAAACCTTTGATCATTGATTCTGGTGCATCTCATCATATGATTAGTGATAATAACCTGATTAAAGACATAGAACCGGCTCATGGATATGTTATGATTGCTAATAGAGATAGAATTCCTATTAGAGGAATTGGTAAACTAAAACTGGTTGAGAAGGATTCAAAAGCATTCTTCATGCCTGAGTTTACTTCTAATCTTTTATCTGTCAAAAGATGCACCACTGATCTTCAATGCAATGTTATCTTTAGTCCTGATGATGTTAAGTTTCAGGATATTAAAAGCAGTAAGTTGATTGGGCAAGGAGCAATCAAAGGAGACCTTTATATGCTTGAAGATCTTAGTCCCATCTCTAGTTCTTGTTTCTCCTTTAGTTATGTTTCTTCCTTAAGTAAAGATGCATTGTGGCATGCTAGACTTGGACATCCACATGTTAGGGCCTTAAACATTATGTTACCAGATGTCATGTTTAAAAATAATGATTGTGAGGCATGTATTTTGGGCAAACATTTGTAGGACAGTGTTTCAAAGATCATCCACTATTTATGATAATTGCTTTGATTTGATTCACTCTGATGTTTGGACTGCGTCTTGTTTATCTAGGGATGATTATAAGTATTATGTCACATTCATTGATGAAAAATCCAAATACACCTGGTTAACACTCATCAAAACAAAAGATAGGGTTCTTGATGCATTTAAAAATATGTTACTAACCATTATCATGCCAAGATTAAGATTTTCAGGTCAGATAATGGTGGGGAATACATAGGCCACACATTCAAAGATCACCTAGCTCAACATGGGATTCTAAATCAGACTAGCTGTCCTTACACTCCACAACAGAATGGAGTTGCTGAAAGGAAGAACCGACACCTCATGGAAGTGGCCCGTTCAATGATGTTCCACAAGAGTGTCCCTAAGAGATTTTGGAGTGATGCTGTGATGACTGCTTGCTATCTAATCAACAGGATACCAACCAGAATCCTAGAGGATCAGTCTCCATTTGAGGTACTCAACAAGAGTCGACTAGTTCTAGATCACTTGAGGACATTTGGGTGTGTGTGCTATGTACTGGTGCCAGGAGAGATGAGAAACAAACTTGAAGCAAAGAGCACCAAGGCTATGCTTATTGGATATTCCGCATCTCAAAAGGGATACAAGTGTTTTGATCCCACTGCTAGAAGAGTCTTGGTGTCCAGGGATGTGAAATTCATGGAAGATAAAACGATATTATGAAGAGAAGAATTGAGAGGAGCTTGAAGGGCTTTCTCAACCATCAGATAGAGCTGCTAGTTTGAGAAACATACTAGAAGAACTCGGTATTGGTGTGTCCCAGGATCAGAGCAGGCGTGAAGAGCCTACTCAAGTGGCCGCTGAAGAACCAACCCACTTTGAACATGAGGGAGGAAGTGAATCTGAAGCTGAAGGGTTAAAAGATCAAGGCTCAGAAGAAGCTGGAGGTCTAGAAGATCAAGGCTCAGATTCTCCTGTCCAAAGTGGAGATGAATCAGGAAGAGAAGTTCAGAATGAAGGTCAGGACGCTGGAGAAGAAATCCAGCTACAAGAGGAAGCTGTAGAGGGACAAGTAGAAGTTCCTTTGAGAAGAAGCACACGAGTAAGGAGGGATGCTTCCGAGTGGGCAAACACAAGAAACTGGGTAAACACGAGAGTGTTATACAATGCCCAGGCTTTGGAACATCCTTCCCAAGCTGTGTGCTCCTTTGCTGAGTTTCCGGAAGAGCACTACTCCTTTATGGTAAGCTTAGATGAAAGCTATGTGCCAAGAAGCTATGAAGAAGCAATGCTGATTCAAGAGTGGAGAGATTCAGTCAATGATGAGGCTGATGCCATGATTAGAAATGATACATGGTATGAGAGTGAGTTGCCTAAGGGGAAGAGAGCTGTGTCATGCAAGTGGATCTTCACCATCAAGTACTTACCTAATGGGAAGATTGATAGGCGTAAGACAAGGCTGGTAGCAAGAGGTTTCACACAAACCTAAGGAGAGGATTACATTGATACTTTTGCACCTGTTGCAAAGCTTCATACCATTAGAATTGTACTATCAGTTGCAACCAACCTTGGGTGGGATTTTTGGCAAATGGATGTGAAGAATGCTTTCCTCCAAGGAGAGCTAGAAGATGAAGTCTATATGCTACCACCTCCGGGTCTTGAAGGAATGGTGAAGCCAGGAAATGTTCTTAGACTGGAGAAAGCCATCTATGGATTGAAACAATCACCTAGAGCATGGTACAATAAGCTAAGCACAACACTGAATGGTAGAGGCTTCAGGAAGTCCGAGCTTGATCACACTCTCTTTACTTTCAATACTCCATCAGGTATTATTGTTTTGCTTGTGTATGTGGATGACATCATCATAACATGCAGTGATAAAGAAGGAATCCGAGCCACCAAGGAGTTTCTGAAATTAGTATTTGATATAAAGGATTTGGGAGAGATGAAATATTTTCTTGGGATTGAGCTGTGCAGATCCAAGGAAGGGTTGTTTATCTCTCAAAGGAAGTATGCATTGGATCTCTTGAAGGATGCTGGTGCGTATGGAGGAAGAACAGCCAAGATGCCTATGGAGGATGGGTACAAGGTTCCACGTGAGGGGGAATTTGAAGACAGCAAGCTGTTCCATGATCCAAAGCTGTATAGGAAGCTTGTGGGGAAGCTGATATACTTGACCATCACTAGGCCAGACATTTGTTTTGCTGTGAATCAAGTGAGCCAGCATATGCAAGCCCCAAAAGAGCATCACTGGCGCATGGTGGAGAGGGTTCTCATGTACCTGAATGGAACTCAAGGGCTTGGAATATGGATGGGCTGCAATAAAAGCACTGAAGTTGTGGGTTATTGTGATGCTGATTGGGCTGGTGATATAGCAGACTGAAGGTCTACAACAGGCTACTGCACTTTCATTGGAGGAAACATGGTTACTTGGAAGAGTAAGAAGCAGAAGGTTGTATCATGCTCTAGTGCTGAAGCTGAGTATAGAGCTATGCTAAAGCTTACCAACGAGTTGGTATGGATCAAAGGGATTCTTAGGCACTTGGAGATTGAGCAAGCAACACCAATGACTATGCATTGTGACAATCAGGCGGCTATACACATTTCTACAAACTCAGTGTTTCATGAGAGGATGAAGCACATTGAAGTAGATTGCCACAAGGTGAGGCAGATGATAGTCTTGGGAGTGATCTTGCCATGTTATACAAGAAGTGAAGATCAGTTGGCAGATGTGTTCACCAAGGCTGCAAGACAAAAGACTATGTAGTCCATTCACATCAGATTAGGACTCATAGATCTTGGGAGAGAAGGAGCTGATCCCCTAAGTCATGAGGTCTTTAATCTTTTTCCCTCATCAAGGTTTTGTTCCAATGGGTTTTCCTTGGTGAGGTTTTTAATGAGGAAGATCTCATGGCTATCCAAGCTTAGACTTTCACAAAGCTGAGCTTGAGGGGGAGTGTTGAGATGAGATCAATATATAGGAAGAGAAAGACATGAGGAGTTGAGTATGATGAAGAGGCCGTAGTAATACTAGTTACCCGAGTAACTTACTAGTATACTAGTTATACTAGTTACCCGGGTAACTTTGGAAGAAGAAGAAGAGAAACCTTATTCCCTTAGCTAAGGCATCAGTCCGTTGCAAGGGAAGAGGAGGTGCGTGTGATAGGCTGGAGAAGAGCTGGATAAAGCAAAAGGAGCTTTATGCACAAGGAAGAAGCTCATTGGATGGTTTGAATTAAAGCAAACCTTATCTCTTGTAATAGTGCTACTTTATGAAACCCTCATTCTATTGTTGCCTCCTCATATATATTGTAAACTCTGATCAGATTAATAATTAAGAAGTATGGGATTATCTCTCTAGACTCTCTCTCTTGTTCATGATGATTCTTAAATACACTTAAACATGATTACTACCAAATCTCTCTACAAATCTCCCATTAACCTTCTCTAATCTACCTTTAATCTCTCAATACCTACTCTATTCTCTAAAATCATACATTTTGCCAATCGAACAAGGTTTGGGGGACGGATATTGATGATATCTATGCGCCAGTAAACTTCCCCGACAGTCATTGGATTGCTATGTGGATATCGATCCTTACGAGGCACATAGTCGTCTTTGACAGCATTTTTTCCAGTATCTCCCCAGAAGTACTCGATGTGGTAATGGAGCCTTTTCTCTACATGGTCCCTTATCTGCTTGTTGAGTGCGCTTCCTCAGACGAACTACGTGCCCAATACAGCATGGAGCCATTCACATATGAGAGACTGACCAATATACCTCCGGCCCGAGCTGTTGATTGTGGCGTGTACACTCTAAAGTACATTGAATGTCATGCTCTTGGGATAGAGTTTAGTAAAAAAGACTTTGCTAAGGCCAACGGGAAGAGTATGAGGGATAAGATTGCGGTGGATATATTTCAAGAGCTTCCTGACGCGCATGAGTTCGAAAACAAGGACATGGATGACAACCTGGGTGCGTATGACGGGTGATAAACATGCCACGTTAGATTATTTTGTATGATAGATTAGGCTGATGTGTGTATTTGAGCTTGATCCCTATTTTGTATTTGAACTTGATCCCTATTTTGTAACTATATTCTGCGCAGAAGACTTACAGTTAAGTCGTCTGGAATGTTGGACGACTTAACTATAAGTAGTCTGGAAAGTCTTCTGAGCAGTGACCTTTTATAACTATATTTCGGATAATATAAAGGGCAAGACCATCTCGAATTTGTTTGGTAGTGCAATTTGACAAAGAAGTTGACACAGATAAGTTCATAACACAAATTTTTAGTACATAGACTGAACACTGGACGACTAACTTGAAGGTCTTATGGAAGAAAAAACCTTGGACGACTAACTGGACGACCTTCTGGACGATTTAATTGAAGGTCTTCTGGAAGACTAAACACTAGACAACTAACTTGAAGGTCTTCTGGAAGAAAAAACCCTGGACGACTAACTGGACGACCTTCTGGACGACTTAATTGAAGGTCTTCTGGAAGACTAATCACTGGACGACTAACTTGAAGGTCTTCTGGAAGAAAAAACCCTGAACGACTAACTGGACGACTTAATTGAAAGTCTTCTGGAAGACTAATCACTGGACGACTTACATTGTGGTTTCGTATGGCCAATTTCCTTGCATTTTGAGCATCTATAAACCCTGTGTTGCTTCTGGGGTTTGCGTCCTCTCATCCTGGATAGCTCCAACCAAGATTGCCATCTTGATTTCTTCTGTCTTCCCAGACCACGCTTTACTTCCGGAGGAAAGCATGTGCGTTCCTCAACTTGTTGTCGAACACAAGGATATATATTCTCTGAGTATCCTGCAAACAAAAAATCCTTTGAGTACACTGGACATACAAGTGTGGAGATAGGCAAACCAACAGATGTTCCAGCATCTATAGCATGAGAGCAAGGTATTTTCTCCACTGCATAGACACCACAATCACACTTTCCATGTTCCAAATCAACCACACAGACCATTTTCCCACCTTTCACAAAGAATCGCCATCCATCAATTGGTTGTACCGTCATCATATCCGCTATCTCCGATCGAACAGCAAGCAAGTATTCAAGACCTCGACTATGTTGAGTTGGGAGACTCAAAGCATCTTCTCTCCTTTTCCATAACCACTTTCCTAACTTCTCCCTTATGAACTCCAACAGGAACTGAACCGGAAATCCTCTAGCTCGCTTCAGAGCGGAATTAATAGATTCAGCGATGTTGCTTGTCGTTATGTTGTACATGTTCCCATGACAATAAACCCTTGACCATAGGCTGACGTCGGCATTCTCCAAATACGTTGCAAGGTCCGGGTTTGCACTCCATATCTCAGCCATGTACCGGTCAAAATCTGAAACCATATGAGCATAAGCAGCACCTTTCACCAAGTACAAGAGATGTTTCCCTTTATACTTTTTGACAATGTTATCTTGAAGGTGATAATAACATATTCCTCGGGTTGCCCAAGGAAACACCTTATCACACGCACTTTTAATGGCTGCGTGCCGGTCAGAGACTATCACCAGAGGCTGCTCATCAGATACACAACTAGCCAATTTTGTGAAAAACCATTCACAAGAAGGTTCATCTTCAGCATCAACGATCCCAAAAGCCAATGGAAATATCTGAAAATTCCCATCTTGTGCGGCTGCAACTAACATAACACCTCCATATTTCCCACTTAGGTGAGTCCCATCCACCACAATGACCCTTGTCTGATACTTAAAACCTTTGATCGAAGCTCCAAAAGAGAGAAATAGATACTTAAATCTATTGATAGAATCAAGTTCTATAGCTTAGATAGAATCAGGATTTGCTAAGTAGATTTGCTCGAGATATGATGGCAGATGCGAATACCCATCTTCTGCTGATCCTCTCACCAATGTTTGTGCATATAAAAGTGCTCTGTATGAAGTGGTGTAATCAAGCGTCATGCCAAACATGTTCTTCATTGCATCAGTGATATGCTGCGGATTCAACCCATCAATGATTCCAACACGATCAATGAAAAGCCTACCAACATACTTCGGAGTACAGTGTCTCCGCTGAGCGAGTCGGTCTCCCGCTGAGCATGTATGTTTTTCCACATACTTTGTTACCCAAAACGTGTTTGTCTTATGTTTCACACTCGCTCTGACCTTCCATTGATAACCACTAACCGGACATGTTGTCAGAAGGAGAGTTTTAGTTGACTTGTATATTCTGAAGGAGAACTTAAACCTCACTGCTGTCAACCGCAGCTCTGAAAGCAGTGCATCCTTGCTAACAAAACTCTGGTTGACATAGATACTGTTACCATTCGATCTTCCTCCTTCAATCTTTTCGATATCTTCAAAACACATATCATCATCTTCCTCATCCTCATCTTCAACCTTTCCATAAACACTGTAATCCTCATCATTCTCGTCTGCTTCAGCAACAATAGAGGTACCAGCATGCTCCTCCCCATCGTCCTCCTCCCCATCATGATTTTCATCTTCAACCAAATCATCATCATCATCTTCAAAACATTCATCAGCTTCATCAGCTTCATCATCTTCTTCCCTGAACTCTGAAACCGTTTTCACCTTGCTACGGCTTGATACACAAAGCCGTACTCCATGCGTTTTGGTTATCTCGAGCAAGTTTCGAACTTGTCTATCACTTGTAACATGAATATGAGGGGTGTCTGGAGCCTGCATCATTTCTGCTGGTAATGAGTAGGTTATCTCCACAGATTATGTGCTCATGTCCAGGTTATAATCTTCTTGAGCCATTGCAAGAAGTTCAGCATGTGTCGAACCTTCACCCCAAAAAATGATTCTTGCTCCTTTGACATTATCAACCACAAAATCCCAACGGCAATCATTCAACAACTATTCTCCATACACTGCATGTAACTGACGCATTATCTACAAAAATTCAAAATAAAACACATTAGTAAACATAGAGAAAATGAAAGTTTACTAAACATTGACGCAGACGACATACCAGCAAGTCGTCTGGAAGACTTGCCAGTAAGTCGTCCAAACAGGTCATTTTTGCAATTGAATTTTAAATAGGAAGACTTACAAGTAAGTCATCCAGCTTTGTTTGTTAAAAAAAAAATGAGACGACTTACCAGTAAGTCGTCTAGGATAAATGGGTTAGTTTTGCATTTGACCGAATTGTGTCAGATATTTGACTTTTCCTGGACGACTTACCAGTAACTCGTCTCAGGGGAAAACAAAAATTTCAATATTTTATTAATGCTAGACGACTTATTTGTAAGTCTTCTCAGGTTAGTTTGCAATTCGAAAAAGAAACTTATATATTTAACTTTACCCAGACGACTTACTTGAAAGTCGTCCAGGCAGACGACGTACAAGAAAGTCGTCCGAGATAAGCAAGGTTTGACCATAATCTAGAAAATAAATTTGGACGACTTTGTTTATCCTGGACGACTTTCAAGTAAGTCGTCTTACTTGATGACTTCCGCGTAAGTCGTCTGGGAAAAGTTAAATATTTAAGTTTTATTTTCCAATTGCAAAAGTAACCTGAGACGACTTACAGATAAGTCGTCTAGATTTAATAAAATATTGAAAATTTTATTTTCCCGGAGACGACTTACTGGTAAGTCGTCCAGGAAAAGTCAAATATCTGACATAATTCTATCAAATGCAAAACTAACCCATTTATCCTAGACGACTTATCAGTAAGTCGTCTAGCGTATTCTCTAGATTTTTTTTAACAAACAAAGATGACGACTTAAAAGTAAGTCGTTTGTTTGACTAGAAGACTTACGGGTAAGTCTTTTACAGCCAAACTACTTACGGGTAAGTCTTCTACACGAGCAGACCTGGAAAAAAATTTCAATTTCATACCTTAAACTAGTGAGATGACTTCCTTAGCACACAGAGTCTTCTCCAACCACTCAGAATCTCAAACGAAAGTAAACCACCAAGAATAGTATGTTTGAATGGCTCTATAAACTATAAAAAAAATTGAATCAAAAGCTTGAGTTTTTTGGATGAATATGGAGACAAAGTGAAAGAGATGTTGTTTTTAGTTCATAACAAGTGAGAAAGAGAGAGTGTAAATCGATTTTAGGTGCATTAAGAGCTTCAAATTGGTTGTTCACGGTGGTTGGGGTATTGATGACAATAGCAATCTTGTAATTACTTGAAGATGATGAGGGTGAGAGAGTAAAAATGTCATTTTCGGAAAAAAATAATTAAAAAAATTTGATTGCATTTTCGTGAATATCATGAACTTGTGGGATAAATAGGACCAAAGAAAAATTCAAGAAAAACATGGATTAATTTTAGGTTTTACTTTGAGTTTTGAGTCAATCATGCAAAAAGCCGGTGAAAAAAAAAATATTTGTCGTCAAAAAGGAAGCTTCAAATGATTTTTTTTTGGTAAACTTCAAATGAATATTTTAAAAGCTTTAGACTCTTTTTCCGTTTTATTAATCGTAAAAGTTTAATTAAGACTTTGAAAACTTCGAATAACTAAATGTTTGTAATGTTAAAAAAAAAATGTTTGTGTAAATATACTTTTGAAGTTCTTTAAAGTTATAATTTATAGTTGTAGAATACTTAGAAGCGATATATATATATAAATAAGAGAAAAATAGTTTACATGCATATGTTATTTGTCTTTTTCCATTTCTGGTCATTTAAAATTTTGAAAATATCAATGTATTGATCAAATATCTTTTATATATTCAGCGATGGATATAAATTTACAATTTCCGTTTTTTGTCCCGACTGAAGTTATTTATTATGGATAACCAAAACCTTAAAGTATCAAAACATACCAAAAAGAAGGCAGATAAACAGAGACAAATTGCCATATTTTGGAAACTTTTAAAAGTATCTTATCGAAATTACATTTTCTTAATTTCAAAAGCATTAACTAAACGGTCACTACCAAATTCTTTATTGTATAAAATTATGACGAAGACGTTAAATATTAGAAAACACTGCTCCACTTATTTTTTGTCGTTCCAATTAATTATGCATATATATCTGGAATCTAAAAATATATTTTAAAGCATATTCTAAAGAGTAGCACTTAGGGATACGATAACGTGCTTAATAAAAAGTTATTTATCACATTACTATCAACGTAAACATGTGCAAACATGGGATATATCCGTTTTATTGCTCAATTTATAGATGACAGCTGGAACTTATATAGTAATGTTTTTTGTGATTTGAAGTCTCTACTATTTTGAAAAATTCTACGAATAATGATAATATGCGGAGAATGCTCAAAGTAAAAGTTTCAGATTTGAGTGGTTGTGGCTTGTTATGTGATGGCAAGTTGTTGCATGTGAAATAAGGTTTAGAATTAGCAAAATTTCATGACATCAGAGAAAGTGTTAGATATGTGAAATCATTTTTAGACAAAAATTAAGGCATTTGCAGCATGTGTAAAACGAATGGGGATTAAAAATAGAGTTGATTTATCATTTGATGTTCCTACTAGATGAAATTCTACATATTAAATGCTTGTTAGGTCATTGATTTTAGGAAAGCATTGAAAAACTTGGAGGCTTTTGATAGAAATGACAAATTACTAACTTCTCTAGAAGAATGAAATCTTGGATAAAAAATAAATGAGTTGCTGGCATGGACCTTTCAATATTATTACCACTCATTCTCAAGATCTAAGTATCTCATATCTTGTGTGTAGTGTGTACTTCATACAAGTTTGGAGGATTGAGTTATTGTTGAAAATTTTTGTGTGGTGACTATACGTAGCTAATTAAGTATTGAGAAGATTACATCATTATTTTGGCTATGCAAGCGATCTCATATCCACAAATGAAGTTGGAAGTGCTTGAAAAGCTTATGAGAGAGTGGATCCTTGTACTTTTAGCTTAAAAACTGAAGAACTTAGGATTAATTTGACTGCATTTTATAAAGAATATCATGCTAGAACTTCGGACAGTTCTTCAAGTATTTCATCTGCACCAACTCCACATGATCTAGTTACTGAATCTCCTCTCTTGACGATGATTTAGACAATGTAAATATTAAACGTTTTACTCATATTTTGCATCCACATGTTTGTCTTTGCTTGCTTCTTATAACTTGAGTTATAATATATTAGGATCTCTTTGGACTCCAAAAAAGTTTTAGAAGTACTATGGGAAATACAAAAAGACATTTAGATGTGTGTTTGGATGCAATAAGGCTAGATAGAAAGTTTTTCCCTAATTTTGATGTTTTAAGCTACTAGAAGGTTAACCAACTTAGATTTGGTGATTTATTGTACTATCGCGCGTGATATACTTAGATCACAATTACTACAGTCGCATTAGAATCAACTTTTAGCATTGGAGCTCTTGTGTTTATTCCTTACGGAAACTACTTGCTTTCCAAGAACGTTCAAGCTTTGCTTTGTACTCGTAATTGGAAACGTGAATTTTCAGAATGTGAAAGTTAAATTTCATAATTTATAAAAACTGTGTATAGTCAAGTGTTTTTAAACTAATTCATACATTGGATTGTAGGTACTGTAGAAGATGTTGATGATATGAGAAATGAAGATACTAGGAAGACTGCAAGTCTTTCGGGAGTTGGATCTTCAATATTAGAAGATTTAAGTTTACCATGAAACATGATTTAAACTCTCTTTGGTTAAGTTTGAAAAATATAATGAGAACCAAAATTGTTGTAGGAGTAGAGATTGGAAAACAGGTGAAAAAGACTTCTTAAGCATTCAAGTTGGAGTTGGAGAGTTGATAAATAATTTATTTTATTTTAATTAAATTATATAATTCTTTTATAAAAATATGATTTTTTGAAAAATAAATTATTTGTATTATAAATCGTTTTATAATAGAATAAAAACAAGAAAAGTATAAAAAGTTTTAAAAAAAACTTAAATGGGTCTAATTGGGTTTTAATGGATCGGTGTATAATTTGCAGGTCTCAAGAGTCAGCTTCCGGATCAGAAGATCGACGGTGTGGTTTTGTTATTGGAGTCACAACAGTGCCTCAGTGTATATTGGGTTGTCATTGGTCTGAATGGGTGTAGGGATTCATCAGTTGCAGTTGGATTTTGAATCATGTTGTATTTTCTCAAGCCGCTAATATGGATAAAAGTAGAGCTTGCAGTTCTCAGAATTCTAACTCGTGGAATTTCATTATTCCTTAAGTTCAGATTTTGATTTTGGTCTTAATCCTTCTTTCAGGTTTCATAAAACGTTTTGCAGGTGATGTAGTTGGAAGTAATAATGTTTTAATGCTACTCACATTTACTAGCATGCGGTGGTACGATTTGGTTAAATCATGTCATTACCGTCAAGACTAGGACTTTCGTCTGAGTTTCTACTTGTAAATCTAATGGGTCTTCATCCCTTTCTCGATTATGTTCGCTCTGCATAAGATCTGCTTTCTCTCTTTTGGGGTATTCTATACAAGTGTTTGATGGTACTTGCTGGTATTTTTTTACTGTTTTTAATGCTTTTGTTGTTACATTTGTTTCGAGTGTTCTACCCAAAAATTATTTTGCTATATTATCCTTTGTTGGACCACCTCTAATAAATTAGATCAATGTCAAAAACTGGGCAGTCCTATTAGACCTTATTTTATATAAGTGTAAACGTGTATAAGTTCTAAATGGGATGAGTGTTACATGGAGTGAGTTTAAATGAGTCGGATTTACCTATTTTAACATCCATTGTAAACACCAAAAAGATAGATATTAAAAAAATTTCTAACAATGAAAAAAAAAGAATTTTGTACATCAATAAACTATTCTATTACTCAAACTAGAGGTGGTCTGGGAATCCAGACAGGAATAGAACAACCAATAAAAATTAAATTGGGATGAACAATACGATCTATCCTAGCTAAAACATTTGATATCCGATTCTACTTTATTGGTAAATGGAAAATCTTGAAGTTCGGAAATCGATTTGATATCCTTGCATTATGTCCCAAAATGTTGGCAATTTGTGTGTTGAAGCATGGTGTCCATTCCCCAAATTAACGTCTTCAGTTCTGAGTGCAAAGAAGACATATGGTTTTCTTTGTTTCTCAACTCTAATAGTTGTTTATTTCTTCATCCATCTATCCATAGCCAAACATATCCATTATACTGTGCTTCAGCAGTCCATGACATCTACCAAACAAATATTCTGTAAGCTTAGGACTTGTATATTCCTTGTTTGGTGTACTGTTTGAGTCTCATCTGAGGTATTTACGTTTGTATCAAACCATGCATGGTATTCACTTTTCGCGTGTCTAATCAACTTAAGTAGATCCCGTGTGATTCCTCGGAATAGTTTGTCATTACGAGCTTTCCATAGGTACCAAAGTATCCATGGATAGGGGTTTTTATTTAGCTTTGAATCTTCAATTTTGTTCTTTATCCAGAACAAATAATCTAAGTTGGTGTAAACGCTCATTGTTGGGAAAATGACAAGGCAGATGGGCATTCTAAAATGGCATGATTGACTAATTCGTCGGATTTTCCACATCTAGGACAATGATTACCGCAACACATATGACACCATGTTAAATTCCCTGTAACAACAACATAACCAGACACCAATTGTCATATAAAATGACAGATTTTAGGTGGAGCATTTAATTTCTAAGCGTAAGCCTTTAACTTAGTGATACTCGGCTCTTAAACTATAATTTCTTGTTATTTGTAAAAAAATGTTTCTTGCATTTGAATATCCGTATTTAACCGTGTATATTCCATTCTTTATATAATTCTATCTGTACATATCATCTCTATTAGATTGGTTTATAGACATACTCCGAATGACAGGTATGTCTTCTTGAAAAATAATGTTTTCCAGTATCTCAACATTTCACTTTTTTGGAGAACCATGACTTAACTCGCTCACCATCATACGTGGATCTACCACCGGGACAATTGATCGAGCTAGACTAACATGGATTGAAGGAATCCAAAGATCCTCCCAAACACATATCTAGTATCCTGAGTGTACTTTATGATTGATCTCTATACTTAGTAAATACCTAGCTTCCATCAAACTCGTCCAAAAATAAGATTGAGATTCTGTGTTTATCGCTTTGGTGATAATACCTTCCTCGCATCACTCTTGCAAGAAGAGGATCCGGGAATTGAATGAATCTAAAAAAAAAAATATCTAGAATCAAAACAACATCCAATAAAGTATTTTGAATGTTGAAGCTCATACATTCTAATACTAACCAGGCTGGGCTAGGCTTATGTATGCATTGTATGTCAACAATAGGCCCAATATACGAATTTGGCCCAAGTAAATTCAATAAAAGACTAAAACACAAAAACGTCATCGTTTTGCAGCGCTGAGAATCCAAAAAGTCTATCGAAAAAATGTCAAGTTGGGACAGAGAATCTCGGTCGTCTCTGTTGTCTCCCACGTGTCTCTTCTTCTTCTCCACCGATTAGATCCCGTTGGAGAATCCAGGGACTCTTAAGGTTACTCTAGGATTCGATTCTAGTGTTATCGATGATGTTGCAGCCGCATTCGAGGTTCCTCCTTCAGACGCTGTTGACGCGTGCTCACAAGTGAGTCATCTCACCCTTAATCCAATGCCTAGCTCTGTGATTAGAGACCCTCTTCGATTCTGGAACGTGGGTTTGTTCCGTTGGTTGATTCTATCAAGAAATCTGAAACCTTTCCTCAAGAACCGAACTCTGTTTTGTAAGAAAGGTTTGGTTTTTATAGCTTTCTTAGCATTGTCTTTTTTTTTCCTCAGTCTTGATAAAGCAGTGGAGCTAGATTATCAATGGATCGAGTTTGATGATGTTCGCTACCATGTCCAGGTGAGTCTCTAACCACCAGCTAGTTCAAATACTCTTGTTTCAAGCTTCTGATGTTGTGAGTGTTGATAGGTGACAATGAAGAACCCAAGCATCTTGTTGCTTTCGGTTTCCTTACCAAACCCACCACCTGAAGCAATGTCCTTTGATGGACTTCCACTGGGAGCTATAGAAGCTATTAAAACCGCTTACGGGACTGGCTTTCAGATCCTTGATCCTCCTAGAGATGGTTTTAGTCTTACCCTCAAGCTTAATTTCTCCAAACTTCGCCCAGACGAAGGTTATAAAAAGATCCTTGAATGATTTTTTCTTTTTTATTTGGTTCTTTGTTTACATTCTCTAATGGAAAGTGTCTATGTCTTTGCAGCGTACAGAAACTCGTTGTTAACGAAGCTAGCTTCCATTAGAGAGGTGGTGATGGGTGCGCCCTTGAAAATCATCCTCAGACATTTAGCTTCAAGGTCTGTTGCTCCTGAGCTGGATAGGCTCGTAGCAATTATGCATAGACCTAATGAGACATTTTTCCTTGTGCCTCAGGTATGTCTAATCTATTAAGCGTTTAATGTTAAGTAAGATTGTAGAGTGATAGAGAATTGAACTTAGGCGGATAAAGTGACGGTGGCTTTTCCTATGAGGTTTAAAGACTCTGTAGATACAATTCTAGCGACGTCCTTCCTAAAGGTAAACACAAATGATCAAAAACATTTTTAAATGTTGGAACAAGTGTTTTTGATATCTTCATCGTGTAGCAATTTGTAGAGGCGAGGCGGGCGGCTTCTCTGAGTAGTGCTCCTTCTTGTTCGTGGTCTCCAACCGCACCCCAGGAGCTGGAAGGAGCTCCTAAAGAAACGCTGTCTGCTAATGCCGGTTTTGTAACTTTTGGTATGTGGTCTTTTACTAGGCTTTGTTTCAGTTTTTTGCATTCGTAGTACCAAAGCTGAAAGAAACTACTGAACATTGTAGTCATTATGCCTCGGCATGTGGAGGGGGAGAAACTCGATCGTACCGTCTGGAACTTGTCAACCTTTCATGCGTATGTTAGTTACCACGTCAAGGTTCATCTTTCTTTCCTTTTCACTACAGTATCTCTCTCTCTATATATCTCTCTGAGTTTGTGTTTTTTTTTTTTTTTATTACAGTGCTCAGAGGGATTTATGCATACCAGGATGCGACGTCGTGTGGAATCTATGATTCAGGTAAAACACACACCAATCCTGATATATCTTTTCCTTTCTCTTCAACTGCTGAAAGAGGTTTCACTACGTTCTAGTTTCCTGTTGCTAAAACCTTGTTGTCTCTCAGGCTCTAGATCAAGCTAAGCCAATGGAGAAAACAAGATCCATGAATAATAAGTCATTTAAACGTCTGGTAAGTTTTTTAACCAATGTTTTTCGACACAGTTTTATCATTTTGAATTTTGTATCGTCCAAGTCTTTGAGCTTTCTTTTTGCTCCTTCCTCACAGGGACTCAACGATGTCAATTCCAAGTAGTTCCATCTCTCATGAAGCATTTTTTGTAAAACCTTGTGAGTAGCTAAGACATACTTTTGCTGAATTAAGTCTTTGTGAGTAGTTTTGGTTTGAGATTGGTTTTCTTAGTACAATTCTTTCAGATATTTCTGACCACATGTAATAATGAAGTTATAAACTTTAAGAAATTCACCTTTGAACAAGTTATAGAGGACCACCAGGTTGACTTTTGGGGCCCATATATGACGATTCTTCTTGTTCGTAAGTCCTACTCCTAGGTATTTCACAAAATCAACGAAACATAATAAAAAAATGCTTATTGGCTTCGTCCAGGTTCGAACTGTAGACCTTCAGTGTGTTAGACTGACGTGATAACCGACTACACCACGAAACCTTTTTGCATTTTTATTAAATCGTAACGTATTGTACTGAATCCGGTAGATTTTTAGAATGAATTTATTTTAATAAAAAATATATATATTTTGTTTTATATATATATTTTGTTCCCAAACTAAAAATTTTACTATTGGTTCTATGGTTTTAGATATTGTATTAAACTCTTGGAATATTTTCATATCAATTTGAATAATTTTTTACCTTAAAATTTTTTTATAAAATATTACTATTTATTATAATATAAAAAGGTTTATATAAAATTTTAAAAAATATTCAAGTTTTTTTTTTTTTTAAGATATAAATCAATACTTCAATTTCAGTCACATTCTTATATATGCTTCGCATTGTCGTTGTTACGAGAGCTCTTTGTATGCGAAAAATATGTCAGCTTCCACGGCTTGATCCCTTTGAACGAGACCAGTCTTATCTTATTCTCTCTTCATGGCTAAAATCTCATTGTCGCATCTTGCAATATTGGTTATCCGGTGATGAGATCCCCCTCAACATCTATCTCTGCATGTATTTTCTAGGTCATATTATATAAGTTTACTTCATTAAAAACGGGACCTCGTGGTTCAGTCGTAGATGATGGGCTCTGGATGCAAAAAATTCCGGTTTCGATAGCAAATTAAGTAACATTGTTTTGCTCACCACGGATCTGTCCATAAGAATATCTGGGAGAGGGCTTGTCGTGGACTGCACCTCTCAACCATGGTTTAGGTCTGGTTCTTTAATAAACTTGGGTTTAACCCTTTTCTTTTTCAAAAGAAAAAAGTTCACATCATTGCGACTGATCTTTTAGGTATGAAAATAAACACATTATTTTTCCATCAATTTAATTTGCAACTGTCCATAAAAAGGTAAGAAAGAGAAAACTAACATGTAAATTGTATGATTTTTAAAATTTTATTTTTATTGAAATTTTGAAATGTGGTATCCAAAATACTGTAGTTATATAAATTATTTTTTATTTATGTTTTTATAAAAAAATGGTATGGTAATATTGTTTGCTAAATCTTTTGATACTATTTTCTTTGACTATATCTTTGTTCATATTTTTCACATAATGAAGATAATTGTTTGAAATATGATAAGTTGACTACCATTTTTCAAAATTATCATATTCCTAATACTAGTTTTCATGTTTACCTCGGTCACTTTTACTCTCACTTTTAAATAGGTAAAAAGACACTTAATAACCCTAGGGTTAACTAATCTAGACTTAGCGTTTAGAGTTGAGGGATGTGGTATGATTTTGGAATGTGGAGTTTATGATTCTAATAAATATATAAATAAATACTTAAATTTTGTGAAAAAGTTTATAAAAATAGATTCAAAAATAATTTTTCGTATTTCAAAAAGAAAACTTGAAAAAAAATAAAAAAATTTCGAAAAAAATTCAAATTTGAAAATGTATATTTTGAAAACTATAATTTTTTTTATATAAAGCAAGGGTATAAATTATAAGAATTTTTTCCTCTTAATGAAGAAGATATATTTTGAAAACTATAAAACATTATTTATTATTTATTTTTATTTATATAATTATTTATTATATATATATATATATATATATCTATCTATATATAAATATGTTTGCTTCTCTCCTATGTTGCCACCTAGGTGCCACGTCAGAAAGTCATACGTTCTGGAACTGACACGTGTTCAGATAAGTAAAACTCTGCGTTTCATTTAATCGAGTTATGTTTCTTTTGTTCACATGTTAATGGGCTTCTAAACATTTAATTGGCCCAACGGAGAGAGGTTGTCTTCCCCGATGGCGTGACCAAAAATTAAGGCTCGTGTCCTCTTCGATCTATACCAGCTATGGAGGAGATATGATGAATTGAGTGAATCAAATCGACGTGAAAAACCTCTGTGCCAAGCTTTTATTGTGTCTTTTTGTCTTCTGTTGTAGTCTTCCGAAGCGTTACGTAACAACCTTCATAAATGCTTCCATGATTTATCATTCATTGTATCTCGTTTTATCCCTTTTTTATAGCAATGAATCTCCACCTATAAAAAGGTAAAGCTTCGTCTCTTGAAAATCATCCTCACAAATCCAACAGCATTCGATATTTTCTCATTATAATAGTTAACTCCTCTGTTCGACTTGCTGATCTGAATTATGAGTTGTTCTTCCACCTTAGAGGTGAGGTTGCTCAGTTTGGGAAATTGACATGCTTTTTATTGATTCTAAGATATTTTGTTTTTAAAACATATCTTAGTATTGAAATAATTTGTCTTTACGAAGAAGGTTGTATAATCTCAAAAAAAATTGAAAAATTGTATCCTAATGAGAGACTCTTTGATAACAACAAAGTGTCTTTACGAAGTCAAAAATAGAAGGACATACATATCCCTCAGCTATGTCATCGATATGGTAAATGTGCTGAAGGAACCATGACAGAGGAAGATGTTGTCTTAAGAGAAAGTTCAAACAAAAAATATGGCATGAAAAAGTATAAAAGTTTTCCCTTTCCTAAATCTGAGGAACATGTCCTCATGGACCAGAGTGGTCATCAGAAGAGTTAAAAGTTTTTTTATGGTTTCTTAATATGAGATGTGTTATTTGTTTTGGTTTTTGGAACTGTAGAATGCTATATCTTATGTGGAAGGGGAAAAATAAATACTATGGAACTAAAATAACTACAAATATGTGGGAGCCAAAGATACAGCAGCAGTACGAGTTCACATTCTTGCAGATATGACTTCTCAGTGACTTATTCAGAAAGTATCATAACAGCATAGAAGCTGGTTGGCAGGTACATTCAGTTAACTTCTAGGGAGCGTGAATTTGATTTCATTATCTTTTATGTATAATGATTTGTGTATTTTATTACAAATTATCCGGATTTATATGGTGACAAACTGACAACAATACAAATAATACAAAAGCTCTTTACTTACTGGACTCTAGGTTCTTTAGAAAAAAAATTATGTTAATGTTTTTAAAAATTTGAAGCTTCTTAAAATAAATATAGTATTATTTGTATAAACTTTATTTTTTTACTATGTCAAATTGAAATAGAAATAATAAGAATATTTATATTATTACATTTTCTTAATTATTTTTGTTAATATTGTATTATTTAACGATAGAGAATAATGAAAGTTGTTGTCATTTTAATTCAAATCAAAAATATTTATTAACAATAACAATATGATCTCAGAATTATTTCCATTATTTTTTGTTTATAATATTATTTTCAATACATAATAATTTTAAATGTTTCATAAGTTAATATAAATTCATGTAAAATAATTTTTATATTAACTTCCCCTCTGTAGGGTTTAACTTATAAGAATATTTTGCCTCTTAATAAAGAAGATATTTGTGAAAAGATATTTGTGAAAAGATTCTTTTAATGAAGATAAACATGAATAATGGTATCAACAATATGGTAAAAATGAAAATTCCCCTTAAATTTAAGGGTTAGTTATTATTGTATAGGGTTTAGTATTTAAGGGGTAGTGTTGAGATTATAAACTTTTATACATGATTATTAAAAATAAAAAATAAAAAATTATTTAAAAGAGTTAGTTTAATATTTTTCATCACAAATTTAAATTATTTATGAAAATAATCATTCTTTAAAAGGTAAATTTGAAAAATTGTATCAAGTTTGTGGTAAAATTAGAATTAACCCATAATAAATGCAATAAATTATTTTTAATAGTGAAAATTAGTAATGTTTAAAAGGAATTGATCATTAGTGTGAAAATAAGAGAAAAGCATAATATGTGATATAAATAGTATTGACATTAGGTAGTTTTTGTATGATGAAGCAATTAATTGAAACACAGCTGCACAGAGAGATAAACTAAAACATAATACAAATTGTTAAATTAAATAACAAAAATTGAATGAAAACATTGAAATTGATGAGAAATAGAAGTACTCAAAAGGATAAAAGCAAAACTGTTCTGTCTTTTGTTTATATTTCCCAAGTCACTCCAAAATCAGCTGTAGTTTCCACAAATTTTAAATAAATCTACTCATCACATTTTCTTGTCAAAATGATCCATATCCAAAATAGTTAAGTATATAATAAAATCTTATAACTAATTTCCTAGATTCAGTAAGAGATGGTTAATTGGTTGAACGTTTTAAGTTTTATACTTTAATCTTTAAAGGACAATAATTGTAATAGCTACATTGGATTTTCAGTAATTTTGTTGAAGTGGTTAAATAATATGAAAATGTCTTTTTTTTGTAGTGTCCAGTGTAAACATGTCACGTTCTGGTTTGCTGTTGAATCCTGTACTATGTTTTGTTGACAAATTTATTGTGTATATATGTCCAGCTCACATTAATATCATGAAACTAATGCATAAATCGGACTACAAATTGTGCCAAACAAACAAAAAACAAAAAAGTACAATTGTTGTTTATGTAACAGTGAAATGCTATATTTGATAAATCTGAAATGATCTTTAGATGTGTAGAGGATGGATGAACAGAGCACTATATCGATGAAGAACATCGATTATATCGATGAAGAACATCGATTACACTTGCGAACCTAGGGTTTGACAAAAAGTGTCCATCTCTCCTTTAGTTAGAAGACTATCCCTCACACCCTTCTCACAAAATGAATAAACATCTATGCACAGTAATCCTCGTCTCTATCTATAGTACTCTTTTCACATTCTTTTCTTTCTTATTTTGGTTCAGGACTCAGTCATGAATCCATCCTCTGCTCATCAACATCTGATTAGTAACGGTCCAAAAGACGTTTTCGTCAACGGAAATCGAAGAAAGCTCCCAATGGCGTGGCAGATGTAAGACAGAACAACGGATACTGCAACGGTCTCTACACTAGATAGCTGTAGCTGCAGAGACTCCCTTTTCTCTATCCATTAGAATTGCTTCGTTTCGATTTTGGTTTGATTTTTATTTTTTTACCAAACTTAGGATTTTTCCTGTGTACATATAATTCAAGCTTTTGTCAGGTTCTCAGACTCTTTTTAACAGAATCTGTGTACATATAATTTTTATCCTGGTTGTTTTTTATCAATCAAAAGGGATGATATGATCATATGTACCATTGCAACATTTTGTATTTTGATTTGCTTTTGAGTGTGGAAGAAGCATTGGATAAATAAAACTCAGAACAAAGACTCAAGTTTTTGTCTCTTTTTTATATGAACTAAACTTTGAAGGTTTGTGAAAGTTCCTTTAGTCCAGTGGCACGACTAAGGTTCATTAATGCTTTTACATCGGAAGTCTGAGTTTCAATCCTACATAGGACAACTAAGATGATGCAGTCAAACGTGAATCTTCATAAGTTAGGTATAATTTTTTACTGTCAAACGTATGTAATATTTCTCCTAATTTGTAATAGAATAATTATACAGCGTTAAAAAAAACTTTGAAGACTTAAATAAAATGTTTGTGATTACTATCCTCAAAGATCAGTTAATTTAGTTTGAATAAGGTACTTGTAAATTGTAATGATAACAAACATTGCTACGTGTACCTCGCTTGAAACAAATCGAACGATGCATGTCTTAGCAAATCGAAATACAATTTTTATTTGCTCATGAGTCTAAAAAGAAGCATTGGATAAATAAAACTCAAACCACAGATTTAAGTTTTTGTATTATTTCTTATTTAAACTTAACTATGAATGCTAAAAAACAATCGTCAAAGTTTAGTATGAATAAGGTACATGTAGTGAAAACAAACAATACTACATGTGTCTCATTTGGAACACACAACCGCGCCTGAACAACTCCAAATACAATTTGCTCTTCAGTGTAAAAGAAGCTCTGGATAAATAATACTCAAAACAAAAAATTGAAGTTTTTGTTGTCTTTCTTATTTAAACTTAAGTATGAGGACTAAAGAAATGTAAGTTACATGTCCTCAAAGTTAAGCTTGAATAAGGTACTTGTAGTGATAACAAACACTATTACATGTATCTCAACTGAAACACACCCAACCGCGCCTGAACAAATTGAAATACAAAATAACAAACATTTTGTAGCTAGATTGCTTTCAAGTATGCAAGAAAAATTGGAAAAACAAACCTCAAAGAGACATATTTTTGTTATGAGTTGATTATATTAAGGGGCACTTTTTGACTTTTTATTACACCTAGAAACACTTCGTACATGTGACACACTTTGTTGTGGGCCAGCGACAAATTGTGGACAATTTTGCCCTTAATGGAAACAATACTTATGGACACTGAGGTAATATGTGGATAGGTGATTTGTGGACATGTGATGCGTGGTTGAATGATTGTGGACGGTTGATGTGTGGATGAGTGATGAGTAATGTGTGGACATGCGATGTTAATGTGTTCATAGTAGATAAGGTGGACAAACTCTCTGTTTTGATTCCATAAAACTATACAACAATACATGGACTCATGTTACTAAAATTATACCACAAAACGTGGACACGGACTCTGTTATCAAAACCCTTACCAAAAGAGTTTTTTTTTGTCCATACCTCTTTATTGTTATGATACGACACGTTGACAAGTTGTGGACTGAATCAAAGCTAATACATATGTTTTTGATACAATTGGTTGTCACTGCCAAGAACTTCTAAGGGATACCATTGATTTGTATAGAAACTCCTCTGCTTTTCTTCTATTTCTCTCTCGTATGGACCTTCTGAGATTCATCACAAAAGATAATATTGAGGTTCCCGTTTTACTAAAAATCCCACTAACTCAATTATGTTAACTTAGCAAATGTTTAAGAACGCACACGGCTGAGGCTGAGGTTTAACTTTCTCTCCTTCGAGAAGGGATAAAGAAGGTTTTCCAGCACAAGTGCTTCTCCAAGTTCTGCAAGGAGCTTGTCTAAAATCATCGTTTTCATATAACATCCTTACCTATGAGGTACTCATCCTCATCGATTTTCAATATCATATAACTTACCAGTTCCGTACCTATGAAGTACTCATCGAACATCTTTCTCCTTAGATTTAATACCACCACCAACGAGAGATGAAGCAGTGGGTTCGTCGTCTCCAATACGAGCACTTGGCTTCTTCAGTCCACTTGATAAATTATCTGCAATTAAACTTCAATCAAGATGAGAAAGAGATGATATTGTGAGTATGAGCGGAGAAAAAAATCGAAGAAGCGTTTACCTTCTGTCGGAGAGTAATAGATCTTGCATGTCAGAGATTCTCACTATCATTGCTTTCTATTTCTGTTAGCCCCCAAACTTTGTGTATCTTCAATAATTTCTTCTTTATTATTGCAGTACTGTGTAGTTTGTTGAGTTTAACATGGGACACTTTATCGATGAAGATTTTCCTCCTTCCTTAGCTCTAGTCACCGATGAAACCGTTAGATCTCCCATAGTACATATTACTCACGACCAAAGAGATGTTACATTTACTCCGATACCAAATATAGAATTCAAAGATCAATAAGAATAACTCTCTTATTATTAGTATAAGAAAATAAGTGAAAACTTAAGTTCTCATTCTCTAAACTCTTATAAACTATGTCACATTTCGATATCTTCTTATATAGTGTCTAATAACTCCTAATCCTATTAATTAACATATCTAGATAACTCCTAAACATATTATAAATCCTAATTTCTAATTTCAAAAGGATTAGGTCTTTAACTTATCTCTTAAGTTTCATTTTCTTTTATGCTTAATCCAAGTCTTGGCATTCTATGAGTAGGTTCGACGTAGATGAACTCTCTTCAGTTTTCAGCAGCTGTCACACACACACACACACAAAATGTACTTAAAACTCAAAGGATCAGGTCACAAATACGTGCAAACCATTTTGTCTGTCTCCATCAAACATCGTAAAGTTGAAAAATCAAATATTTTCTTTTTCCTTAAATCCTCATTCTATTACAAGATCCTCGCATCTATACACACACATGAATCATGATAGTAACCACATGTCAAAATCATCAGACAGAGACAGGACCTATAATGCAAGTCACTACTATCACCACGCGGCCCTGGACGTGCTTCCCACTTTCTTTAATTTTTTTTTATTCTACTACTTATAATATCTATCCTCTGCATATATTTTCACTTCAAATTACAAAACCTATCTCTCAAAAAATCAAAATTTAGGTATGCCTCCTCCGGCAATGCTTTCGTTTGATGATGGCTCAGATAACGAGTGGAAGGGTTTCACAGTTTTCCCTGAAGAAAACCCTTGCCCTAACCCTAACTATTATCTTAACTTCTTGGTGAAGAAGGCAATTCTAGAGGGTGAGAAAACAACGGGTCCTATTTTCTCCCGTCCTTCGGAAAGAGAAGACAGCTTCAGAATGGTATTACCTCCAGCCATGCCTCCGCCTAGAGACTCAGCCGTACCGCTTCCTATGCTCCCTGAGCCGATGAGGATCCGGAAGAAACTTAGCCCCCAAGAATCATCCCATTTTACGAGGAAGTCTCGTTACTCGGACAAAACCTTCTGCAAGGAAGAAGATTTCAAATGTAACGCCTTCTGTTTGTCTCTACCTGGCTTCGGGAAACAAAAGTCGAAATGCCAAGATTCGATGGAGAATAAGATGATCTGTACATCTTCTTTCACTAACTCTACTGTTTCAACACGCTCCTCGGTCGAGATATTCGAATGCGGTTCCTGGGCCTCGACGACAGCCCTGATGCAAGATAACGGAGGAAGATATGTGCAAGAACTGGTGACTTCACGGTCGTCAATAAGAGATTACCAGAGATCGGCTGAGACTTCACCGCAACGCCGTGTGAGATTTTCCACACCTTCTTCGGCTTCGGTTTCTTGCCCTACTTCGCCGCGGTCTTGTATCACCCCACGATTGCGTAAGGCTAGGGATGACTTTAATGCCTTCTTGTCCGCTCAAGACGCTTGAATATGGAAGAAAGAAAAAACAGACACCAAGACTTTTTTTTAATGGAAGTATGTTGTGTGTATGATTTGTGTATTAATCTGAGATTATCTTCATGTTTGTTTCATATTCTGTTTTGTTCTTGGCTAACAAAGAGAAAAACAAAGGAACTATTTGTGCATAAATTTTATGAGAAGAGGGACAGAAGTAGGTAGAGAAGTGATTTTTTTTGCTTACATTACAACATTGGTAAATATTAATACAGAAAACAGAACACTAATCTTTGTCCTTTCCATACCATAACTACATATTAATACAGAAACAGAACACTAATCTTTGTTTTCTCCGTACCATAACCGTACTTTTGAGCCACAAAATAAGTACCCATATATCAACTCTACGCTTATACTAATACAAGAAGCAACTGAAAGTGCAAGATGGGTACTCTGTATTATTATGTCACCAAGTATTATAACAGAATAATAAAGAAGGTGTTGAAGATGGGCCCAACTAACTCTAATCCAATTGTCTCTCTACATCCCAGTCCGTATTGAAGTCCATTGTTTGCATCTCATGCTCCTACATATTTCGGCTATTAACTTTACATAATAGAAAAAGGAAAGATTGACCAAATCCATATACTAAAAGGAAGATAGTGGAATATATATAAAGAAGAGACGTCACAGCTTTATGAAATCATCCGAAAGAAAAGCATAGAGACCTAGAGTTAGAAAGTAAGAGAAATCAAGAAAGTTACTAATTCATAAGTTCGAGTCTTGTGTTTTAGTTTTAACCGAGCTGTGATTTCTAATTAGTTCTTGTAAGGATATTCATTGAGAGTGAATAAAGGGAATACAAGTTTTGGGTATTGATTTAATCTCAAGTTTTAAGCACAAAGTAAGGTTTAAAACCTAACAAGTGGTATCAGAGCAATCCAGGTTTGATTGCAAGTGCTAGGAGGAGATATGGAATCAATGTCCGGAAAGTTCAAGGTTGAGATATTTGATGGAAAAGGTGATTTCGGGTTATGGAAGTACAAGATGCTAATGCAGTTGGAGCTTCTAGGGTTAGATTCTACGATTCAGGAAGTTACGGTCACGCCGTCTGATATAGACATAGAGAAAGACAAAGAACTTCCAGAATTCAAAGTGGATTTGCTGAAGGACAAAAAGACAAAGAATATTATATGCATGAGTCTAGGAAATTTGGTTCTGCGTAAGGTGATGAAGGAAACGACTGCGTTAGGAGTTTGGAAGGCTTTGGAAAGAGATTACCAAACGAAGACACTTCCTAATAGGATCTACTACTTGAAGCAAAGGTTTGCGAGCTTCAAGATGGATGATCACAAGAGCATCGAGGAAAACCTAGATATTTTTCTTAAGCTAGTTTCAGATCTTGCAAGTCTTAACATCAACATCAGCGATGAAGACCAGGCAATTCAAGTTCTGTCTAGCTTGCCCCAGCAATTTGATTCACTAGTTGACACGCTCAAGTACGGGACTGCTAAAGAAACTCTTACCATGAGCGACGTGATTAATTCAGCATACTCCAAAGAAGTGGAGTTAAAGGAAAAGGGATTTCTGAATAAATCCAGGTCTGATGCAGAGGGTTTGTACGTGGAGGAATCAAGGGGCATATCAGAGAAAAAGGGTTATAGAGGAAAATCTAACGGCAGAGGCAGATCTAAGTCAAGGCAAAAGTTCGATAAAAGCAAAACAAGTTGTTTTATCTGTGGAGAAGAAGAACACTGGAAAAGAGAATGTTCTGAGAGGAGACATAGAGAATCTGCAAACATTGCGACGGAGCCGAAGCAACCGTTAGTGTTAACAGCTAGTGTGCAAGACACTAAGCAAAAATGGATCATGGATTCTAGATGTTCTTATCATAGTACATCAAACAAGGAGGTTATGTTTGATCTCAAGGAGTTCAATGGTGGTTCAGTGTTAATGGCTAATAACACTCAATGTGACATCAAGGAAATTGGGAAAATAAAGATTCAGAATTCAGATGGCTCTGAAGTGATACTAACGGGTGTTAGATACATACCGGAGGTGAGTAGAAATTTAATTTCCTATGGGATGTTAGAAAAATCAGGTTGCAGGTATAAAGAAAGCAACTTCATGGTGCACTTCTACAAAAATAATAAGAAGGTGATATCAGGAAAATATCACGATGGAGTTTATTATCTACAGGGTACAATTGCTAAGAGTAAGAAGAACATGCCTAAAGTGGAGAAAGAAATCAGAAAGAAGAATTCAAAGAAGTTGACGTTTTCTACAAGTCTGATTCAGGGACCTACTCCATTTGGTTTTGAAACAAAAGACTCATCAGCTCAAGGTGGAGACTCTTTCTTGTAAAAAAAAACAAAAGAAATTGAGTCTAAGGCGAGAAATGAAGAGTCTCGGACAGAATCTTCAAGGGATGATTCTTTGTTTAAAAAGGAAGTAAGACATAAGGATGGTGATCTCTTAGCACACATTTTGGCTGCACCGGAAAAGCTTAATATGAAAGAAGAATCGAAAAGCAAGGATCAAAAGTGTTTAAAGGAGGCTGAGGAGAACGTGGATATGGAACTTGGGAATGAAGCTGAGGGAAAAGTTTCAAAAATATTGGAGGATGGTATCTTCGGAGAGAGAGTTACAGGAGATGCAACACCATCTAAGATCCATACCAATAATCAAGATGGTTTACAAAGAAAAGCAGTACCTGGAAACGAGTTTCAGGTTCTCTGCTGTTCCATAATCGCCTAAGAAGAAAGACGCTCCAGGTAACTCCATTATCAGCGCTGCCTCAAGCTCGCAGAGGCAGAGGAGGAGAAACAAATCAGTTTCGGGTTTATATTGATAATGGAAAACTCAAGGTGGAGTTTAAAGAGTTACCTGTGAGTATGGATGCGAGGCAAAGGGTTTCAGCTCAAGGTGGAGCAGTTGAAACGCAAGAACAATTCACTCAAAGGTATTATGCAGTCGGATGAAAGGAAATTTAAAGTTGAAGGGTCACCTGAGAAAACGTCTTAAACAACAAGAGATGCTGAAGGGAGACGAGTATCTAGGTTGGCAAAAGAAGAAACAGATCAACGGGCAGAGAAAGTCTTAAACAGCTCAAGTAGCTGAAGGGAGACGAGTATTTGTGGTGTGAAGTAGCAAAAGGAATAGCTTAAAAGGAGGGATCGTCTTAAACAGCTGAGGAAGTGAATGGTTCCTGTCCAAGAAGCTGAAGGGAGACCAGTATATTCTAAGCATTTGAGGAGGTGCATCGGTACACCAAAGAAGCTGGTCTGTCTAAAGAAGTCACTATCAAATAAATTGGAAAGGTTGAAGGGTCAGAATCGTCTAAAGTAATAAACCGTGAGAAAGCTCAACATCAGAAAATAAGAAAGCAAAATAGGAACTTACCAGGGAAACTGCAGTAACTTTGGTAAGGTAATTGGAGGAAACTTTTTAATTGACCAACACGAAAGCATATATACACCGAGGAGTCGCAATCTTCGGCCGTGGACATGAAGTGTGTGGTCGTATCTGATTTGTGTTTGGGCATCCTAGAGACCAAGATGTTGAAGATCAAAGATCCATTGCTAGTCATGAGCAAAGATGAAAGATAAGAACAGTTGGTATATGATAAGCCCTGATTAGGGTTTATCGGGTTTGTTAGAAAAGGGGGAGAGAAGAGAGAAGAAAGGGGATAGGGGATAAGGTTTTGTTGATTAATTGTTTGATCCTTAAAACTAGGGTATGCGATGCCCTTAAGTAGCTTACAACTCTTTAAAACGACATAGTACTACTAAGGATAAAACGACAACACTTTATTCAACTTCATAATTAAACTCTCCTTCTGAAAAGGAGTCTTCACCTCCAACGTCTCTTTACTTCTCAGCCACTTCTCTTAGCCAGCTTCGACCTTAGACCTTTCTGAACGAACACTAACGGCACAGCTAACTTATCAATACCCCCCGAAGAAGACCCAGCTTGTCCTCAAGCTGAAAATCTGGAAACTGCTCCATCAACCTCTGAACTGACTCCCACGAACTCTCAAAATCAAAAAGGCCTTTCCATTTGATTAACACTTCCGCGCGCTTGTCAACATTAGACCTTCGAACTTCTAACACTTCTTCTGGTTCTGCATTCCACTCCAAAGACGATGAAAGAATAAGAGGAAGCTCCTGTACCTTAGTTTGAGGCTCCACTGCCTTCTTTAACTGAGAGACGTGGAAGACCGGGTGGATCAGGCTATGAGCAGGTAGCGCAAGCTTGTAAGCCACCTTCCCCACTCGTTTCTCAATCAGATATGGCCCAAAGAACCTTGGGGCTAGCTTCTCCGCTCTTCTCATGGCTACTGAAGTTTGTCTGTATGATCTTAACTTTAAATAAACCCATTCTCCCACACTGAACTCCACATCTCTGCGTTTCTTGTTCGCAGCTACTTGCATACGAGCTTGAGCTACTGCTAAGTTGTCTCTCAATTCCTACAACAACCTATCTCTGCTCTGAATCAACTCTTCTACCTCGGCGTTTGCAGTGGGAACGTTTCCGAATCGTAGTAACTTGGGTGGGTCTCTTCCATACAATGCCTTGAAGGGTGTGGTATCGGCAGAGGAGTGATGAGTGGTATTGTACCAGTACTCCGCCCACGGTAGCCACTGGCTCCAAGCAGTCGGTTTGTGCCCCGCGAAACACCTGAGATAAGCCTCAAGACAACGGTTAACTACCTCCGTCTGGCCATCTGTTTGCGGGTGGTACGCGGTGCTCTTGTGCAGAACTGTGCCCTGGCTTGCGAACAGAGATCCCCAGAAATGACTCAGAAATACCTTGTCATGGTCAGATACCATAGTCTCAGGGAACCCGTGAACCTTGATGATCTCTTTAACGAACACATCCGCCACTGTCTTAGCTGTAAAAGGGTGCTTGAGAGGAACGAAATGTGCATATTTTGTTAATCTGTCTACTACCACCAAGATCACATCATACCCTTTTGATATTGGCAGCCCTTCCACAAAATCTAAGCTTATATCAGACCAAACCTGCAAGGGAATTGGCAATGGAGATAGTAACCCTACTGGAGACAGAGTTGAGTACTTGTTCCTCTGGCAAATCTCACACGCCTTAATAAACTCGTTAATGTCACTCCTCATTCCTGGCCAATACACTTCTCTAGACATCCTTTTGAACGTTTTAAGCACCCCCTCGTGTCCTCCTATGTTGCTAGCGTGGAACTGCGTCAACAAGGCCTGAATGAACGGTGATTTTGCCGGTATCACTAGCCTCCTCTCCTTATACAACACTCCCTTCTCTACTGTATACCCTTCATATTCCCTCTCATTATTCAGAACCCCCGTAATGATCCTCTGCAGCGCCTTATCCTTCTCCACCTGTAACGCCAACTCATCCATATCAATGGACAAAGGCGTTGTTAGCTGGAACTCCATACACTCCGCTGCCTCAGAAGCTATACCTACCCTTCTAGATAGAGCATCTGCGAATCTGTTCTCCTTCCCGGGGCGATACTCAATTGTATAGTTCAACCCAAGCGGCTTAGAAGCCCATTTCTGTTGCTCAACCGACACAGCTCTCTGCTCTAACAAGTGACGCAAGATCTTATGATCCGTCCTGATTGTGAATTTATGCCCAGTGAGGTAGTGTCTCCATTTGGTTACCGCAAAGACTATAGCAAGTAGCTCTCTTTCATATACCGACTTAACTCTCCCTTTGCCCGAAAATCCCTTGCTAATATATGCAATGGGGCGATCATCTTGAGATAAGACAGCACCAATACCCGTTCCAGACGCATCTGTCTCGACAACAAATGGTTTTGTGAAGTCAGGTAACCTCAACACAGGCAACTTACACATAGCTCCCTTCAACTTCTCAAACACCCGCGAAGCCTCTACTGACCAAAGAAACCCCTCCTCTTAAGTAACTCTCTCAAAGTCCTCGCTACTCTTCCATAACTTACCACGAATCTCCTATAATACCCCTTGAGACCCAGAAACCCTCGCAATGATGTCACGTTCTTAGGCTGAGGCCACTTATGCATTGCTTCCACCTTTTCTAGATCTGCTGAGACTCCCTCTTTGGTGATTACATGTCCGAGATACGCAATCTTCTTTTGAGCAAAAGCACATTTCTTCTCATTGGCATATATAGAACTGGTGCTTCTCCAAGACTTGCAACACGATTCGAAGGTGCTCCTCATGTTCCTTCTCACTCCTGCTGTAAACTAGTATGTCGTCAAAAAATACTAACACAAATTTACGCAGGTACGTCTTCAAGATGTCGTTCATCACCGACTGGAACGTCGCGGGGGCGTTAGTAAGCCCGAAAGGCATCACTAGGAACTCGTAATGCCCTTCATGCGTCTTTAACGTTTTCTTCCCTACATCACCCTCTCGTACCCTTATTTGATGATACCCCGACTTCAGGTCTAATTTCGAGAATACATCAGCTCCTGCAAGCTCATCAAGAAGCTCCTCAATGATCGGGATAGGATAACGGTCAGGTATAGTGCTCTTATTCACGGCCCGGTAGTCCACGCAGAAATGAAATCCTCCATCCTTCTTCTTAACTAACAGGACCGGGCTGGAAAATGGGCTAATGCTTGGCTTGATGATCCCCGCGTGTAGCATTTCTCGCACTAACTTCTCGATTTCATTCTTCTGCAAGTGGGAGTAACGGTAAGGTCGTATGTTGATGGGAGAAGTTCCTTCTTGTAGAGTGATCGCATGCTCTCTGGACCGCTTGGGAGGGAGACCAGTAGGCAATGTTGAACACTCCTTTGAACCTTCTTAACAACCTCTGTATCTCCACGCTAGGTCTCTCTACTTTCTGCTGCTCTAGGGAACTCTCAAACAGTGCACTCAACTCCAACAGATACACCACCTCTTCATTATCACAGAGCTTCTCCATTGAATTCAGTGACACTTGGTCACGCAACAAGGCTGGATCTCCCGTAATAGTGACCCATTCCTGATCTATCTGAAAATGCATGATGTGCAGCCCCCAATTGATTATCGTTTCTCCTAGAGAAGCTAGCCATGTGTATCCTAACACCATATATGTGGCTCCCAAGTCAAACAGCATGAAATCTCCTTGAATCTCAATACCTTGAATGATTAGTTTGAGACCTTCACACTTCCCACTGCTTGTCATAATTCTGCCATCTCCAATAGCCACTCCGAACTCCTGAGTAGGAACTACCGGTAATCCTAATTTCTCCACAACCCGCGTCGCAATAAAACTGCAAGATGCTCCGGAATCAATAAGGACCACCACCTCTTCTCCACTAATGTGCCCTTTGATTCTCATCGTTCGTTTAGTAGTGAGCCCCGCCATCGACTGTAGCGACATCACTTGGAGTTCTTGCTTTGCTTGAGCTTCAGGGTTCTCTTCCCTGTCCTCCTCAGACTCTTCTGCCTCTTCTAACTCTTCTTCCACCTCCAAGCAATTATACCTTTGAAATGCCTTGCAGCGATGACCAGTGAAGTAACGCTCCCCGCAATATCGACAAGGGTTTTGTATTGTCCTTCGTTGGTCAGACCCCTTGTTTTCTCTGGGAGAATCAACTGACTTCCTCGCCGGAGTGTGATCTCCTTGCTTAACCGGGCTGAAGTTGTTGTTTCTCTGATTGGAGTTAAGCACTGGTGCGGAGTTTGTCCTCTGGAAGGGTCTCGAGTTATAAGAGTGTCTCTCATTTTCCTGCTCCTCAATGATCGTCGCCATGTCTACTATCTCGTCCATTCCCACGGGTCTCAACCTCACCACCTGCTCTCGCACGCTTCTCTTCATCCAGTGCAGAAAAATCTCCTCAAGCACATCATTAGGAACGTGTGGTACTTCAGCCGACAACTCCTCAAACTTCTCTCGATACTCCGAGATCGAACCAGACTGCCTCAACCTCAGCATCTGGCTGAGTATAGTCCCTCCCTTCGTTGGTTTGAATCTCCGTTTCAGTTTCATTTTAAAATCCCTCCAATCCAACAGCTCATCGCGGTCCTGTATCATCCTTAACCAAGTTACTGCACAACCCACCAGACAATCCATGGCTAGCGATAACTTCTCATCCTCCTTCGTTTGGTTAACCTTGAAACATTTCTCTACCTTGAAAATCCAGTCCTCCGGGTTTTTGCCCTCAAACTCTGGAAGATCGAGTTTCTTTGGTGAAGATCCGTTCTTTTGCTGGGAAGAATAACCCATAGATCCTCCTCTATAGCTCGTTGTGTTAACATCCGCAGATCTGAGAGGAATCGCGGTCTCCGGTAGCACGAGAAGGCCCGTGCCAGCTCGTTTCTGAGGAACAACAGTCAGGATATGAGATCCTTCAGCTGAGACTCGTTGAGCTTCTTCGGTCACACTAGTCTTAGGACTAGGGTTTCTCGGGTTCACCGTCACCATCGATGGTTCGACCGTTGGCTTCTCCTTCGATGCCATGGTTTGGAGGTGACGCTCTTCAGCGCGTTTCTCCATTTCCATGAACTTCTTGTCCGATGCCTTCGACGCTTCTCGCAGCTCTTTCAGGATACTAGCCACGCTTCCTTCTAGCGCAGAGATCCTATCGGATTTTGAATCTTGCTTCAGCGGCATGGTCGGCTCTGATACCAATGATAAGCCCTGATTAGGGTTTATCGGGTTTGTTAGAAATGGGGGAGAGAAGATAGAAGAAAGGGGATAGGGGATAAGGTTTTGTTGATTAATTGTTTGATCCTTAAAACTAGGGTATGCGATGCCCTTAAGTAGCTTACAACTCTTTAAAACGACATAGTACTACTAAGGATAAAACGACAACACTTTATTCAACTTCATAATTAAACTCTCCTTCTGAAAAGGAGTCTTCACCTCCAACGTCTCTTTACTTCTCAGCCACTTCTCTTAGCCAGCTTCGACCTTAGACCTTTCTGAACGAACGCTAACGGCACAGCTAACTTATCAGTATATCATCAGTTGCTCTTGAAGTCAACGTCTAGTTCCAAGAAGGAGGAGCGCCATTGGTCGGCTTTCATGGAGAATCTTGCCGGAGCTTCTAAAGTCACAGGCGGTGGTTGTCAAAACAAGGGTTGATTGTTTAGGTAATCTAAAGTAAATCATCTGGTCTGATGGACGAACGAAACTCACTGGAGTCTATGGAGGAGCGGTCAGAGTTGATGGTTGAACTGGAACAGAGGACATCAGGAAGTTGGAGCAGAAAGTTGGATTAAAATCATAAAGACCTAGGCTCGCCGGAGACGGTGAGAAGCTGGTGGAGGTTTCGGAGCTCAGTCCGTTGGTACCATGCGGATCTACTTGAACGGAAGCGTCGCCGGAAGTTTGCCGGAAGAGAAACTAAAACTATGGAGATAGAGAGATCTGGTGTTGAGACGCTATAGCTCACGAAAGATATCACGGCAACGTTGATTAATTATCATCAAGAGTCAAGAAGGAAGACAAAGGTTCGTGATCTCCAATGTCTCCAACGAGAAAGAAGAAGATACGGGAGGAGATGAAGTCAGTTGGGCCACAAGGTGGAGATTGTTGAAGATGGGCCCAACTAACTCTAATCCAATTGTCTCTCTACAGCCCAGTCCGTATTGAAGTCCATTGTTTGCATCTCTTGATCCTGCATATGTCGGCTATTAAATTTACATAATATGAAAAGGAAAGATTGACCAAATCCATATAGTAAAAGGAAGATAGTGGAATATATATAAAGAAGAGACGTCACAGCTTTATGAAATCATCCGAAAGAAAAGCATAGAGACCTAGAGCTAGAAAGTAAGAGAGATCAAGAAAGTTACTAATTCATAAGTTCGAGTCTTGTGTTTTAGTTTTAACCAAGCTGTGATTTCTAATTAGTTCTTGTAAGGATATTCATTGAGAGTGAATAAAGGGAATACAAGTTTTGGGTATTGATTTAATCTCAAGTTTTAAGCACAAAGTAAGGTTTAAAACCTAACAGAAGGTTTTTCTTAACAAAGAAAAAGGGTATTACTAACTCCCTTTCAAGTTAACTTACATGTCACACTCAAAGAAAGAATCTAGCCTGACAAATTCAAAGATCTATCCACAATCCAAGAATCTCTCATGACCCATAGCCCTTATATTTTGTGTTCACATACATTGAACCCCAAAACCTTATGCTTTGATCTTTCTTTTGAGGTGGTACCTAACAAAATGCATGCCTCTCTCTATTTATATTCAGTAGATTTCGTGGTTTACCCTAGCCATATTTCCAACGAAAAAATATTCCCAAGTTTTTCTTGTAGAATATTTTCAAATCTTGTTCAAACCTTTTTGGAAGTCATCCCTTAATGAATTTTTTTCATCAATGTAAATCTTTGGTTGTTTGGCTTCAAAGTAACCTCTAGTTTAACTTTCGGCCAACTCAAATTCTAATTTTCAAGTCAGCTACATAGCTTCAGTTCATGTAACACTTATTATACTACTTCATATAGTACTTGGGGATTGGTACATCTATTTTATTAAAACAGAAACATTACAGCTTCTTCTAGGTGGATTTTTAAGTTGGACATCACATTATTATTCATAGCCTAACCTTACATTTAAATATTTCCTTAATCGGTTCAATATCAACCATCGGTTCAATAAAGTCCATTTAACTTCATCATATAACTCTATTTAAATACACCATAAGATCTATCTTATTATACATTATACAACTATTATTTTACATCTATTATTTCGTCACATTATGCATCTATTATTATACATATATATTATTGTACATATATTAAAAAAACATCTATTAAAAAACCCTCGCTTTAATGTGAAACGTTAACATACATATACTCACATTGTCATACTTATATTATATCATAGTTACAATATATAAAACATGCACTCTTTACACTGGTCCATATCAGATTGCAGGATTAGCAACATTGAGTAGTCATTATATTTTAGAAAACTTCATAAGTTACAAAACTCATATGGTCGTATATCTAAAGCAAGAGCATGTCAATATATTTTAAAAACTATAACAACATAGTTTATTTTTGTTACTTAAATGATATGGTCATATATCCAAATCATTTGTCCATGGTATAATTTAAAGAAACAAGAAATTTAAATCTCCGGAAACAAGAAACAAGAAAGTTGCCAGTAGTTTCACCTAGATTTGTCCATGGTATAATTCTTATTTTCAATAACAGAAACATCAATTTAAATATCCAGATTTGATTTTAACCGTATATTCTTATTTCAATAACAGAAACATCAGTTTATACTTAAAAAAAACGTTTATAACAAAACTCCTTCCCAAAGTTGTGCATTATATGCCTAAAATCTCGGATACAATCAAATATGGAGTTTTAAAATTCTCTGTCAAAATCGATTTGCCAGATTTGAAAATCATTAATATGGAAAACCCCTTTCTCCAAGTTTATTCTACTATACCTAAAATCTCGGTTTCAATAAAATCTAGAGATTTTGTATTTATTATACCTAACTTAATAGGTTAGGGAATATTCATTACCTCCCACTAAAATGTCTCCATAAATACTTCTCTTCGTATTCATCATTCAACATACACAAAAGCTCCCAAAAAACACAATGTCTAAACCAAGCACTTTAGTTCTAATCGATGGTGTGAAACCTGTCAGGCACAATTGACAAATTTGAGTTAAAGTGCTTCATTCTTGGAAACAAACCACACCTTTTGCAGGCGACACATTAGAGTTCATCCTTGCTGATGAAACTGTACGTATTGTTTATAGTTTGTTTTTATAACTCTTTTTCTATTCGTGCTCTAACGTGTATTTTTTCCTGCTTTCTAGGGTGTGAAGATTGCAGCATCGTGCAAAAGGAATCAGATTTCTCGTCTTCAACGCAAATTACCAGTTGGAGAGTGGAAAACTATTGACACGTTTGCAGTTTTGGGTATTTCTGGACAGAATTGCCCAACAACCCATCGATACAAGTTGTCTTTTTCAGGCGAAACCATGATAACAAAATGTCAAGTTCTATCTGATGATCAGTATCTTTCTCTTGCAAGTTACGATGATCTAAGGAAAATCGAGGAGAAGAAGAATTTTTTCCTTAAAGGTACGGATGCTGTATGATTTACATATTTTAAACACAAACCCTTAATACAATATATTTTTTATGAATGTCGAATACTTTGTTGATTACTTTTAAATCAAAGATTCCTTATGATTATTTCCACACAGATGTTATTGGACAAGTTGTAGATCTAGCTGCAATTCAAACTGTTCAAGCTAGGGGGAAAGACGAGAAGAGAGTTCAGTTTCGTTTACGCGATGCCAGGTAAATTAGAATCATCATATATAGTTGTTAATGTTATATTCTTTGCTGTAGTTTCATATTAACTACAGCAATTTTAATTTGACTTTGACATTGTTTGTGTTTCAATCTGTAAACATCAAGTGGAGATGAAGTTGCGTGTTGCTTGTGGGGGAGGTTTGCGGAACAACTCGAACAAGTGTTTCAAGATATAAACAATGAAATTGTTATTTGCTTGATAAGGTTTGCTAAGATCACTTTTTTAAGAGGTATACATTGTATGATATCGAATTAATCAACTATATGGAAATCCTTGAGTTGTTTTACTTAATTACACAATTGCATTCATCTTTAGGTGAAGTACAAGTCAGCAATGCTTTTGATGCTTCAATCATGGATATAAACCCAAAATTGGAGGAAGTAATTGAATTGAAAGAAAAGTAAGTTCATACTATTATTTTATAATGCTAAAGCCTCTATTATATTTGTACTTATATAAGTGTAATCATATATGTTTTTCATCCATGTTAGGATTTTGGCGAATGATCTTCCTCTGGCTCTTATTGAGAAAACAGAAGAAAAGCAAATTACCAAGAAACAAAAACAAGATTGGGATGAGATTCCTGTTCGAGCAATTTCTGAGATATTGGATGCTACTGAGGTAAATTGCAAATAATTCCGAGTCTTGGATTGTTTTAAATATATTATATCTCTAATATTATTATATGTGTGTATAATTTGTCAGGTTGAGAGTTGCAAAATCATTTATTCTATTGAGCCAATAGACACAGATTGGGGTTGGTTCTACTTTGGTTGTAACCGAAACCGACACAACCGACGTGTTACTAAGCAAAACTGGTTCTGTAATGACAAATCCCAGCCAGAAACCACTTTTCTATTGTGACATATGTCGTGGGAATACACCTGATGTCTCTCCAAAGTAAGTGACCGAGCATTTTGTGTTGTTTGTCTTTAGATTATTTACAGCAGTAAGTATTTTGAATACTAAAAATGTATTTTGGACTTTCAGGTACAAACTTCATTTGTTTGTTAAATATGATAGCGATTCATGCACAATAATGATGCTTGACTCTGTTGCTCAATCTATTATTCGTAATGCTGCAACTGAACTTTGGGATGGTTCCTATGATGAGGTTCTTTTTTCTTCTGTTATTACTTAATTTTTGAATGATGTATGTCTATCCTAAAATCTAATGTTTTTGACATTTGCCTTTTAGATTGAAGATCCAACTATTCTACCTCAGCCTATTGAAAGTTTAGTTGGAAAATCCTTTTGTTTTGGTATTTCGCTAAGCACTGACAATGTAAACAATGGAAACACCACTTTTAAAGTGTTTGAGGTCTGGTCTGGAGATAAAATTCAGAAAATTAAATCTCAGACAGAGCCATGTTCCTTGCTGGACACTTATTCGTCAACTCTTTCTGGTGGTGAGGTAATTTATTTTATTTTGTTACTTAATTACTTTATTCCCATGGTACATCAATAATTTGTTTATCCGCAGTCAAACTCTAACACATGCGTTGATGCTTAGGTTTCCCTGGTTGATCCAAACAAAGAAAGTTCATATGAAGGTTTTTCAACCCCATTCTCAAAGCGCAAAGAAGAAGATGCTGATCTATTGGACATGACATCTACGTCTAAGAAACCTTGCACTCAGAAGATCAAGATGGAGAATACAAAGACTGATGAGTAGTTGATGACCTAGATGATTTATGTCGTCTTTTGAAATTTGGGAGCTTGTATTTTTATCTATTTTAGTGTTGCATGCGTGATTTTCATTTCATGGGGTTTGGATGGTTTTTTTCCTAAATTTTAAAAATAAAATTGTTTTTTATATATTAGTCTACACCACAATGTGCTTCAGTAATCACTACAACTGCGGCTTACCATCGGCATAAGAAAAACTTATCCTAATTATCAAACATACTAAATATCTAACCATACAACCTAGCAATTAACCTATATAAGAAAAGAAATAGTATCAAACCTTTATCAAATCCGTAACCTATTGTAAATTCGTAGCCATGAGATTTTCGGAACATACCTGATATTTTTTCTTCTATAGTTGACTCAATATTCCCCGCACGGTTGTAAGTTTCTCCGTTAAGTGTCTTCATATTCAATCAAACTGAAACAAATAAAGAAACAAGAAAATATACCAAATATTTAGATACTAAAAACAAATAACATTTTTCAGCGATTGCATAATCATCATTAATTCCTCACCAATGAACGTAACCTAAAACTAAAATCTTGAATCGTGAGCCGCTATCTTAACCAAAGCATAAGTATTCACAGACAATTCATACATACTATTCAAGCAGCAGATTGAAAAGGTTCATAGTTGTTAGTTTTCGTGTACTAAGCCTCATTTCAAAGTAGAAACAGCCTTATTACTCTTTCTAATAGATATTTCTTTTCATCCTCATAGCCTGACCTAATGAAGAGAAGAAAAAAAGAAAATCCTGCAACTCATGAATTGTCAGTTCGCAGCCACCGTAGTTTACCGGTTAGATCTGTTTCCAACAGAGTTTTCAATGATGTCACAAACAGGACTACAACACCAGTCAATAATCTTAAAAGATCCATTGGTAAGTCCTTTGTAACATGTACAAGATCCCTATAATATATGAACTATACTTTACAGTGAAGAACATACTTCTTCTTTTTTGTTCAAGATATGGGAAAGGAAAATGGTCAATCATCACAATTGGCAAAGAGAACTCGGTATTCACATCCAAACTCATGTAAGATGACATTGAAATTCGAGTATAATTTGTATACTAATAAATTATGTGTTTACCATTGTGTGAGAATTTTAAATTAACTTCATATACTAGCAAATCAAATGGACAAACATCAGCGAAGAGATACAAGTCATGATACTGATGTCTGCTCTCCCACAAGTGCGCCTTCTATACCGGTTATATCTATCTTTGATATAGTTTTCAATGATGTATTGAACGGCCCTAGGATCCCATTCACACCAGTCACTAGCCTAAACCTTTCAGTTGGTCAGTTTTTTTAAATATGAAATTCAGTTACTACTAATTGATACTTCATGATATTTTTCTGCTCATAATCTATTTTATCTATAGGTGACATGGGAAAGGAAAATTGTCAATCATCTGAAACGGCAAAGAGACATACATATTCACAACCAATTTCAAGTGCGTTGAGAATACATTACATTTATTCGTTAAACCAAGTGATTTGTTAATTATCTCAATTTCTTTGATTCATACTATTTTTCAATGACTGACACATTGATTCTATATTTTCTAGCAAACCAGAGTTGTAAATCAGGATTGACTACTGTAAGGCATGCTGATTCAATAGATTTTAGAAAGAGAAGCAGGACTGTTTTCAATGACAAGGCAGATTTCACCTTCGTAAATTATAATCATAGGCGTTTATATGTATAGTACATCCTACATATAAAGTTTCTTACCATATGATTGGGTTGCTTTAATTAAAATATGCATATTTTAGTAAGCTACAAGGAAAAGTGGACGTTGAAGATTTTCCCCCAGCACAAACTGCCATAGACGCAATTAAGGACTCCATGTAAGTTTTTTTTTCTCCAAAACACCAAAGTATTTTACACGTTTACTCTGTTATCTTAGTCACGACAAACAATGTAATGTTTTAATGTAAACGCAGGGATCTTTACGCGGCTTACATCAAAGCTGTCTTGCAACGTTAATGAACATACCGGTCAAATCCATTCCTCCAGGTTTGCTTTCATACCTTCTCCGGTTCGCTAGAGAACATCCTATTTTTGAATTTGAATTTAAGCCATTTCGTTTAGATTCAAGGTTTTATGTTGAAATCCGTATGAATCTTAGTCAACACGGATCCGTGCGGATCGGTGTCAATCAAGATACGAAAAATAGTAATCTTCGTTCTCTGAATTTGTTTTTTTTTTCCGTTTCTTGCGAGTGAAGGAATTATGTTTTGGTTTTCCTTGGCACAGTGTAAGGAAGTTTGTGTGTATGTACATGATGGTGACATCACCAAGTCCCATATTCTCAATTTGCTTTTTAATATACCACTAGATTTTGATCCGCGCTTATAGATTATATCTGTTTTTCCATTATATTTATTAAATTTTTTCTTATGTTAATCGACACTTACCATAGAAGCAGGCCCGGCTCTTGACCATGGTGACAGGGGCGGTTGCCCTGGGTCCAGAGAAATTTTTAGTGCTATTTTATTAATTTTAAGGGTCCATTTCAAATTGTTAAATGATTAAATATTTAATAAAATTATAATAAAGAGTCCATAATTAACTACAAAAAAATTGTATATAACAAAAAGGCCCAAAAAATTCTGTGTGTTTCACTATTATATAATTTTTCCAATAAAAAAAATTTGTTGGTTTAAATTAAGGAACTACAACAAAAAAAATGTTATGAAAAGGCCTATATTTAATATTTTGCCTAAGGCTTTTAAATTTTTTAATACGGCACCGCATAGAAGAACTAATGTATAATATATAGTAGATTACTATATTCATATATTTATATATATTTTAAAATTGTTTTGAAAATATAACTTATCCTCAAAGTATATCTAATTTGTTACAATAGATTTATGTTCTCAACTTTCTGATCAAGTATACAATAATGTGTTCTGCAAACTAAATATTCTTATTTTCGAACCATCAGTTATAATATCTTGCCACCACATCATAATAGATTTGATCAAATCTAAACTAGCTTTTCGTCCAAGTAAAAAAAGATCTAACAACTTAATTATGTTGAGAACATATTTTCCTTATTCATTTATTTTTGAAAACAGAAAATATTTTTGCAGGACACGTTATTGTGTCGCTTTACAAATAAATGGGCCATACGATTATAGGTCTTAACCAACTAAAACTAATATTATGGAAGTTGAAATTTAAATAATAAAAAATAGTATATAATATATCCACAAACAATATTATAATTAAAAAATATATAAAAACTCTATTGTGGAAATATTTTTTTTTTAAAATGTAATATTGTAATCTCAGTAACAGTTAAAATGGTTTGTTTAAATAATTTGCTTATAAATTTTGGATCTCAAACATATTAACATTTATATATATGGATGTTGGAATTTTTTAAAAAAAAACAGTATATATTATATCCACAAACAATGTTATAAACAAAACTATATATATAAAAAACTATGGATTTTTTATAAATAATTTATATATTCTAATCTCGGTAACAATTAGAAAGATTTGTTTAAATAATTTTCGTCTTTGAAAGGACGGGTTACTATCTAGTAAATATCTTAAAGAGTTGTTTTCCTTAAGTTTTTAAAACTCAATATTCATTGCACTAACATCAACAGTAAGTTCCCACCACTCCTTTGACTTTGTTTCTCTACTTAATTGCCACCTTGCTTTGATGATTATTGGGTTGAAAACAATGAGGCATCATTCAACACTCTCTCTGTTGTTTTTTTGTTGCTCAGACCAACTTGATCACGAAATCTCCTCCCAATACCTTGGAAATGTATAGAGAAGGAGAAACCACAATTTGATAAGAGTGATTTGAGAAGAAGAGATTTTTTTTTATCATCAGTTGGATCGACAAGGCTAGTCCATAGCAACTTTACAACGTAGGGGAACACGACGACAGAGATGAATGAACATCTAACAACTTTACTAAAGACACTTGTACAAAAGATTTTTGTTTAAATCGAAAAGCATGAAGCAAGGAAAAGTTCGAGCTTTGATGATTTTTGCTCGAAAACATGTATTTAACATATTTTTTTACCATTTTAATGTTAAACCCCATTGAATTTGTGATGAAATCGGCTGATATTCAAATAAAAAGTGGTCGTTTAGACGAAAAAATAGGTTAGGGAAGATGATAACATAAAAATTACAACTATACACCTATTTTTCTCTGGGTCTAAGGCCTTGATAGGCAGAGCGGAAGATAAAGCAGTAGTATACTATAGAAGTAGTATGCTGATATATAGTGTTTTTGGCACCATTGTACATATGTTTTATGTACTGTTTTCAATGTTTTATCGAGTTAGTCCAGTTCTTTTCGAGTCATTTTAGATCTGGAGTAGGTTAAAGAGTCGAAGAAAGGAGCAAGAATTGGAGCCTTTCCCCGCGGAACAATCATGCGGAGCAGTCTGACGGTTGATCCCATTAGGAGCAGCCAGACGATTGTTTTCGACATTAATGGAAGTTTCCATATCTTTCAGAGATTTTCCCTAACCACTTACTTCCTCCTCTGAAATCGATGGCGCCTCCATATAAAAAGCCATCACTATCTTTATTTTATTTTTTTACACTAGTTTTGCAAGAAGACTAAGACTCATTATTGGATTTTTCTATTGTAAGGAAGACGGCTCCTCTTCTCACCAAGAAGATCATCCTGAACCCTATTGATTTCTCTTTGGAATTATATGCAGTATCATTCAGTTATTATGTATTGTTCATCTTGTTTAATGGCTGAGTAGTCGGCTAGCTTGTCTAGGGTTCTAGGGTGTTGGTCATGAAAGCTAAACATAAATAAGCAAACATATTGTGTCTTTGTTCATCTATGCTCTTAATGCTAGTTTTAACTTGATCATTTACTGGTAGATCTTAGGTTTAATCTGCTCATTAACCGTTACGTTGCATAGAATCAGAAGCGGATACGTGGAAGCGGAAGCGTTTGGAAATGTAGAAGCGAATTTTTAAAAATATTTATGAAGCGGATACGTTTTGGAAGCGTTTATATATATATATATATATATAATTTATGTATAGTTTTTAAAATCATGTAAAATATTAATATTGAATAACTTAATAAAAAGATGAATTTATTATGTTCAAGAGCAAATATATAGAATTTTATCTTCATGTTTATATTCACAAACTCCATCAATGATATTCATAATTAATTAACTATGTTTTTATTAAACTAAGTTTTCAGTACCTAATATTCTAAAAATTTAAATGTGTCACCTCTTATGTTCTTTAAACTATATTTGCAAGCTTTCTAAGAAACTCTATTTGCAAGCATAATTCTTTATTATTAAGATCTTCCAAATTAAAGCCTTTTTTATAAAAAAAAAAAAGATCTTCCAAATTAAAAATAGACTATTAGTGACTCAGAGTTATTTAATAAATAATATTGTGCAGAACATTAAATATATTTTATCTAATGTTTTGTTGATATAATTTTACAATATTAGTTCTAGTTCTAATACTGTGTGAGAAATAAAACCAAATTGAATCTAGATGACTAAAAGAAATTGGTTAAGCCTCAAAAATTAAAACCAAAAGAACAAATACGTGGACACGTAAGCTTCTTCATTGTGGATGTTGTTGTTTTATAAACCATCGGCCATTGAAAATACAGATCACGTTTCCGATTAACATGTTGCCGCTTCCAAATTAGAAACGTACGTTTCCTCCACGTTTCCAATCATCGTTTTTAGGGAACCGCGTTTCCGTTGCGATTCCAAGCGCTTCCGTCCGCTTCCGTATCCGCTTCCGGTTCGGAGTCGGGAATCAGAGCCTGAGTGGCGATTCCATGCAACACAGTAGATAACTTGATATCGGATGAATGAGCCGAGCATCCCTAATCAGCGAAAGTAAATATTAGGGTGCTCAGTGAACTTATCGGACTTGATCTCTATTGCTTGCAGTTGTTCCCAGACCCAAACGAGAGTTTAGGCGTCAAGATCGATCCGCAAAGGGAGCAGCAACACGACAGTAGACTGCTCTATTTGAGTGATATGTGTTCTAGATTGTGCTGCTTTATTTGAGTGATCCGTGTTCTAGATTGTGCTGCATTGCGCTTGAATAAATGTTTGGTTTAGCTTCTCTTTAATTTGAATTTACTTTTTACAATCATTTACTTTACTTGCACGTCACTCCTTAAATCAAAACTCCACTATTAGTTTTAGCTAAGTTGAAAACTCATAAGAATAAAGTGTAGACTGGTCCTCTGTATTGAATCTTAAATACTACAATTACCACTGTGAACTTGACAGTAGGAAATGTTCAATTTTAGTGTATCATATGCTGCAGAACATGTATGATCTTATTAAACTATTCAATATAATGATTGGTAGAGCAATATGAACATGCTATTTAAAATTATTATAAAATTAGTATATAATATATTTATTTCTATTGAATATATTTCTAATATATATATTAATACATAAAATTAAGAAAGATATATAATTAATTTATGTTATTTAATAATATCAAAAATTATGTTTATATAAAAATGTTATTTTACAATTAAAAACTATATTTAAAAAATATATATATTTCAAATTATATTTAAAAAAAAATTACATTTCAAATTATATTTTAAATGTGAAATACTATTTTAAAAAAAAATATTTTTATTTTTAATTTATTTTAAAAATAATTTTTTTATTTTCTGGATATAAAATAAATTAATTATATTTTTAAATACAATAAATAAATTAATTATATATTTTTCATAATTTTATAAATTATAATTGCAAATGCTCTACTAAAAACTTCATATGAGACCATTGACCAAAGAGTATTTGGAAAACATAGCATTTGGTAAATGCATTTCTCTAAATGCATTTCTCTAAATGTTTTTCTAACAAATGTTATTGAATAATGTTTTTCTGACAAATGTTAATGCTCTAATAATCAAGTCCTAAATTATACACCTGTTTATAATAGAAACGAGTAAAAATACTTGAAAGAAGACTCTAACTTTTCACTTCCTCGCTTAACAATACAACATTAATCACTTGTGCTCGCAAAGACTCATTGTACAGTTAAGCAAACAAAAAACTATAACCATTTAATTAGACTGAACCATGACCGAACATTAATTTCAGTTATTTGATTTACAATGATGGATTACTTATTTCTTTCTTTTCATCTTTATCATTTTTTTTGTTTTTCATTTTTTTTTTTGAAAATTGGATAAATATCTTAATATCAAAATTTTATTTTGAGAATATTAAATAATAAAATAAGAGGTTTGATCTCAAATATTTATTCTTCTAAAACATCAATATATAATATTTCTAATTTATATTTTAGTTATTAAAATATGTAATTTTATTAAATGTGAATAATTTTATTTAATCATATTTAAGAAAGGTTAGCTTCTTTTTGAAAAATATATGTATTTTAAAAATATAAACAGTAAATATGATACATTTTTAATTGTTTGAGGCATTTTGGAAAAAATAGAATTATATGAGCTAAAATGTACTAACCTAAAAAGAAAGAAATTTACCTCAACATATTACAGATAAACTTTACAGCCTAATTAAGAAAAATTCCTTGAAATACACTAAGTTGGATACCACTTTTAAAAAATATATTCAATCAAAAATACACTAACATATGAGTTTGGTGATTATTGTTTGTGTTTAGTATTTAGGGTGTGGGACTACGGGTGACTTTTTGGCCAAATCTGCTTTGTACTATGTTTTCACCAATTAGTTTGGCTAGACTTTCATATATAATATTTGGGTGTTCAAAAAAAGTATTTAGGGGATTGGGTTAGATTTATAAACTTTTATAAATAATTTTCAAACATTTATAAATGATTTTTAAACGTTTATAAATGATTTAAGATGATTAATTTTATCTTTTTCATAATAAATTTAAGTTATTTATGAGAATAGTTATCATTTAAAAGTAATTTTAAAATGATATCAAATTTGAGGTAAAGTTAAAATTCTCCATCAATTAACTCAGTGTTGATTAGTAACATGTTAGAGCTTTTTAGAGTAAGCTTGAGTATTAAATTTAAATTTCTAAGAAAATTAAGAAGTTTTGGGCACAATTGTAAACTTTAGGAACGAAAAAGCAATATGCACCATAAGTTAAGGCATGAACCAGAAACCAGTAGTTTTCTCTTGTAAGAATATAGCAATTTCTTTTTCTTTTTCTTTCTTATGAAAAGGAAATCCTCCTATACATTAAAAGAGAAGTCACTTTAGTGATTTCTGCTGACATGACATTAATATAGAACTTCTCAGAAAAATTGTTATAATTCTATTGGTCGATTTTTTTGAATTTTATTTTTCATTTATTTTAATCAATCGCTTATGTAGACAAGCCCAAAACTATTGTCGATTTCGTTAAGCCCATATATAGCTAGGGGATAATAATTATCGATTTAGTTTAGCATTGGGCAAGATTTAGAACTAAGACAAATATTAAAAACTTTTCTTATTATTCAAACAGTAAACTTGCGCATGTTGATATCATATTAATTACATTTGCTTAGAAAATATAATAATGTTTCTAATTAGTAGGGGTGGGCGTTCGGGTACCCGTTCGGGTTCGGGTCGGGTATTTTGGATTTTCGAGTATTTCGGTATAGAGGTGTAGAACCCGTTCGGGTATTTCTGTACTTCGGGTCGGGTTCGGATATTTAGATTTTGAAAAAAAAAATTAAAATTTTCATTTCTCAAGTTTCTTATATTTAAAAATATAACTTTCAGTTAACTAATTTTTTATTTTTAATAGATTGAATGGTTAATAGATTTAGATATAAAAATTTAAAACTAAAAAGGCATTAATTTAGTTATTTTTAAAAAAAATTTGGATGTAATTTTTTGTTAATTTTTTTAATAAAAAACTTGACATGCATTTTCGGATCGGATTCGGGTGCCACTTCGGATATCGGGTAAAGTGCCCACCTTTCTAATATGGATTACTTGCGCAAGTTGAAATCATTAAATATGAAATTTAATCATTCACAATATGGATTACTTGCGCAAGTTGAAATCATTAAATATTATCGATTTAGTTTACCCTTGGGCAAGATTTAGAATTAAGATAAATATTAAAAATTTTCCTTATTATTCAAACGGTAAACTTGCGCATGTTGATATCATATTTATTACATTGCTTACAAAATATTTTAATGTTTCTATTTAGGTTGTTTGTTTTTAATAACTTACCTTTCTAATATGGATTAGTTGCACAAGTTAAAATCATATCATATGCAAATCATTTTTTGACAATACACATTTAATATCTTTCTTTAAACGATTTCATTATTTATTATGCAAAATATTGTGCGTCATTAATATGAGAAATAAATTGACTGTATATATATATGAGACACCCTAGGTCTTAAAATACAAACATTCTCTTTTCATTCTTTAAAGTATTATTCACAAATCTTTCCTCTCATACTATTAAGGTATTACGACGATGCTGCTTGTGTGCTAAGAAAAATGTGTTTAGACGCAAAGGCTCCTCATCTTTCATCGACTCCGCCACCCACTTTGCCTTGGAAGTATTATATGCTACTTGATGAATCGACTCTGCCACCCACTTTCATCGACTCTGCCACCCACTTTACCTTGGAAGTATTATAGAAAGATTAATAATGTTTTATTTATTACTTTTAATATTTATAAACTATAAAACACAATGAACGAAATTTTATATAAGATAATTATAATAGTTTTATACTCTACTTGATGAATTATGTTCGAATATAATTATATAATAACTATTTTAAATATTACAAAATCCAAAAATGTTTATTAATATTATTTTTAAATTATTTATCGTTGTTAAAGAATAAATTTATCATAATTTTAAAATAATTTATAAAATGCTTACAAAATGCAAGGCAAACTTTCACTTTCAAGAGTTAAGTCGAGATCTGGATTAAAAATCCTAATAACTGGTAAAGAAGGGAAGCCGCAGACAAAAATATTCTATGTTGTCTACAAACAAGTTTTTCAGAATATTTCGTAGTCACGGTACGTAATTTTAATCTATTTTTTTTTTCAAATACAAATTTTAAAATGAATAAACTATTGCAATTATTTACTTTTTGTATTTGCTAGATGGGTTGTGATGAGTTAGGAGACCGATGACAGTATGTCAATTTAATATTATTTCATGTTCAATAAAATTTAGAAATTTATAAATCTATCAAATAATGTTAACCCGTCAAATTGCTTACAAAATTTATTTAATTTTTTGCAAGTTTCTAATTGAATTTGCTTTCTTTATCGAAAAATGTACTTCATAATTTATATTATTTATGGATAATATTTTGATTTTTATTATATTTTCTTTTAATATGTCTACATAAATGTTTGTTTATTATTTATGGAAAAATAATATTATTCACCTAAAATAAAGAATTACGAAACATATACAATACAATTCTAATTAATGATAATATAAAATCTGTTACTTCTAAAACTATACACTATTTATTCCATTTTTTGAATGAAAGTATTTTCGTAAACACACAAAATATTTTGTGACGTTGCAATTGTACATACACACAATATCTGCTTCTTCATACTGACGTTACTGTGTTCCCTCTCGTGAGGTACGGACCGAGAGAGAACACAGGGTGCGGACCGATCATGTTCTTATGCCCGCACAGGGTGCGGCCGGTCACCTAGTATATATTAATTATCAAAACCATCACACTCACGACATGCAAGCAAGTCATTTGAATTTTTAAAGATATTAAAGGTGTGTCTCCCACGTAAAACCATCACATTTCGAAACCCAATATATAAACACATCTCTCGACCATAAAAAGAAATTCAAATCCAATCAAACTGAGAAACATAGAGAAAAGGAAAAATAATGAAGGCGGCCGTGGTATCAGTCCTCATCCTTCTCGTGATTTTCGTGGCCTGGCCGGTATCAGCTGACAGGAAAGACTTACCTGGAGCTGGAGGATACGGAGGCGACGAGGACGATGACAATGACACAAAGTCTTGGTTTCCTTTGGACAATCAGTTATCACTGAGTTATTATGATAGGATTTGTCCAGATTTTGAGAAGATCGTTGCTACCAAAGTGAGAGAATGGACAAAGAAGGACTCCTCCCTTGGTCCAGCCCTCCTCCGCCTTCTCTTCCACGATTGCGGTGTCACGGTATTGCACTTATTCACTTATTCAACATTAATCGTTATTTAGTGGTGTATATATAATAACTCCTGACTCTCATGCAAAAGCTATATGTTATCGTTCATATATATAATTATAGTTTACATAGTTTTGAAAATGTCCTGATTAGTGGATGGTTAGTCTATATAATACATTTGAACGAGAAGATAACAAATCTTTTGTGAATGAATAACAACTTTCAGGGATGTGATGCATCCGTTCTTCTAGACCACGAAGGATCAGAGAGAAGATCCCCAGCGAGCAAAACCCTAAGAGGCTTCGAGCTAATCGACGATATCAAGTCTGAGATAGAAAAAGCCTGCCCTGGCTTAGTCTCCTGCGCCGACATCCTAACCGCAGCTAGCCGGGACGCAACCTTCCAACTCGGTGGTCCTTACTGGCCTAACGCGTATGGACGTCGTGACTCCACCGACTCTTACGCTAGAGATGTCGAGAAAGTCCCTTCAGGCCGCCGTGACATCACTGGCCTTCTCGAGACGTTTCAGTCTTACGGTCTCAATGTTCTCGACCTTGTTGTCCTTTCCGGAGCCCACACCATAGGAAAAGCCTACTGTGGCACCATCCAGTCGAGGCTTTACAACTTCAACGCAACTTATGGAACTGATCCGTCGATTGACTCCAAATACGCAGATTTCTTGCGTCGCAAATGTCGAGTGGCTTCAGAGACCGTTTACCTAGACGCTGAGACTCCGGTGAAATTCGACAACCAGTATTACATTAATCTTCAAAAGAATATGGGAGTCTTGACCACTGATCAGGAGCTTGTGAAGGACCCTAGGACCGCTCCACTTGTGAAGGCTTTCGCAGAGCAGCCACCTCACATGTTCAGACAGCAGTTTGCTGTGTCCATGGCTAAGCTGGTCAATGTTGGTGTCATCACTGGCGAAGAGCGTGTTGGAGTGATCAGGAAGGTTTGCAGCAAATCTAACTCCAGACCTTACTGACTGAAAAATGGGAGCTGAGTTTATAAATAAATCTTGAAATAACTTCTTGTTTGGTTTCAATTGTAATTTTGGTACTCGCTGTCTGAAGATTAAAATGTGAATCTTGATTAAAATCAAAGAATTTATACACTTACCATTATATCTGATCATGGTTTTAATCGATCCAACATGATTAGAATTTGTCTGAAGGTTTATAATGTAAAATGAATCCTAAAATGTTATCTATAAATCAAGTAAATAATAGCTGTGAGAATAGCTTTTGATGAAGAAGTGAAACATAATCAGATTCAGACTTTCGGTTCAAGATCATGTTCGTATGTTCTCTATATACTGAAGCTCGCCAAAAAAAAAAAAATAACAGTACAAAACAAGACTTGGCTACGAGAGGTGAAACAGAGTAAAACCAAAACTTGGGAGGAACTTAGACACGCTTGCCTCGAAGGAAACCCTTGCTGCGACGATTCTTCATCCCCATCTTAAACTTCTTCTTCAGCCTCCTCCCGATGGGTTTTAGAGACTTGTTATGCTTCTCACCATCCATTTCCACATCTGCAAACAACCATATCTATATATAAAACAGAACATTGCAACATATACATTGGATGTAAGATGAACTCAAACTATTATTGCCAAAACTCCCAAAACAAACAAAGATTCAGATTTACAGAAACTAGCATACTTGTAAATTCATGCAATTTCTGAACAAAAATTCTATAAACTTTTCAAGATTTGATAGTCAACATTACAATGCAAACTTAATTGAGTGATTCGGATGAACTTCAATTGTTAAAGATTAGGCAGAAAAATCGAACATACCTGAATCGTTAGCGATAGTACCGGAGGCAGAGGCGGACTCGGTGGTAGACGAGACAACTTCCATGAACGGAGAAGGTGGTGGTTGACGAACCGGTAACTTGGGGGCGGCGAGTGCGGCTTCGATGGCGGCGGATTTGGCGTCGTCTCTCGTTAGGGTGAATGCTTCCTTCTCCACTATTTCTCTTCTTATAGCTCTCAATCTCTTCACCCTCTTGCATCTCATAGATTTCGCCATTGTTTTGCGCTCAAAGGAGATGCAAGAAATTAGGGTTTTGAGGGACAAGAGGGGTTTTTGATTTCAGCGTAGGATTTTGTTTATTATATTGTCTAAACCTAATTCTGTCTGGTTACTAGTTTAGCTGTATCCTCGGTTACGGCTCATTGAAAAGCCCAGTAACGATATTTATAGCCCCAAAATCAATACCCATTCCCTTTCTAAAAAATTTATATTTTGAAGTTTTCACATATATTAAAATTTGATTGCAAGTAGGAGCTGATCGAAGGGTTGAACGGATCGCAATTCATCACCCATTTTGGAACACGAACATAGAAAATACGAGATTTTCTACCTTGTTGAAGATCTTTTAAATTTTGATTTTTAAAACATTATTTTTTATGTTTAACTATTTCCTATAATTTTTAGTCAATTAAAAATTCAATAAATACAATTAATTTATTCAAAAATTACAATTTATCATTTATAGCTAATAAAATATACATTAAAGATATGAAAAACTGATTTTTTAGAAACAATTTTTGTTCTTCAAAAACATCGATCATTTTGAAACAAAGATAGTACTTCATACGGGAAGAGGATTTAGGATCGAGCTCTAAATATGTGTAGAGCTAGAGCTGCGCAACCAGGTTCCGGTTTGGGTTTGGATTTTTTTTGGGTTATGAATTTTAGCCTCATTCGGATATCACAAAGTTCAGCTTGAATTTGGTTCGGATTTAGTTGGGTTCTATTCAGTAACATTCTAAGACTGGTTGAATCCCATATATTTTTGAGTTTCAGATCTTACTCAGGGTTTTAATCTCAAAACAAGGATTTAGACTAATTTAGAACCAAAACTAAAATAAAGACTCACAATGAGGCGAAGACCAAACATCAACAAGTTGAAATGAGAAATGATCATATTACGTTTGAATCATATGTAATATCTTATATCTATATTCTAAACTAAAGTTAAACAGAAGCAAAGAACAACATTTTTCAAATAAAAACCAAACAATATTTATTGAAATGAAACCCAAACAAGGTTCATGCATGAAAATCAAACAAATAACACTTTAAATTAAATCAGTCAAAAATGAAATAAACTTGTCAGTAATATAAAATTAAATCTATCAGATACTACTTAAATATGTTAGAATAAAGTAAATATGTGGCCAAAAGAAAAAATAAATCTATCAAATTTTAATCAGATTTTAATTAAATCTGACTAAATGAAGAAAATCTGTGGTAAAAAAATAAATATATCAAATCATAATTAAATTTGTCAAAATTACGTAAATATGCAGCCAAAGGATAATAAATATATTGAAAACCAAATAAATCTGTCAAAAAACGGATAAATCGGTAGCAAAGGAATAAAAGTATATCGAATTTTATAAAAATCTGTCAAAATTAAGCGAATTTGTTGGTAAAAAAAACTAAATTTAACTAAATCTGTGAAAATTTTATAAATATGTGACTAAACTTGACAAATTTATTATAAAAAATACGAAGAAATCTAATTAAGTCCATAGTATTTAAGATAAATCTGTCACCAAAAAAAAGTAAAAATAAGTTTGTGGCTACATAAAACGTGAAAAAATAAGTTTATGAGTAATTGCGTTTTCATAATTATTTTTTTGATATCAAAAGAGTTAGAACAGATACATAAATTAAATTAGTAATTAAAATATAATTAAAGTATAGTAATTAACTAATGAATTAGGGTTAAACTTACTTTTCCCCTAAAATTGACAATAAAAAGCATACTGCTAATTTTAGATTTCATCACAGCCACATAAATTCACCAAAAGAATCTTGACCGTTGATGAATAGTTTTCTTTTTTGTCAATAATGGAGCCAAAACAGAGGATTAGGATGACGGGGAAGGTATCTCCACTGTGGAGTTTATGATCACAGATTCATTTATCAACTTACTACGCCGGTGGTTAGCCTTCTCGGACACGATCAGTCAACACTTCAACTTCCTGTAAAGAGACAACACGTCTTTTCCATATCTGTCGTTAAGACTGCTTGTTGTTCTTTCTTTTTTCAAAATTCTGTTACTTCGTGTGGTTCTCTCTGTTTGTATTAAGTTTATATTTCTAACCAACTAATGTAAAATGTCTAATCTTTGACAATATCAAATATACAGACAGATCTCTCGTATACAAAAGCAATCCTAAATCCTCTGAAAACGCCGAGGGAAAATGGTTTCACTTGAGCAATACCTTGAGGATGAGATGAACTTTACGATTCATTATTCTCCTGAGTTCTTCATTAGCCTCTATTCCTATCCTCCTGCAAAATTTAGCATAAAGATCAGTCACGAGATCACTAAGTTGAAAGAATGAACCAGCCTGTGATCTTGTTTCAGCTCTTACCCGATCTTGGAACCGCTCTTCCCCACAAGAATCTTGCGTTGGCTAAGTTTAGGAGTGATGAGATGCTGTTCGATCCTCAGAGACCCGTCTCGCTGCTCTCTCCAGTCCACTAGACGGTGCTCCACCCCATATGGTACTTCCTACGTTCGTGTAAGTTAGAAACCGATACAGAAGATTATTCTCAAGAAAAGGTTATTACCTGATGAACATGGTCTAGTAATCTCTCCCTAACAACTTCAAGAGAGATGTTCTTCATCACTTCTTCACTCATTGTGAATGGATCTTCCTCCCATGGCTTTGTTACTGCCTGGTCCATTAAATATTGGCTGAGATCTCTGACTCCAGATCCCTTTAGTCCTGATATCATGAAGTACCTTGAACAGAGGAACCTTATCTTTTCAGTTGCAAATGAAGAGACTTCCCTGTTCGTTGTTATTTAGGTGTTATGAGCTATCTATCTACCTTTCATATGCCGGGAGATTTTGGAACTCCTCAGCAACCTTTAATAGATCTTTCTTCTTCTCAACTAAATCAACTTTGTTCATACATAAAATGCGCTTCTGTTTCGGATTTGCTTCCTCTCCCATGTATGTAATCAAGCGTACAACTCTTGAATCCGGACTACATTAATCATACAGAATTAAGTTTGAGAGAGCTCTACATCTACATGCTAAAATAGCGCAAAACTGCAGTCACAAAGTCCAGTTCAAACAATAAAATGCTAACCTCAATACTTAAAACTATACTAAGATCAGTTAGGAGATAGATTTATCAAGAAAAAGATCTGCAAAGTGACTAACCAGGTGAGATGCCTGTGGACATCAAACATAACAATGAGGACATCAAATAGATCAACCGAAGTCCAAGCATTTTGCACACGGGCCTTGATGTCTTTGTAACCATACCCGCTTTTCTTGAGCATTAAACCAGGAGTATCAAAGAAACACTGAACACAAAAATCAAATATTTCAGTCTACAAATGATTGCATTCAAGTTCAACAATAAAATGCTAACCTCCATACTTAAACACACAACGACTAGTGAGAAAGCTTACAACTTGTGTATCCCCTTTTGTCAACACTCCCAACACTTCATGGGTCGTCGTGTTTGTCTTCCGTGAGGCAGCTGCAACCTTTGTTCCAACCTGTGCACATTGCAAGAACACAATCATACAACCAAAGTAAGCAACTTTACGATTAAAAATAAGAACTCTGAAGGATCGAACCATGAAGTTAGTGAGGGAAGATTTGCCGGCGTTTGGTGGGCCGATGATTCCGACGTTAAGAGACTTCTGGTCTTCTTCTCTAACCTCACCTTCACCGAGTTCGTCATCAGCTGATTCAAGAGCAGCCTCAAGGAGAGCCTTTGCGAGAATCCTCGACCGATCAATACTATCCTCTTCTTCTTCTTCTTCTTCGGAGCTCTGTTTCTCTTGTGGGAACAGCTCTCTCTGTACTCTTTCTCTGTACCCTTTATCCCAATTGGGTTGTTTGGGCTTCTTCACGGGATCTTCGATTGAGCACTGACTGCCATCGAAAACAGAGTCTCCGTTGACGGAAGTGGGCTCGTCTAGATTCGGCTGCGCCGAGTACGACCGGCGGATGAAGTTCTGAGGAAGATGGGTTTTACTGTAAGGTGTCTCCGTTCGTGAGATGGAGATTAGAATTCGTAGAGATCTAAAAGCTTTCATTTTTTAGCAACAATGGCACAGAGGAGTCGGAGGGTTTTAGACCACCATTATGCTAAGAGACTGGATTATTGTTTTTTTAATACTTTTTAATCGTAAAAAGTAAGAGACCAGAAAATTTACTAGTTCCATTGCAAGTTACTTGGGCAAGATTTAGAATTAAGACAAATATTAAAAATTTTCTTTATTATTCAAACGGTAAATTTGCGCATGTTGATATCATATTTATTACATTGCTTACAAAATATTTTAATGTTTCTAATTAGGTTGTTTGTTTTTAATAACTTACCTTTCTAATATGGATTACTTGCGCAAGTTAAAATCATATCATATGCAAATCATTTTTTCACAATACACATTTAATATCTTTATTTAAACGATTTCATTATTTATTATGCAAAATATTGTGTGTCATTAATATGAGAAATAAATCGACTGTATATATATAGGAGACACCCAAGGTCTTAAAATACAAACATTCTCTTTTCATTCTTTAAAGTATTATTCACAAATCTCTCATCTCATACTATTACGGTATTACGACGATGCTGCTTGTGTGCTAAGAAAAATGTGTTTAGATGCAAAGGCTCCTCATCTTTCATCGACTCTGCCACCCACTTTGCCTTGGAAGTTCAATAAACCTGTACAGCCTAATAAAGGACTAACCCGCCAAGGCAATGGGCACTCAGAAGAGCTACGTTGTGTCATTGCTGTTATTCGACAATATGTTTTCTTAGCATATAAATCACCTTTATCTCCTCTATACTTCTATCTGTTAAAATTTTGTTATTACATGACAGTGGCGATCGAACTCCAAAACAGAAGGTGAAACTAAATGTTACAGAGGAGAAAATGTTAAACCTGATGCTAAAGTACAATGGTGGAAAGCCAAGAACTGAGGTGCGAGAGGCTCCAGCTTTTCTGTCATCCATCTTTTATCAGAGCATTGATTCATTTTATATATTTTTCTTCTTTTTGTAGACAAAACTAAAAAGTGCAGTCCAGTTGCAAGACCTATTAGATGCAACAAGAATGTTAGTTCCCCATACAAGGTAGAACCCTGAACTCAACTCTTTGTGTCTTGTCTCCAAAAAGCATGTCTGGTCTATCGTTTCCATGTGTTGAATACTGGTAACGACAATATGGTCTTCCTTTTTTATATGTAGACCAGGTCGTGAGAGTTATAGTGATCCAGAAGACCTTGAACATGCTGAGAAGCTTCGCCAAGTTAAAGCAGTTCTTGAAGAGGTTCTTTAGTACTTTCTCTTTTTTTGTTGAATATAGTCCGGGGAAAGTATTACATAGTATCATTTAGTAATACTATCTTATATCATTTTTTTTTTGTTGACTATACTATCTTATAAGTAAGCTAGCATTATATATTTTTTATTTAATTCATGAGGTCATTTTCTCACAGCAGAGAACCTTTTAAAATGGCGCATAGAGGAAATTTCTTAGGGATATACAGGAAGGTTCAACTGAAGCCTCTGAAGTGGGATGGTGAAGGTGAAGAAGAAAGACCTGTAGAGGCCCTTGTGATTCTTAAATACACGGTGTTCTAACTCACGCTGGTAGAAAACAAGTGTTTACATACTCTACCATTTAATTTGTCATTGTTATATATATATATATATATATATATATATATATATATATGTTTTCCAAATATGGAAGAATTGTTTAACTTATTGATGTTTGCTTCATCTGCATGCAGGCAGGAGTGCTTGGTAGATTCTTCCGATACAATATGTATCCAGGTAAGGCCCCCTGATATGTTACTTTTATTTTGAAGTATTTCACCGATGAAATGGCCTTACATTATATGCTTTTTTTCAGGTGAAGGGACTGGTTTGCTTCGTCTCCATAGTACATACCGTCATGACTTTAAAATTTACATCTCTGACGAGGGACGTGTTCAGGTACGTACACCTTTTACATTGATACTACTGAAGATAATTAAGCATATGTGTTGGAAAAAAAAATGTTTGAACTGGTTTGCATATGTTGACCAGATGTCTGCAGCTGCTTTTGCTAAAGGCCTGCTTGACCTAGAAGGACAGCTGACACCAATCCTGGTTTTCCCTTCTTAATATTATATTGCTGGTGCTTAATTTGCAATGTCGTCATGTGTTTACTAATAATGTCTTTTTATCTTTCTTGCTTCTCAAGGTTTCTTTGGTTAGCAAGGACTCTTCCATGTTGAATGGTCTTGATACTGCCAGCATTGAAATGGAAGCTGCCAAGGTTTGTCCCATGACTTGAGTCATTTTTTGAAGTGTGTATCAGTCAATCAACAAGATTGATTTCATTATAATTGGACTATATATGCAGGCTAGATTGAATGAGATTGTAACGTCTGGCAAAAAAATGATCAATGAATTACTACTATTTATTATTATCAAATCATAGTAGTAATTATCAAATTAAATACGCAAAAGGCAAAACAAAAAGAGAGAGTCATAACATAAAATAAGTTAGCATATTAAATTGCAAATAAGCCAAAATATTTCAAAGCAGTCAAACAACCTAGAAAATTAATACTCGAACCAGCTACCTTTATTTATTAGACCGGATATTAGTTCCACCAATAATCGTGGTCAACTTACCAACATGGTGCATATATGTCAAATGGACAAATCTACGTTTAAGTAACTCAACCTGTAAGGGATTTAGATTTTTTTTGTGAATCTCGTGGACTGATCTATCGCAGATTGGGGTTCATAGGTGAAGTTTCAAGAAATTGTTATAATTTGATTGGTCGATTGTTTTTAATTTTTATTTATTTAATTTAGATCTAAAAATTTAAGAGGAGTCTAAAATCATTTAACATCACTTGCCATATAATCTAACGAATATTACAAATAACAATTTATGGAAACTAATTCTCGAAATTATAGAAAGATTAATAATGTTTTATTTATTACTTTTAATATTTATAAACTATAAAATATAATGAACGAATTTTTATATAAGATAATTATAATAGTTTTATACTCTACTTGATGAATTGTATTCGAATATAATTATATAATAACTATTTTAAATATTACAAAATCCAAAAATGTCTATTAATATGATTTTTAAATTATTTATCGTTGTTTAGAGAATAAATATTTTGGGGATTGTTTACATCTTTTGGGGATTGTTTACATCTTTAAATATTTTTGTTAGAATTACCTTTTTTCTGACTCAAGGCTTAGAGAAGAAAACCGTAAATCATCTCTGCTGTTACAATGAAACCAATGATAATAAATCTCAGGTAATTCAAATCTCTCTTTTATATTTCATGGCTGATTTTTTTATTGGGGTTATGCGTGAAATATTTGTTTTTTCTCAATTATATTTTACTGATGTTTTAAGATTAGTGTTAAATGTGATCGTTTGAAGCATAATGCATTCTCAGAACACACCTCCGTTATAAACACTTCTATGTAAATTGTGTCAATTATGTTAGTGATTTTGCATTTGAGTATTGTGACTGATGTTCCAAGAGAGAAAGCGTATCATCTCAAACCGAGATTGTTGGGAAAGGTAATTGGTTTATAGATGTAATTGGATAATTGACATCTAAAGGATACATTTTATTAGATAGTACCAAGCAGTCTTTTTAAACCTTTTGAACTCTAACTTTTTGAACTAACTGAATAATCATGATTGACCTATAAGCAGTTCAAAGAGTTATGTATCTAAAGGATACACTTTATCATATATAAATGATATGTTTTATTAGATAGTACCAAGTAGTCCTTTTAAACTCAAACAATGCCATGTTCTGAGTTGTACACATTGTATTGACCTTTTTTTTCCTTGCGGTGTGTATTCAGATAGCAGTAGGGAAGTGCAGATATGAAGTAATATCAACCAAAATTAAGAAAAGTCTTTTAAAAGCAAAGATAATCACGTGGGCCTCTTTTGAACATGGCAAACAACCAGCAGTTTTGCCAGACCCGAATTTCTTAAACATGTTATCTACTTTCTATTTTCTTATTATTTAGTTTCACCTGATGGGAAGTTTGAATCACAGACTCTTGACATTTTAAAATTTATATTATTTGTTTGTGTAATGGTGCTGAGGTTTCAATGAGATCGGCTTATCCTTCTTCCAAGAAAGTAAGGACTATGACAAGCTTGAAGCTGAAGTGAAGAAGAATAGAAGGATGATAAGCTTGAAGGAGACACTGCTTTGAACAAGTTCTTCCGTTAGATATATTTGAATTCTGATGAGGATATGAGGAGTGCTAGAGAAAATCATTTGTGAGTATCTATCTATCTATATTCCTATTTAGTCTTTCTTCTCTCATGGAGATTACAATGTTTTTGGCATTTTGATTGACTCTTTTGCAGTTTTGCACAATCAACAGGTGGAATCTATTGGGACAGTGCTTTTAATAGACTGGAAATATGTTGGTGCTAAGAAAAGTATAATCTTATATGATGTGTGGGTTTTACCTTATGATGATCTGGTGCTCAAGACATGAGAAATATGATCTTATATGATGTGTGGGTTTTACCTTAATCTAGACAGAACTCGAAGCCTTGGTATTAAGGTCTGGTTTCTCTACTTTATGGACTTAAGGTACTTTGTATTTTCCATAACTCATATTGTTTATACGAAACACTGAAATTTTTAATCTATGTTCTTTGTTCATATGAACATAGTATAAATATCAATATGTAACATCGAATCTTTCATATTAACCACATACATGTAACATAAGTATTATATAGTTGTAAATATGTAATTATCAATTTAATATTAGGGGCTGTTATTGGTTTATATATTTTGATTGATTTAGAAATCCATATACTATTTATAAATCCAAGTAAAATATGCAAATCCGGAGATTTTCCTTCGGATTTGAGTCTTTGTATTTTTAACTAAAAAATCCAAACAAATCCATTCAAATCCATTATAAAATCAAATATATTAGTAAATTATGTACGATTGAATAACACTTGATTTAATCTAGAATTTATTAATCATTAAACCAATAACACATGATTTTAGTACAGATTTTAAAATTACAGAACCAATAACACTAGATTTTGTTCGGATTTTCAAATCCATTAAAATACAACAACTAATAACCCATACTTAATGTTAATGCCCGCACGCATCCACCTAATTTGTCATTAAGACATGCACATCGAGTAATTTTTTTTTTAAGCTCTTGTCAAGCTTCATTTTTTCACATAAACCGATGTAGGACACACGCATATCTTATATCATTCATAAATTCTATAACTAAATCAGCCAAAAATACATGTTCATGAGCGAAAATATTTTAATATATAATCAAATAAGAGTTATAAATTTTTTTAGCTTAGTGTTCATACAATAGTTTTTATTTTATACTATATATAATTGGCATGTATAAAATTTTCAAAAGAAAATATTTACCGCACATACTCGGTGTAAACGTCCATATATACGTTTGTGTGTTATATAGTTGTCAACCACCGACTAGCGTATAGCGCATTTTAGAACTCTGTTATTTTTTTTAAGGTCGAGCCACCTCAAATCTATCTCATGATTGAAGACAATTCAGGCAAACAATCTAGTCAACCTTCCATTATCATTTTCTTTTTTTTGTTAAAATGATAATGATTTCCTTCCATTAATCATTGTCATTTTTCTAGTCAATCTAGTCAACCTTCCATTATCATTTTTCTAGTCAACCTTCCATTATCATTGTATATTTGGAAACTAAGTATCTGATTTCCATTTGTGCACAAAAAAAGTATCTGATTTCCTTGTTTTTGGCCAAACAATTTGCTAATTTCTATATCAAAGAAAGAAAAAAAAATATTAAGGATAGGATCAAGAAAAATATATTTTTATAAATAGAGGATGGTTGTTCATTACATCTCACGTGTAAAAAGAAATAAACATCTTTGAAAAAGAAATCAAAAGATATGGGTGCAAAATGGAACTCAATGATTGCAGTAGTTTTTGTGGTGGCGATGATAATGGCAATGGAAAATATCAGCGGAGAAACATTGCCACAATGCCGTGAAGATTGCATTCAAGGTTGTGCCACCACCGGCGCACTTCCGTACCAATGCCTCCAGAGTTGTTACCGTGGATGCCGCGGCTTACCACCTTCTATAAAAGGTAACGTTTTTAATGGTTTTTTTGAACAGAAAGAAAAACAATAAGATGATTTTTGTTTTTGGAATATATCAAAACAAATGTATTTTTATGATTACTGAGATATTTTCAAACTATAGAAAATACATATCCTATTTTTATCAAAGAATATATTGTTAGTTTGAATTATTTACGAAATGATATTTCGTATTCGAGCTCTCACATTAAAAGTTAAAATGGTCAATGTTGTTGTTACACTTAATAAATTATTATATTTATTTTATGTTGTTAATCATAAATTAATGAATTGATTATGATAAAATTGATCAAAAAACAAAGAATACGCATAACAATAATGTTTTGTTTGATATTATCTAATGTTTTTTGATATTATCATCATCACCTATTTTATTTTATAAAAAAAAAAACTAAATTACAATAAGATAAGTTTCTGTATATATTTATCTACTAAACAAAAAATAGTATTATTATCTCAATTCCGTATTTTTAAGTTTTTTTTCTAAGTTCATCAACCTTTAGATTTATTTTATATTTATTTACTTTGTTTTTATTTTAGTTTTGTTTTTCTTAAAGTTTCATACATACTGATGGGTTAAACAAGTAATTTACATACGTAATAAGAGTTAAAATACGATGGTTTACTTTTCTACTTTATCTAATTGCATGTTTGATATGTGATCGGTTTCATAGTTTTACATATTTCAGTGATGTTTATGAAGATAAAAATAAAATAGATAAAGGAAGATATGAAAGTTAGATAAAATAAAACTGATTAAAAAATTAATTAAAATAATAATTATGATGATGATCTTTGTTTATAATAATATATAATGCACATATAAGTATTTTAAAAATTATTATGTCCGCATGTGCGAGCAAAACACCTAATAATCTACTAGTTCAAATGAATAACTGAGTGCTTAAATTATCGAATATCGTTTTTATAACGTGAAAACATTATGAATAGTCTGAATGAAAATTTGATAGGATTACAATTCTGTCTGGCTTACTGTGTTACAAAATGTTGGGTTCCATCCATATAATCACTACAATGTTTTTAACAAACAACATGTCGGTATATCCCCAAGAGATTTATTTTCGAACACAAGATATTAGTTGAGAAGTATTATATATTTTTATTTTAAAATATATTTTTGGTCAAAATTTTAAAGTTTGCTACTATTTTTTTTTTTAGAATTGATCACAAATTAATTATATAATGGATGTTTTTTACTCTGCGCAGCGGGAGCGAAGGGATAGAAGAAATGGTCATGAATCAGTGTTGGACTCTTGGGACTTTCAAATTACTTCTACTACATCCTTATGGCATCAATTGTGTAACCCTATTAAATAAATGGATGATTTTTTTCTTCATAACAGTACATCAGAACAAGAGGGGAAAGGAAACACACAAATTTGAATAATGAATATTATGAAAGATTTTAGTCGTCTCAATCTAGCTTCTCAATAGATAAAATAATCACGTAGATCATGTCTACAATGCAACTGCAATACAGTTAGTTGCAACGACCGTTATGTAGATAAATAGAGTCGTTGATCCAATAAGATAGTGATGCAATGAGATTCGTTGATCAAAAAAATATTGATCCTCTAGTCTTTTTGATTAAGTTGATGACTTGATTCCTTCTAAAATACTGTGAATAATGCTATAAGACAAACACCTCTTTTATTATTAGCTAGGTCTTCCGTGCTCATACACAAATATAAAATTTTGCAATATAATAAAATTCTAGTTATTCAATATATCATTTCCACTTGTTAATTAATTTTTGATTATTTTATAATCTATAAACATGAAATTAAATATAATATTATCTTTTAAATAAAATTATAATGTTATCTCAATTTTGATATATGATTTCATATATAACAATTTACATAAGTTCAATTTTTTCGGTATATTTATTCTACTAAATCATAATTTATTTTGGTTTTAAATATATTAAAATCAGATTTTTTATTATATTTTTTGATTCATTCTGTTAGTTTGTAAATATATTTTATAAAAATATTTATTATTTAATATATATGTTATTTAAGGAAGAAGCAGAAAAACAAAAGCTAAGGGTTGATTTAATTAGAGTTGCACCAACCAATATAATCAGTAATATTCTAAGAAATCATACACATATTATAAATAAATAAATCCTAATAATTGATTAATGTTGTGCTTGCACTGGTTCATAAAATTTAATATGGTGTAAAATTTATTTATTTTAGAATAAATAAATTTTTTAGTTATATTGTTAACTTAGTTTGACATATAATTTTAGCCTTTTAGGTATAAGAATTCAAAAAATTTGATTATTTACTTTAAAGCATATTTAATTGAAAAAAATTAAACTGAATAGAACTAACTTTTTTCTTGGGTCTAATTATGCTAAAATGTGAATAATGTTGTTGTTTCGTTTAGTTTGGTTATTCACCTTACATTTGTAGGTATTTTATAAAATTTTATATAATTTCTATTTGCTGTCTAAAACTAACATTTGAAGAAGAAAAAAAAAATATTGATTATACAATTTAAATTAAATAATTAGTAATTTTTATTTTGAAAAGAAAATAGTAGATTGTTAATCTGGAAATATTTTGTAAATAAAAATCTCATAACTAGTAAAACGATAGTATGCAAAATAGATAATATATATATATGTTTATGTACAATTTATTATATACATATATTTTTTTAAAAATCGACAATTTTTTAAAAAGTAGTTAATTGCTAAACTAATTCTTGTTAATATTGTATACATATATTATTAACTTCTAGTTCTCCTACAACTCATAATAAGGGTGTTTGGTATGTTCAAAAAAATTTGGACAGAAATAGAACGGCCCGATGGATTAACTCGAGCCGGGTCAGTTTTGAGAATGGCTCATGAATTCGTTGGGGCCTCTTTTTTCCAAATCTCATTTCTAATTTTTTTTTTTTTTTGCTATCCATGGCGAAAAAACGATCTATATTTGTTTTTTTTTTTTTACTTTTTGGATGTAAATATTAAAATTTACACCAATATTTTAAGTTTTTTTGATAGAAATTACTGTTGGACCCAATTTCGGTCCATATATCGATCTGGGCCGCGCGATACGGAACGGATAAGAGGCCCACGACGAACTCTCCGAGAGATAGGAGGCCCGGAGATCGAGATAACGGTTACGGAGATCGAGATAACGGTTACGGAGATCGCGGGGATTCACGGCTATAAAGGAAGATCGAAGGCCAAGGAAAAAGACAGAAAAAACCCTAGAGAGAGTTTAACACACACACCGACCTCCTTTCATATTGTTTTAAGTCTTTTCTCTTATCGATCTTATTTGTAACATCGGATCTCATTTCTCTTATTGTATTCAATCTTATTCATTAGTAAAATCCATTTTTGCCTACTGGAATTTGATTACATCGGTATGTTCTAAAGATATCGTTGCCCACATCATCTTTTCTTCCCCAGAATAAACTTTCAATCACTACAAAATACTTAGTGTAGATTTTAGGATCTACAATTACAATGTTGACTAGTAGCAGAAAACACCGAAAATCTAAACATCAAAACAGACAGAAAAATAAACGAGTCCGAACACTCAAGCGACCAATACAACAACACAAAAACAAAGCTAGACTAGAATTAACGGGAGACAAACATTGCCAAATGCCCAGAAACGCATTTGATAAACCTTGAGACCACGTTCGGTAGAATGTGGCTTGCCCAAAGCGCTACTCCAGTAAATACGCTCCATCCGCGCAGCTTTTCCATAACCTGACCGAGGTGAACCAAAAACTACGCAACTACCACCGGTAGAGGAGATGGGAACCCGAGAGCTTGAACATAAAGTCACCGAAGAACAGCCCCGAAGAGCCAACTGGCAAGGGACACTAGACAACACAGCCGCATTTATTAGGTTTGGCTCCGAAACCGAAGAGAGCCTAAGCTAAAAGCGGGATGCAGTTTGAGCCACATCATAAGGACGCTCTTCTAACCCTGCACATTGAACAATCTGATAGTCCACCACCAGAGACAAAGTGGACCACCAAAGATGCAGGGAAGACCAAACGAGACACGAGTCTCCAAAAGCAGAATCAGAACGCCGAAGACAAGTCAGAGAAACGAGAACCACGCCTCGCAGACACTGAGAACCGGTGCAAGCTCCAATGTGCCTCCTCGGTGAGACATCAACGGAGCAGACAGCACCTACATCAGACAAAGCACATCGACTTCAGAGCGGCGAAGATCAGGATAGCAAAGGATGATCGAGCACTGGAGAGACGAAAGGATAGGTCATAGATGGCCCACCTCGGTCATAACCCGCAAGCCAAAAACAGACACCGCGAAAGCACCAGCAAATTGGCTTTATTTAAACCCGTCTAATTTAAGATCATCTCTCTTTTTTTAACACAAGGTGATCCCACTTAAACTTCAAACTCTATTCTTACCTATTTTATTTAATTATGATCAATGATAATTAATTTGGTTAATTTAGAACCGTTCAAACTTATTTAAAGCATTTTGAATAAAAGTGCCAACATTTTTTTTATAAAAAAAATTAAATATATTTGAAGTGTATTTGAAGTATTTCAATCCAAAAATACATTTGGGATAGGATATTAGTCGCCATATTATTAATATAATTTTTTTGAGATAGTAAAACTAAAATGCTAAGTTTGTTATCGTTATCACACGGTTAAATATCTCAACATAATAAATTGCACTGAGATATTAGAGGGTTTGAAATTTTTTATCTATATTTTATAAGTAAAATATTAAGAAAATATACTTTTAAAGGGTGAAAATATCTACTTAATAAGGTAGAAAATTGATATCTTGCATATTTACATTGTTTTATCCATTTTTTCATGTGCATTTTCACCATATAGATTAGGATTTAGCAATGTCTAGGTTGCATTTTGCATACATATGTCTCTATTAGGTATTGGAGTACCACATGGAGTTCCTGGAGACATTTGGGTGCATTTGGAGCTCAAAAGAGGTGATTAAGGTGATCATTAGACGAGCAATGCATGAGAGCGACCTACCGGAGCGACGCCATGAACTCGCTCGCCATCTACGCTTCGGAGCGACCTCCTAGAGCGACAAGGCGAAGTCGCTCCAGCTCCTAGAGCGACCTCACCACAGCGACACACAGAGGTCGCTCGGGTTGTGTCGATTTGAGAGCGACGAACAAGCCGGGAGCGACCTCCTAGAGTGACACCCTAAGGTCGCTTGCTGTGGGAACCGAAATTCGCACTGTCGATTTCCGTTTAAATAAGGAAACTAGGAAAACCCTAATTTCCCAGAGGTCCCGGATATCTGCTAATACCACACGCCAAGCAATCAGAACACAATAATGACAACGATAAAGTATAAGAAATCGAAAAGAGAGCAAAGTAGATCTTATTCCGAATTCGCGTTTGAGCGTTACAACAAGGTAAGAGCCTGGGCTACAAGAGCTGTCGGCGAGATTCCTAGTTCTAAAACCCTAAGACGGCAATAACCTAGTTGAGTCGCAGCTCGAATGACAAAAACAGAAATATGCTTAATTGCTCTAAATGCTAAGTTCGCTCTAAAAAATCTTCTCCTCATGCCTCTCGCCTAGGACCCCTTATATACTGACTCCAAGGTCGGTTTAAGCATTTCCTCTTCTGCCCTTAAGCCACCATAGCATAAAAATGGAGATATTCCATTTTTTTCTGATCTTCGTAATTATCTTCAAAATTTCGTATTTATCCGCGGAAACTTGACATTTATCTCCCCTTGCGGACCAAGCGTAAACCGACATGCGGTTTACGGGCTGTTGGTTAAGAAATCGTAAGTTGGGCCTCGAGTCGTGTCCTAGGTCCCTTTGGGCCGTCTTTCGACTCGAAGCGTTTATTACGGCTTCTTTTGATAAAGAATGAACTTTCCGCGGTTTTTACGGTAAAGTTTGATTGATAACTTAGAAATGGCGGGGAACGTGAGATGGGTTAGCTACGGTATTCGGGAGATAGCATCGAAGGGTAGACGAGAATGCATGGACTGATGTCGTATCGATGTTTCGGAAGAGCTCGGTCGCTACGTAGCGACCGAACTTTGGTTCGAGCTCGGTCGCTACGTAGCGACCGAAATTTGGTTCGAGCTCGGTCGCTACGTAGCGACCAAGCGGAAGGGGCGTTTGGTTGTTATGTAGTTACTGAGATTTGCCTCGAACTTGGTCGCTACGTAGCGACCGAGCGGAGCACGCGTTTGGTCGCTGCGTAACGATCCTTCTCAAGCTCTTGTCCGATGATTCGCGTTTCTTCCGCAAAGGTTTTTCGTAAAGAAGAATCTATTTCAAAAGTATATTTGTCGAAGAATTTTTCTACGTTTTTTCTTCTTCGGGAATTTGGACGTTAACTTTGTCGTAACCGTTTTTGACCCCAACAGTTAGCCCCCCAGCACATTGGGAACATGGATTTCTAGCGAGGTCCCAATGCGTGGTATGGCGAGTTTGGACGAGATTGGTGTATTTGGGCGAAGTTCGAGTCCAAAAATCCGCAAGTAAATAGTAATTTCTCATGCCTATAAGAAGGGAGGTAACTTCTTCATAACCTTCACACTTACTCATTCTCATACTCATTCTCATAGAGAGGTTTTTCTTGAAAAGTTCTTTCTCTTTCTCTCCGTCATTTCCTCCTTGATCTTAAAAGAAAAACATGAGATGTCGAGTAAGAAGAGGAGTTCGAAGAAAGGGTCTTTGCCCGCGAATGTTTCTGAAGAGCTTCGAGTGCCGAAGATGGAATTCGTTCCTCATTCGGTAGACCCCGCTGAGAATGAGGCATGGTGGGTGGTGTGTTACGGTTCGATCACGCCTCCCTTAGAAAAATCGTTCCCGGTCATGAACCGTCGTCCGGTGGAGGCAGGCGCGCCGAGTAGGAGCACTAGCGGATTTCTCGAGGTCATGCGGTCGTCCTACCATATTTCGGACGCGGTGGAATTCATGATTCCTTGTCAAGGAGAGTGCGCTAGTAGTCCCCCGGAGGGCTTCTTTACTTGTTACGAGGCATTTGTAGTGCATTGCCGTTTATGGTTTCCGATCCCCGAGATCATCGTCCGTGTGTTGGATCGTTTCGGGGTGGCGATAAGCCAACTGAATCCTCTTAGCATCCAGCACCTCATAGGGATCCTGGTTCTGAGCTACGAGCATGGTCTCTCTCTCACCGTTGATCATTTCGAAGCGTTTCTTCGATTACAGATCATCCGGGACACGGACACGTACAGGCTAGTTCCTCGGAACTTCATGTCGGTGGTAAAGGGGTTCACTTCTAACTTTAACTCGTAGAGGAAGTTTTTCTTCTTCGTTCGTGTAGACGCAGCGTCCGTTGAGGAGAGTTGTATCCCACTGTTTCGGAGGTTGCCGAACGATCGTCCCTCTATCAACCCTCTTGCTCCGTTTCCTGAGGACATTATTGCGATGAGGGACCTGCTTAAGAATGTTCCTTTTTTCTGGACTTCTTTTACGCCGAAGAGAGTTCGTAAGGCGTTGAGGTTTGTGCATCCTGGTCCTGCTTTGGGCGGAGAAACAAGAAGTGATTCCGAACCTGAAGACTAAGGTCCCAGCGCCTGTCCCAACGCCGCTCCCACTATTGTGACAGGGCCAAATTCTTCGAAGGGGAAAGATATTAATCTCGGCGACCTGGAGTTTTCGGTGGACGATTGCATGCTTCCAAGATGGGATCCGAACCTTGCTTTCGGCGATGGAAGTGGTACGAGCGAGGTCCCTATTCCGGAGTTCGATGATTTCTTCGCTGGTCTTCCATCGGGTTTTGACACTCCTCAGGCCACGAGCGAGTCAGGGAGGCCGAGAGTTGTTGCGGAAGGATCTCGCATCATTAACGGGGTATAATTTTTAAGAATCCCGGCGATCGTTATTATTATTTTTTGCTTATAACGTGTCAATCGGTTTTACAGGGTTTGAACTTGCTTGGATCGGCCATTGAGGCGAGTCATAGAGAGGCCATGATCTATCGCTTTAAAGCGGAGAAAGCGGAAAAGGATCTTGTTCGCATGCGAGACGAGATGTTGTTGCGAGACGCTCAACTCGCTCGTGATCATGCCAGAGCTGTTCGCAGGGCGGAACGGAAGGGCAAGAGGGAAATTGTCGAGGTGATGAAGACTCGCGCTTCTCAATTTCAGGTTGAGTACAGGAATCTTAAGGGTGCTTTCAATTCGCTGGGCGACTTCCGTGAGTGTCACGGCTCCGTCGGGAGCCTTTGGAGGACACAGGAAGATGACTACGTCTTCGAGAGGGAGATGGAGTTAATGAAGGGTGGCATGAAGGATCATGCTCACGCTGAGGCGACCATTCCTCTGATCGACGGGAAGATCCAGGGATTCTGGGATCCCATCCCGGTTTCCCCTGATACCGTAGAGACTACGGCTGATTTTAATGGTGATGATGAGGAAGTGAACTTTCCCGCGGATGCGTTCGGGGCTTCCTTGTCCGGGAGTTTTAACTTTGACCTGTGAGTGTTTTGGCGGGAAAGAGTTTTTCCCTTTATAGAGTATTTAGCGGTCGAGTGTGGCCTTTGTTCATATATGTCTGGCCGAGTGTGGCCTTGAACTCCTACCGCTATGCGGTTTATATAATGGATGTCTGTTTAGGTTTACTTTGTTTAGACCGGGTTTGAAGTGAACATGAGTTGTCGTCTCATATTTATCTTCGTTGAGGCGTTCAATCTGTTAGTTCGTTCGAGAGGTGAGTTTTCGTAGAAATCATTTACGATTTTTCGGGAACGTTGAGTTATGAACGAAGAGACATGTTTTAGGAATCTCGTATCGTTTAGATATCATGTCTTTGAGATGTTTGAGACCAATGCGATGGGTTTAGGGCAAGACCTAGGTTTACTCTCGGTTTTAAGGTTTGTGCGGTGACTAGCCGGCTATCAGTTTTCCTGTTGCGATTTTTACATGATTTGTACCGATTTAAAGTCCGCGATAGGTTCTCGGCTTATACGACTTGTATGGTACGAATCGAGCATCTTTCCAGAGACAATTTTTAAGCCAACTGGAAGTGCTAGACCAAAATTTCGGATTTTTTTTGTAGCGCTCTTTCGTCCTTGTGTTGGACGTTTGAAGATCAAAAGAGTGATCAGGTTGCGTTTTTTTAAGACGGCTGATGTGTTCGTCGGGGCCAATCGATGAACGGAGTGTAAGATTTGTAGTGGTCGCGTTCGGACAATTTGTTCGTATTATCTCGATTTTTAACTTGCGACGTCTCGCAGTTATTTCGAAGACTATACGTATATTTTTGAAGTGAGATTGTTTTGCGATTTTGTCTTAAAAAGAATGATGCATATTTCGTAAAAATTTTCGAAATCTCGTTAGAATTCGATTAAAATAACGCATCTTTTCCTATGTGGGAGTATACGAGTATACGCACCCACCCCCCCCCCCCTTTTGGAGAGGGGGATAGCTGAACTCGTCCTTTCGACGAGCTGCTTACGTACCCCTTTCGAAAATCAAGCCATCTCGTAGTTCTGTTTTATGCCGCGAGCGTTTTTACTTGGCGGTTGTCGCCGTGCTGACCGCCTTGATCAAGATGATCGTGGCAGGGTCAGTGTTCTCTTCTGGATGTTCCGGTTGAATTGTAGTGTTGGCTTCAGCCTCACGTTAAGTTTCAACGCCCGAAGCATCTGCGTCGGCAGACGATATGAAATCGTCTTTTCTCGAAACGTTGTTGGTCGAAGATTTATCGATCTTCATGCGTTTGCGATTTGCCGTTGCAGAGGTTGTCATCTGTCTTAACTTGTGTTCTGCGAGGAAGCACAGTCGCGACTGTTTCTAACATCCCCAGATAGCTGTGACTCTGTTTGGGGTCGGGAATTTGACACCCAGGTGTTACGTCGATGGAACGGCTTGCATAACGTTGAGCCACGGGGTTCCCATGATCACGTTGTAGATGGCAGGATGATCGACTACCGCGAACTCTACAATTTTTGTGACCTCCTTGGCCATGACAGGTAGCTGAATTGATCCGAGGGTCATCGATACTTCGCCAGAAAAGCCTGTGAGCGGTTTCGGGGTTGGAGTTACTTCTCCGAGTTCAATGCTTATCCGTTTGAGAGTGTCGCGGAAGATTACATTCACCGTGCTACCCATGTCAATGAGTACTCTTCCGACTTCCAGATCTCGTATGACGAGGTCTATGACGAGCGGATCGCAGTGAGGCTGATCAATCCCGCTGGCTTCCTCCTTTGTGAAGGTGATTGAGCAGTTCTGATCATCTTTGGTAGGAGACCATGTAGGCCAGTTTGCGCTCGACTCCGCCTTCCGCTGGTAAGCCTTGATGGCGGAGACCGTATCGTTGCAGAATTGCGATCCTCCGATGATAATGTTGACCCTACGACGATTGTTATTGTTTCCCTTGTCGTCTAGCCTCCTACCGCGTTTATCCCCGGATTGGTTTCTTTGGGGAAATCTCTCCGCCGGTGGATTTCTGTCCTGCTTCGGGGGGCGATCAGTCTCGCGGATGAGATCTTTCACGCTGGTTACTTCCGAGAGTTCTCCGGCTAGTAGCTTCGTGGCCAGCCTCGCCCCAAGACTTTGCAGTTAGTCGTGGAGTGTCCTCGGGATTGGGGGAACTCGCAGAAGGTGTTTTCGTCATATCCTTGGTTGCGAGTCCACGTATTACCCGTGGTTAGGCCCTGGTCTGAGCCGATCGCGTAATTATGTGCTCCTTGGAGTTCTTCCCCCTCGTGATGGACATACTTATCGTTACGAGGGTTCTTCTTCCTTGTCTTCGGGTCTACATCTTTCGAGGATGATCTTGCCGACTTATGCTTCTGTGATAAGATTTTCGTTTCTTCCTCGATCATGATGTAGTCCGTTGCCTTGTGGAGGGCGTCTTGGATCGTCCGTGGTTTTTCGAAGGATATCCATTTTCTGAATTTCGACTTGTACCAGAGCGCCTTTCTGAGCGCGTCGATGGCCACCTTGTCGCTTATCCCGCTGACCCTGGACATCACCAACTTGAAACGGAAACTCCCGATAGAGTTTCTCTATCTATGAACATAGAGTATTGCATGAGAAATTCTGATGCGAGCTGTCGGAAACTCCCGATAGAGTTTCGTTTAAGGCGCGCGAACCATTCGAGGGCTACTCCTTCTAGATTCTCGACGAACAGGCGGCAGTAGCCGGCGTCTCTCTCGCCGTCCTTCAGCCTCGCTCTTCCCATCGTGATGTGGAAAGCCTGAAGGTGCGCTCTCGGATCGGTCGTACCATCATACTTTGGTACTTTGATCTTTCCTGGATCGGACACCCTCGTATCTGAGATGCGAGCGGTGAAAGGGGTTTTCCGAGCCTCTTCCAGCAGTCTGTTGATCTCGGGGGCCGCGCTTGTATCATGATGGATTTGAGATTTTACGGCTCTTACTTCTGCCGCAGTCTTGGTGATATAGTCGCGAAGATCGCGTATATCCGACGTCTCGTCATCAGGTTTCCGCGCTTGTCGGCGTTTACTGCGAGTGAGCTCGGTTTGTTTTTCAGCCAACTCTTCCTGTTCGTTCCAATAGAGGATTTCCACCTCTTCTGTCATTGGTTTGTCAAACGGAGAGCTTTCCCGAGTGAATCGGCTTCTGGTCCTTCTTGGATGTCTGTCAGCGTCTTCATCAGTATTGTTGGAGACATCGCTAGGATCCAGGTCGACTTGCTCGACTCCATTTTCCTCCGAAGCCTTCGCGGGAGGCGGAGGGCTTTCGGAGTTTCCCTTTTCGACAGGAGACTTCTCGCTAGGGTTTTGACCCGAAGGTCGTTCCTGGGCGGCTCCAGGCCTGTTGAGTGGGGTCGCAAAGTCGAGTCTTTTCCCACGGACTTTAGTGGTTCCACGGGGGTGGATTGCTCGAGTCCTTGCCGTTAAAGTTTCAAATTGTTTGGTCAAGGTGCTCACGAGCTTATCCTGTTCTTCCGACCTTTTTTCGTAGGTGGCGAACATCTTTTTAAACTCCTCGAGCGCCGCGGCGTTAGCTGGTGCGTTGGCCACGGATACGTCAGCTGCGGGAGTGTGGAGATCAGTGCCGCTGCCTCCGTTAAGAGGAGTCTGCACGTTGTCCGTTTCGTCAGTTGACATGTCTAGTTGAGCGTGATGTGGTTGAGAGTTAGATTGATCCGTATCCCCCTCCTTCTAGCGCCAAGATGTGGGAACCGAAATTCGCACTGTCGATTTCCGTTTAAATAAGGAAACTAGGAAAACCCTAATTTCCCAGAGGTCCCGGATATCTGCTAATACCACAAGCCAAGCAATCAGAACACAATAATGACAACGATAAAGTATAAGAAATCGAAAAGAGAGCTAAGTAGATATTATTCCGAATTCGCGTTTTAGCGTTACAACAAGGTAAGAGCCTGGGCTACGAAAGTTGTCGGCGAGATTCCTAGTTCTAAAACCCTAAGACGGCAATAACCTAGTTGAATCGCAGCTCGAATAACAAAAACAAAAATATGCCTAATTTCTCTAAATGCTAAGTTCGCTCTAAAAAATCTTCTCCTCATGCCTCTCGCCTAGGACCCCTTATATACTCACTCCAATGTCGGTTTACGCATTTCCTCTTCTGCCCTTAAGCCACCATAGCATAAAAATGGAGATATTCCATTTTTTCTGATCTTCGTAATTATCTTCAAAATTTGGTATTTATCCGCGGAAACTTGAAATTTATCTCCCCTTTCGGACCTAGCGTAAACCGACATGCGGTTTACGGGCTGTTGGTTAAGAAATCGTAAGTTGGGCCTTGAGTCATGTCCTAGGTCCCTTTGGGCCGTCTTTCGACTCGAAGCGTTTATTACGATTTCTTTTGATAAAAAATGAACTTTCCGCGGTTTTTACGGTAAAGTTTGATTGATAACTTATAAATGGCGGGGAACGTGAGATGGGTTCTCTACGGTATTCGGGAGATAGCATCGAAGGGTAGACGAGAATGCATGGACTGATGTCGTATCGACGTTTCGGAACGTAGCGATCGAACTTTGGTTCAAGCTCGGTCGCTACGTAGCGACCGAACTTTGGTTCGAGCTCGGTCGCTACGTGGAATGGGCATTTGGTTTTTATGTAGTGACTGAGCTTTGGCTCGAACTTGGTCGCTACGTAGCGACCGAGCGGAGCACGTGTTTGGTCGCTGCGTAACTATCCTTCTCGAGCTCTTGTCCGATGATTCGCGTTTCTTCCGCAAAGGTTTTTGTAAAGAAGAATCTATTTCGAAAGTATATTTGTCGAAGAATTTTTCTACGTTTTTTCTTCTTCGGGAATTTGGACATTAACTTCGTCGTAACCGTTTTTGACCCCAACACTCGCGTCTATGGTTTCTGAGGAAGCCGGGAGCGACGTCTTCAGAGCGACACAGCCAGGTCGCTCGCGAGGAGACGACCCGGGAGCGACGTCTTCGGAGCGACACAGCCAGGTCGCTCGCGAAGAAACGACCCGGGAGCAAACTCTCGCAGCGACGTGCCGAGGTCGCTCCGCGTCTATTTGTTTGGCCGAATTCATGTTTTCTCAAGGGCCTTTTGGTCATTTCATTATGCACGTTTTTACTTTTCCAAAACCTATGTTTTAAGCACCTTTGGTAGCCACCAGGGGAACAATATCTCTTTTCTGGAGAACAACTTGTAAAACTTCTTTTGATTCAGATTTCATTGCTTTCATCTTGTGTTCTTGTTGATTTCTTATCTATTCCTCTACATGCTTAATCTGAAATCCAATATGGGTTTAAGAGGAATCTTGGAGATTAGTGAGTAATCACCTTTTGAATTCATGGGTTAGGGAGATCAAGGGTGATTAGGTTAGTTCTAGGATGTTTTAGTGTTGATCATTCTTGTTCCTTGCTAGCAGAGTAATCATAATGCATCTTCTGAGTTGGCCACTCAAAAGTTGATCAATAGGCATTTCCCACTCAAAAGGTGTTTGATGAAATGCCTGAGACAACTCTCCTAGGCTTTTAGTATACTTTGCCAAAGACATTTGTTGTTAAAGGTGCTAAGATAGCTAATAGACTTGTTAGTAATGATTGCTTTCACATTATTCAACCAAAGACATTTGATGTTTGAGATATGTTAGCAAATGAGCATTCATCTAGACATAGAGCTTGCTTAGAATTGTGTCTAGGCTTAAGGTTGATAGTTTGATTGATCATTTGCCATCCTTAGTTCGATACTTGATCACCCGAGGTCTAATCCCTATGCCCATGAGTTCTCTTTTCCCTTAGTCAAGAAAGTATCATTCTGTAATTGCTTTCTAGTATTAGTAGTAGTTTAAAACCCATCTAAATCATCGGTTGCACTTAGATTAAGTGAGTACTTGCATTCTCGGTGCTTAGATATCCCTCAGAACTGGTTCGACAATCATTTATACTACAACATTTGTTTTAGGAGCCTTGAAAACTCCTAACATCAAATTGGCGCCGTTGCCAAATTCTGAGTAGATTTGAACATTGAGATTTAGTCATTTGCTTGAGACTAAGTCATTTTAATTTTATTTTGTTACTGATTCTTCTTCTTCACCTACCTTTAACTTTCAGGTGTATGAACTTGAGGAGCAGGGGTCCATCAAACCTAGTTCCAATAGTAGCAGACATCAGAGCTTTAGAGAGGGAGTGTGCTAGAGCTAGAAGAGAAGAAGAACAATAAGCCCACTTGCAGAGATTGGATATTGATATGGCAGATCCACCGCAAGGGGCAGAACACCAACCGCGGGCAGCTCAACCCATTGGTACTTATGACTGGCCCATCATTCATGGTCATAGACTGGGAATCCGAGCACCGGCTGTGGCGGCCAACAACTTTGAAGTCAAGTCAGGATTCCTCAACGTGATCGAGAATAACAAGTATCATGGCTTGGCTCTAGAGGACCCATTTGATCACTTGGACAGGTTTGACAGCTACTGTGGGTTGTCAAAGACCAATGGTATGTCCGAAGATGCCTTAAAGCTCAAGCTATTCCCTTTCTCTTTGGGGGATAAGGCACGTCAGTGGGAGAAGTCTCTACCCAGCGACTCTATAACCACCTGGGATGACTGCAAGAGAGCATTTTTGGAGAAGTTCTTCTCTACTTCAAGAACTGCTAAGCTGAGAAATGAGATTTCCAGCTTTCAACAGAAGAACTTGGAAGGATTCAGTGAAGCCTGGGAGAGATTCAAGGGCTACCAAGCTCAATTCCCACACCATGGTTTCTCTAAGGAGAGCTTGCTGAGCACATTCTACCATGGTGCTCTTCCTAAGTACAGGGCCAGACTGGATACAGCTAGCAATGGGTTCTTCTTGGGAAGAACTGAAGATGATGCAAAAGAGCTGGTTGACAACATGGTCAAGAGTGATGCAGTCTACAGTGCAGACCACGACAGAGGCAGTAGGGGTGATGATATGCAGACGAGGAAAGAGACCAAAGCTTTGGAAGACAAGATCGACCTACTCATTGCTGAAAAAGCCACCCAAGAGCAGCTGAAGTTTGTTGGTAACTCCAAGCAGGATGATCCACCTGCTGTCAATGAGGTTGAGGGTTTGGAAGGTCAAGAGGAGTTGTGTTTCATTAACAACAATGGTAGCTGGTACAAAAAAGAGCCCAACTTTCAGTACAACAACTACCAACAGAAATCCTATCCCAACAACCAACAGAGTGGTTATCCGCCTAGAAACAACCAGCAAGATAGCTATCAGCCTCAGCAAAACCCCTCGTCTGTTTCCTCTGCTCCTCAAGAGAGCAGCACTGATACCTTACTGAAACAAACCTTGGAGTCTCACACTAGAAGTGAGAAGCATGTTGGTTATGAGTTAAAGAACCTTAATTCCAAGATTGATGGGAGCTACAATGAGCTCAACAACAAATTCTCACATCTTGCTTCTACAGTCAAGAATTTAGAGAATCAGTTTGCTTCCATGAACACTCACCAGAATCGCCAGTAAGGATCTCTACCAGGAAAATCTGACCAAAACCCCAAGGAAGCCAAAGCTATCACCCTTAGGAGTGGTAAGCAGTTACCTCCTACAACCCTCACCAGGGATGCTTAGAAACTAGGTGAGGAGGTAGCCATCAACTTCGATGATGAAGTGGTGATTGTTGATGAGAAAATCAATGATGAAATCTTGGAGAAGATTATGGAAGCCAAAGGTAAAGGAAAGGTTGGGGAAGAGAAGAAAACAGTGAAAGATGGTGAAGTTGTTGCTCCAGCAAGTGAAAATTCTTTTGTTCCTCCTCCCTATGAACCCAAACTTCCATTTTCTGGTAGATTCAAGAGGCAGCTGCTAGAGAAGTACAAAGCTCTGTTTGAGAAGCAAATGAGTGAAGCTCAGGTTGCAATGCCCATCATCGATGCTTTCATGTTGATTCCTTAATACAACAGGTTCCTGAAAGATGTTGTAGCTGCAAAGAAGAAGGAGATGGAAGGCATGATGATTCTTACCCATGAGTGCAGTGCCATCATTCAGAGGCTTGATGTTCCAGAGAAGTTAGAGGATCCAGGATGCTTCACACTACCTTGTGCTCTTGGACCTATGGTATTTGAGAAATGTCTCTGCGATTTGGGAGCTAGTGTCAGCTTGATGCCTTTGTCTGTTGCAAAGAAGCTTGGATTCACTCAGTACAAGAAGTGTAGACTCTCTCTGGTTTTAGTTGATCGTTCGGTGAAGTACCATGTGGGCATCTTAGAGGACCTCTCTGTGAAGATTGGAAGGTATGAGATACCTACAGATTTTGTAGTGCTTGAGATGGGTGAGGAGCCTCAAGACCCATTGATTCTAGGAAGGCCATTCTTAGCTACAACAGGAGCTATTGTTAATGTGAAGGAAGGCACGATTGATCTCCATTTGGGTAAAGAGAACATCCTCCACTTTGACATCAAGGGGAAAATGAGAAAACCAACTGTGTTCGGGCAAGCCTTCTACATTGAAGAGATGGGCACTCCTGCTGATGAGCCCCTTGAAGAGTTACCACCTGAGGACAACGAGGAGGGAGCATCTCCCTCTACTCATTCCCCATAGAAGGTAACCCACTACTTTCCCTTGTATATACCATTTCGTTTTTGCATATTAGTTTTCTCTTTTTGGGTATCTCTCTCTCCTTGACAACACAGAGACTGTGTGATTTAAGTGTGGGGGAGGTACCAAGTATTTGATCACGTTTGCTTTGATGTTGTTTCATTGAGTCATGCATTGCATACCTATTTTCATAAAAAAAATCATTTAGTTTGCATCATTTGCATTTCTAGGAGAGTCTAGAGCATATAGGTTGCATTTACTTGCATTGGGAGCAATGATTTGAGATGCCTTGTAAAGAACATTACTTTGCACCTGAGTAGCTTATGCACCTCTCAAAAAGACTTGTATGCTTCGAGCCTTGAAAACTCTTCCTGAAACTTGTTGATTGCTGAAACTCAACCTATGAAGCCAACTACAACCTTGTTTGAACTGAACGAACTTAATGCTTCTTGCTTATGGTCCCTTGTGTACTGAGTCATGGATATACACACTTGAGTTGTCACATCCTTTATGCCAATCTTTTTTGACAAACTCTAGTGGTACACCATTCCCAAAACCCTTCCCTCCTTTTGAGCTTTCGTTATTTGATGAGTGAGGCCTTTTTTGGAAAGCCTTACATCTGCATAATGTTGAGAGTATCGGGAACGACAATGTTTGGTCTTCATTCTTGCTAGATTAGGCACTCTATTGTCTAGCTATAGGTGGGGGTGAGTGTGGTGACTATGGTTTGGAAGCATGAAAAGTTCGAAGGAAAAGAATAGACTCTTTGTGTTTAAATGGATAATCTTATTGAAATTAATAGATAAACGTCTAGCTCGAGTTTATGAAAAGTTTTGGCCCCCGAAATTAAAAAAAAATATGATTCAAAAAAAAAAAAAAGAGAAAAAAGAAAGAAAAGGGGGCTAGCAAAGTTGTTTAGAGCTAAGATTTGTTTAGAAGTTGAGAAAATCATTTATAGATTTCAAAGAAAAAGAGTTTTATGTGCAAAGTATTCTTGGCATCTTTTGGTGAGAGATGGGAGTTGAGTTTGACATTGGGAAGTGATTGTGTAACTTGTATGTTTGGGAAAAGGGTAGAACAATGGAGATTGAGCATTGTATGCATGAGTTGGTCCCTTTCTTAGATATATTATGTGCAATGTCAAGGCTACTTGTTTTGAGAGTAAACCACTTTAAAAGATCATGGATTTTGAACCTCCTGACCCACTTGAATAAAAGCCTTCCCTTACTCAACCAAATGATTTGGACCAATTGACCATTTGCAAGGATTCACTTGATGCTATGCTTAACGAACTTGAGAGTTGGCTGATTTGCATGTGTGAATGCATGATGATGAGTGTAGGGATGAAAAGAGTTGAGATAGGCCTAGAAAAGCTAGAGTATAATAAGAGAGGGTGTACTAATGCTGAATTTAAATGTTGATTTGAGTGCTTTGTGTGTTTCTTTTGGCTATGAGCTCCCACCTTCAAACCTCTCTCCCTATGAGTTCTAGAAAGTTCACTTGAGGACAAGTAAAAGAATAAGTTTGGGGGAGTTGATATCTTGCATATTTACATTGTTTTATCCATTTATTCATGTGCATTTTCACCATATAGATTAGGATTTAGTCATTTCTAGGTTGCATTTTGCATACATATGTCTCTATTAGGTATTGGAGTACCACATGGAGTTCCTGGAGACATTTGGGTGCATTTGGAGCTCAAAAGAGGTGATTAAGGTGATCATTGGACGTGCAATGCATGGGAGCGACCTACCGGAGCGACGCCATGAACTCGCTCGCCATCTACGCTTCAGAGCGACCTCCTAGAGCGACAAGGCGAAGTCGCTCCAGCTCCTAGAGCGACCTCACCACAGCGACACACATAGGTCGCTCGGGTTGTGTTGATTTGAGAGCGACGAACAAGCCGGGAGCGACCTCCTAGAGCGACACCCTAAGGTCGCTCGCGTCTATGGTTTCTGAGCAAGCCGGGAGCGACGTCTTCAGAGCGACACAGCCAGGTCGCTCGCGAGGAGACGACCTGGGAGCGACGTCTTCGGAGCGACACAGCCAGGTCGCTCGCGAAGAAACGACCCGGGAGCGACCTCTTGCAGCGACGTGCCGAGGTCGCTCTGAGTCTATTTGTTTGGCCGAATTCATGTTTTCTCAAGGGCCTTTTGGTCATTTCATTATGCAAGTTTTTACTTTTCAAAAACCTATGTTTTAAGCACCTTTGGTAGCCACCAGGGGAAGGATATCTCTTTTCTGGAGAACAACTAGTAAAACTTCTTTTGATTCAGATTTCATTGCTTTCATCTTGTGTTCTTGTTGATTTCTTATAATTCCTATCTGAAATCCAATATGAGTTTAAGAGGAATCATGGAGATTAGTGAGTAATCACCTTTTGAATTCATGGGTTAGGGAGATCAAGGGTGATTAGGTTAGTTCTATGATGTTTTGGTGTAGATCACTCTTGTTCATTGCTAGTAGAGTATTCATAATGCATCTTCTGAGTTGGCCACTCAAAAGTTGATCAATAGGCATTTTTCACCCAAAAGGTGTTTGATGAAATGCCTGAGACAACTCTCCTAGGCTTTTAGTATACTTTGCCAAAGACAATTGTTGTTAAAGGTGCTAAGATAGCTAATAGACTTGTTAGTAATGATTGCTTTCACATTATTCAACCAAAGACATTTGATGTTTGAGATATGTTAGCAAATGAGCATTCATCTAGACATAGAGCTTGCTTAGAATTGTGTCTAGGCTTAAGGTTGATAGTTTGATTGATCATTTGCCATCCTTAGTTCGATACTTGATCACCCGAGGTCTAATCCCTATGTCCATGAGTTCTCTTTTCCCTTAGTCAAGAAAGTATCATTCTGTAATTGATTTCTAGTATTAGTACTAGTTTAAAACCCATCTAAATCATCGGTTGTACTTAGATTAAGTGAGTACTTGCATTCTCGGTGCTTAGATATCCCTCAGAAATGGTTCGACAATCATTTATACTACAACATTTGTTTTATGAGCCTTGAAAACTCCTAACATCAAAAATCTCAATTTGATATTTTGGTACATTTCTAATAAATAATTCAATATATTTCACATATATGTTTGATTAGATATTGGAAAGTATTTGGTAGATATTTAATGTATGGATATATATATATATATATTCAAATTTGTTAGATATTTGTAAGTTTCTTTAATTTTAGCGATTCATATATTTTAATATAACTAAAATCGCATTAAAAACATTATAATGAGAAATTGCTTGAAAAACACTAAGTTGGATACCACTTTTCAAATATATATACTCAATAAAATATTTATTAACTTCTATAAATATTTTTTAAAAATTTATAAATAATTTAAGAGGGCTAATTTTTTTATTTTATAGTAAATTTAAAGTATTTAAGAAAATGGTTATTATTTAAAAGTACATTTGAAAAATCGAATTAAGTAAATTTGAAAAATTGTATCGGTTTGAGGTAAGTTATAATTCATGCTTATAAAATATCATGCTATAGTTAGGCTAGAATTTAGAGTGTGTATTTATTAATATTAATGTTTTAGACATAATTATTATATGGTATAATTATTTAGAAAATATTTTACCTACAAACAAATTGGATCCACAGTTGTGTTGCTATTTTAATAGTATTGATTTTTATATGTATGTTCACACATATAAGATATTGTTTAATTTTCTTTTATAAATAAGAAACCTGATTCATATGTGAACACTTAAAAATGAAAGTATATGAATCTGGATTAAATTTTTAAAAACCTTGAGAGTTTACAGATATTTATATTTGAATTTAGGATCAGTTAGTTTATTGGATAAAAATTTTAACCTCATACACATTTATTCACACACTCTACGATGAAATGTATTGGCTAAGAAAATTAAATATCGAAAATCTTTTGAAAATAAATCATTTGACTACTATGTAATCACTTCATTAAATTTCAGCAATCCTTTGAAATTTAACTGTTTTGATAAATTAAAGTCCACAAATATATAGATGAATTTCTTTAACTTAAAATGCAGTTTCCGATTATTGAACCAAGAACAAAGTCAGCATTTGAACCTGGAACTCAATAATCAAGAAGACAAAAAAAAATCGGTAGGAGGTCCTAAGAGGCCAAAAGGACTGACAAATGTTTTCAATAATGAGACTGATCTTTTGGAGCAGTGAGTCAGATCCATCTAATGGGAGAAGACTTATCTCTCTTCTCTCTCTTCTTCTCTTAATCTCAAATCTCAAAGGTCCCATCTAAAGAAAGGCTAATTTCCAGATTCTGCGGTGAGTAAATTGACCAGCTAATATTTCTTTCTATAGCCTCTCTGCACCACCACTTTTTTCTTCCTTATATTTCTTTCTATGGCCTCTTTGCACCCCCACCAATATGTTTTTGACAAACCGAAATGATTTTTATCATTTCCTAGACCAACGGTATAAAAAACTGCAACTTAGAGCGAACTGAAAATTTTCTGAAAAAATCGTACAAACGCATAAATTTTAAAACGGTCCAAAATGACTTAAGGTGAACTTATGACTTCAAATGTAAAGTAGCTCAATCTTAATGACAGTTACTTTTCTTGGAAAGGAATAAAGAAGAAAATAAGATAATGGAAAATTTCCGAAAGAGATAAACTCAAATCTTGACAAATAAGGAAAGATTGGAAAAAATCAAAGATATGAATCTGCGGGAAAATGGCAACAAGGCCGGCCTTTGAGTATATAAAAAAGACTGAGACAGAGAAGAAAGGAGGAAGAAATTTAGCTACCGAAATTCTCTGCAATTAGAAACTTTAGGTTTTATATTTATCTTATGCTAATGAGCTGCGACTCACCTAGGTTTTCTTGACATATGTGGTTACTCTAGAAATATTAGATAGGTTTTACTGCATGTATTATTCAATTTTAGTTATAATCTCACTTCCATATGAACGTCTTGTACGATTCTTGATTATGCGTTTAATCACACACCAATTAACCTATTGTGTCAACAATACCACAATCGAATGGTATGTCATTGTAGCACTCTAGGATCGAATCCACATAGAATTAAGACCTATTCTTATTAGGAATACACAAATTTCCCTAATCTAAGAAAATGGGAAGAAGATTATGATTAAACTATATGTAAAGTAGAAAAGTCAACAAAAGGTCAAACCGACGAACTTAAAACAAAGACAAGCTCTTGGGTCAAGTTTATTGATTAGAATGATCAAATACTATCTCACGATGCTCAAACAATCAACAATTGCTAATCTTTTGGCCTAAAATCACTAATTTGAGCTAATCCAATCTCGTGGCAATAACTACTATGCTAATCAAGTTCTTAACATCAATTCCCATTTGTTAATTAGCATCAATCATGCATAAAACTCAAGTCCTAATAGCCACTAAAAAACCCTAGCATCGACTCATGTTGGCTAAGCAAGTAAAACACATTAATTATTTCATTCAAGCATGTCATCGAACACTTTCCAGGCATGAAACAAATTATGATCTAGATTATGATTTTCCAACCTTAACCTAGCATTAAGCACACCAATCAAGATCATATAGATTATGCACATATCTTCATAAATCAAGCACTAATCACTCTATTCTACTAAACCCAAGAACTCTAAAAGTTTTACTCACTAATCTCCATGAAACCACACAAACCCATGATAGAGTATTGGATAAACAAGAGATAAAAGATAGATAAACAAGATTAATAAAATAAATCTTTAAACCAAGCAAGATTCACAAGAGATTAAGTCTAAAAACAAGAGAAATAACAAAACTAAGGCTTAGGTAGCTTAAGATTTTCATCCCTTAAATACCTATTTATAGACTTTAAAAACGAACCGGGTCGGCCCAACAACCTTAGATCGACCCAAAATAAATTGGGTAAAAGCTGTCATATACAAAAATTTACAGATTGTTTCTAAGTGTTGCAGCTGCTTGCCCTGGTTGTTAGGACACTTGCCAAATTTCATCTTCGCTGGTGTTTCGTTGCGACATGCTGTGGTCGCTACAGTGGTCGCTACAAACTCATGGCCTTCTTCGTAGCGACATGTTGTCGTTAGGATACTTAGCACATAAAAATTGTCTACACCTCCTTTCACCATATTGACTTCAAAGTACTCTAATCACCTCCAAATCCACCAAATAGCTTCTCCAACGTCTATTATATGCAAATGAACACAGAAATGCAATATATACACCTAAATGCAACCTAAAATGAACTAAATGAACCAATATATGATGCGGAGAAACATGAAAATAGCAAGAAATCAATTAAGTCTCTTGAACACTCATACGCAAATTCAGGATAAAAAAATTTGTTTGTAAGTTCATTTTTTGTATTCTTTTATTTCATCTCTGCATCTTTCGGATTACTTGCTACTCCCAATTAAGTTTTGCATTTTTTATTACAATTTTTTAACATTGCAAATTTATGTTGTCACATGAATCATGAACTATGTGATCAATCAAATTCAGTCACTAAATTCTATCAAACCACAATCAACAATCTATGTATTCCTAGAAACCATGCGCCTAACTATAGATTTACTCAAACATAAATAAAGAAACACATATCAAATGTGAAGAATGCATAATTGTATTAAAATCAAAACATAAGTTCAGAAAACTTCTTCAAAGATAGAGTACAAATTCGTCTCTTCATAACTTTATCACTTCTAAATCTGAAGAAAAATAAAATTTAGGCTAAAAATTGTTCAACAATAGTATATTTTAGTCAAAATAACGTCATAGTCGAGTTTTAGGCAAAACCGAATAAAAAATAAGGAAAAAAAAATTATTTCGTATTAAATCAGCATATAGATAAGTTTTGAATAGAACACACATAATTTTTTAATCCAAATGTTGGATCTACCTCAAACTACTTTTGTTGAAAGGTTAACTTAATTTTATATTGTATCAAAAATGAGTTCAATATATCTTTAAAATCATTCTGTCTATTACTAAATGTCTGACACATCTGCAAATTCTGCATTTTATTTTCTCATCTGCTGTTAGTTTGACTTATTTTTGTTCCAAATCTATCTAAATGCAGTACTGTCTAAATGTATATAAGAAAAACTCGCTATAAGCTAAAAATCTAAAAGGCATGAAAACTCAAAACATTGGTTAGAAATCGGTAAAACACAATTTATCACCAAAACAAATCATATAGTCTAATTTCAGGGGAAATGCACCAAGAATCTATATTGTTAGCAAATATTGTACGGTTTTATTGCTTTCAAAACAATTGTTTAGTCTTTTTTTTAAACATTGAAAATTGCTTGGTCGATAATACATCCACAAAATATATATGCACATATCATCAACATCTTGAGTGTTACCTTGCAGTCCACCTGGCGTCTCTTCAGAAGGAAAGTTCCGATGTATTTCATTTGGTGGCGGCTGTTTTCTTCTGCCGTCGTTGATTAGGATTTTTTTTTTTGTCTTAGGAACTAGTGGTTATTACGTTTGATTCGGTTCTATGTGTCCTTATTAGTTTTTTTCTTTAATTTCCTTATTCTGTTCATTGTAAAAAAAAAAATATGAAAGCTTTTTTAAAAAATATGTATATTTAACATTAATAAACACAATCTTATTTCTGCATGTATCTTGAATAAATAAGAGTAATAACTAGATTTTCTAGTCTCACATAATTATAACCACTTCATTTATAGTTTTTTCTAGTTATTTCTACTTTAATTATTACAAAAGTACAAAAAAAAACTTACTTATTTTTAGTTGTTTTATTATATTTTTACATGTTTATTCACTTTTCCAAATTACTTCGTTAATTGCATTTATCATAATAATTTGATATCATTTATTTTACTTGTTAATCTTAATAATTTCACAGGTTTAAATGAAATTGTTCTATTCGAGACGAGAATTTAAATAGTTAACAAAAAAAATATTTGTTTAGGTGCACGTTTGATACATATCGGTTTTTTGGGTATTAGTTTTTTTGATTTTTAAAATTAAACTATGTTCAAATAAAATAAATTTCTAGATGGGGTTTGAATGGGATTTTTCTTTGTCCGGTGAGGCTCTTAAACGTTGAAATTATACAAATAATCTATGTGTTTAAAAATGTCACTACGCCATTTATAGAAAAGTAAAAATCAAATATTTGTGTCCAAAAACAAAAAAAAATCAGCATGGGTGTGCGGATCAATTTCTAGCATGCTTCTGAAGTAAAATTTGTTTGTATCAAAACATCATATACATTAGTTCACGGAAAGAAAATTCAGAAGTATATTTTTCTTGTTTTTATTTCCGTTTGCAGTTATTATCTCCTCGAAATAAGTTTACTTTCTTCTTCAAAGCTTTTTGTATCGCTTTTGCTGTGTCTCAAAAACAGGGGTTGTTTACTTTCTTCTTCAAAGCTTTTTGTATCGCTTTGGCTGTGTCTCAAAAACAGGGGTTTTGAATCTATAGCAAAGGTAGTCATTGTCATGTGCATAGTGGGAACATCGTAAGAAAACTCAACAAAATAGCAAAGGTAGTCATTTGATCCAAAAAAAAAAGAAGAAAACTCAACAAAACAAAACACTTTGTTTTGTTTTGTATATGATTTAATATATTGCCAGAAAATAGGTACATGGGGTCTATTGGAGTGAAGCCTACACATTTCAAAGATATAGACATCATGTGACATCATGTAGGTTCCATTTACATAAATAATGGAGTAAATGGTCAAAAGCTTCTATCATAACATGATACATTACCTTTTTTTCTCTCTTTCTTTCTCTTGGAATAACATTACAAACGAAATTCATTGCTTTAATAATTTTAGAATCAAAACACTACTGTCGTTATAAATACAAGTCTGAACAATATTACCGAAATTCTAAAATAGATTTGATTTTAAAAACTTTTACTAACAATTCATGGGTTAGATAAGATTAGAATGATTAGTGAAGAGTTAAGGTCTTTATTGTTAAATCTACATATTTCTATGCTTGCAAAGAGTTAATAATGCTAAATTAGTCTTGATCACTCTCATCTAGATCATAAGTTTTTGTATACATTTGAGGTGTTTGTTAAAATTCTTGAATGAATTTAATATTGCTCTAACTTGTTTAACCTAAGAAATTTGATGTTATGACTGTTAGACAGTTAGTAGACGTGCTCTTAATGCATGTTTGGTTGAATTGGACCAAAGGGATTTGACGTCTAATGTTTGATTACATTGGGATTATTGTCATGGGATATAATTAATCTATTTTAGTGTTAGACTCATAGAAGCTCGATGATTTTTTTATTCAAACCTTGACTTGGATTTTTATCACTTTATTTCGATTGCCTATTATTTCTCATGGTTTTTCCTTAATACAATTGATTGTAAGGTGGTTTCTACTTTTTTTTTTTCAGTTGTTTCATTTAGACTCAAGACTTTTGTTACTTGATCACCTGGTTATAAAATCCTTGATTACGCAGATTAAGAAATCGCATTCTTAGTGATTGAAATATTCGTTAGTTGGTTTAAATCTTCTTATACTACATTGATATTGATGTTAAACTTATACCATATCAAGTTTTGTAAACGTTGTCTGAGATCAAACTCTGGTCACCCGCGTGACAGGTAGGAATACTTGATCATGGATTCATATACACATTTAGGTTACCTTCTTCCATTCTAACAATCCTTGTTAACTCAATTGGTCATCATTACCTTTAAAACCAAAATTCCCCTTGAAACCATCATTCTTTGCTTGAGTGAGGCCTCTTTGTGATAACTTGAAATATGTAAAATCTTGAGAATATCGAGAACGCCAAAGTTGATTTTCATTATTGGATAGCTATTAGAACTTCATTTAAGCTAGCATCTAGGAGGGAACATTTTGGAGTTTATTGTGAATTTGGAGTTTATTGGAACATTTTGGAGAAAAAGAGTGTAGAAGAAGACGTGAACGAATTTCTGGACTAAGTGTCGTAGTGGTTAAGGCGTGCCGGCTTTGAGAGGTTACTATATACGAAGTGTGATCCACAAAAGGTAGGTGTAATGACTGGCAAGGTCTCTATGAGAAGAGAATCCAGAAACGTCCAAGTGTTGTATAAACCTGAACATAGCGACATCAACAAGTCGATACGGAAGATGAGAACCTGAAGATGATGATACACTAAAAATGAACCTTTGCTACTGTCAAGTTAACAGTGATGTTGTAATATATTTAGATTCAATTCTAGGGGACCAGTTTACACTTTATTCTATTAGTTCAATTATAAGCTAAAACAATGATAGGTTTTAAGATTTGATTAAAAGCGTAGAATGCAACTAACAAGCAGATAAAGAGGTTTCACAATATGATAAGCGAGCTAGCCTAGAGTGATTAACGGGTCAACAAGGGAGCGAGCTAAACAACTATTCAAGTTCCTTAAGATCGAGTCTAGAACTCGGGTAACTAGGTAGATCAGCCCACTCTCATGGAGCTGTTCCTTTTATCGATCAACCTCAACTCCTAAACTGTCGTTTGGGTTTAGATGTGATGATAAACCTTGAGAGCAGACCCGATTTGTTCACAAGGCACCCTAATATCTACTTTCGCTGATTATGGATGTCATGCTCATGCAAAACGTGTCAAGTAGTCTAATGCACGGTTAATGAGAAGATCTACTTAAGTTCATGCATCAAGTGATCAAGTTAATGCAAGCAAGAAGACAGGTAATGAATGAAGACAATTGATGATACTTATTTGTGTTCAGCTCGCGATCTAGCAACCCTAACAAGATTGACAACTCAGTTATAGCACACGTAAAAATAGATGATAATTCTGAATAATACATGATGTGATTGAATAGAATAAAATATAGTTCAGGATAATCCTCTCAAGGGTGAGAAAGATGGAGCCGTCTCTCATACAAAGCAATACCAAAAGTAACTTGTCTTTCAAAAACTAGTGTACCTAATAAAAATATGATAGATAGGCTTTTATATGGAGGCGCCATTAGGTTAGAGAAGAAGTGAGATGGCTAGGGCAAACTTCTGAAATAACTTAGATGTTTCCTTAAATGTCGGGAACAATCGCTCCGACTGTTCCCTGAACGGAACAATCGCCAAACTGCTCCGCCATGCTGTTCCGCGAGAAATCTTCCAAATATGGCATCTTTTCTTCATGCACCCATCTTCGACTCTGCAACCTACTCCAGACCTGAAAGGACTAAAAAAGACTAGACAAACTCGATAAAGGACTGAAAAACCTTTGAAAACCTATATACAATGATGTCAAAAACACTATATATCAGATGAATAAGTCATGTAGCAACTATTGTGTAGCGGTTTGAAGAGGCAGTTGGCTTTGGAGCTCGACATACAACGGCCATCCATAACGATTTCTTAAAGTAGCTACGAAATAAGAGAACATGGGAGCAGATAAGTACCATGGCGAGCAACTCATAGCGGCCAATGGAAATCGTCATGAGCATAGCAAACACCAATAGCGGCTTTGTGTGGTCGCTATGGGAAAAAAATCTCACATTTTTGTACTTTATTTCCGGTTAACCCAGCTCGTTGGATTGACCCAGATCATTTTTAGAGGACATGTATATAGTTTTAGAGGTCAAAAACCTAATCTATCTTTTTTTCGCTCTAAACACTTGATACTTTGGTAAAAAATTCAAGCTTTATTATCTTTTACCCATTTTCATCTTTGTTTCTTGTGTTTTTTTTGCTTTATCTACCTCTATAGTATGATTAGTCTTAAACTTTACATGAGTTTAAGGTTTCTCATGGTAATTAGTGAGTTGACACATTTTAAATCCATGGATTAGGGTGATTAGTGAAGAGTTAAGGTGTTTATTATCAAATCTACGTGTTTCTATGCTTGCTAGGGGTTTCTAATGCTAGATTATATATATTTCATCACTCTCATCAACACTCTCATCGAGATCATAAGTCTTTTTATGTACTGGAGGTGTTGTCAAAATGCTTAAATGAACTTTGTATTTCTCTAGTTTGAATAACCAAAGAGATTTGATGTTATGATTGCTAGATAGTTAGTAGGTTTGTTCTTAATGCATGTTTGATTGAATTTTGGGATTATTGTCTTTGGAAAAGAATTATTCTATTTGGTGTTTGATATGCTCAAACTTACTCTTTGAGATACTCTAAAATTTCAGCGGTGCAATGTAGTACTTTGATAGGTCAGGTTTTAACCCAATTATCTAACTGTAAGTGCACAGTGAAGTACCCAGTAGTAATATGGGATCGAATCCACAAGGACCGATGACCACACGTAGAGTAGCAGACAAGTTACTAGCTAAAGCGATAGCATAATTTTTTTTTGTTTGGTTTTCAGTTTCTTAATTCAAATAAGCAAGAGCAAACGAGCAAAGGACAATTAAAACGAGTTTGTAAACATTTAAAAACAAGCGTTGGGCATTGGGAATTCTCAGGGATCTCTCTTTAGTAATGATCACGCAACAAACAGTAGGGAAACACCATATAACAACGTCTCGAACTCAAATCACAATATTAGAGTTAACCTACTTCCGTAGTACTAACCCCCTATGCTCAGAATCCTAAATACTAGCTTCCACTATATCTCAGATTTTGAACAAGCTTTAGGTTCATGTTTGATCAGTTCACAAGGCGCAGTAACATCAACTTCCGTTGGTTACAGAAACCTTGCTCATCTACTGATATTTTGGGAATTCAAACAACATTTTCGGTGTGATTAAATTCCTAGAATCAGAGGCTAGATGATCAGACAAATCTCAGCCTTAATAAAATCAGTAGACAAAGATCCAAAACATAAATCTCTAGTCTAACAGTTTTCAAGATCAATGCATCGAAAAATCCCCTATGAGAACCCCTAAACCCAACTAGAAGACTACTCACTCATATTCAAGTAATAACAAAACAAAATCATAGAAGAAAACATCATGAAATTGTATTAAAAATGAGAAAAGGTTAAGAAGATCTTCTCCAAATGATTACAAGAAGAATCCTCTTCCAAAAGTCTACAAAATGATCCAAATGAGTTACAAATCTCTAAAGTTTCTCTCTAGCCTCTCTCTAGCAGTCAGGAACCAGAACAGATCAAAAGATACGGAACAGAATCAAGTCTTTAGGTTTTTGGGTCTTCAAAATGTGTCTTTTTCGAAAAATGGAAAGTTTCCCCACTGTGGCAAGGATCGGGTGATCCACGATATACGGAGCGGGCGCTCCAAGTCAGGGAACATGCGCTCCAGGTAACAAGGAGCGGTCGCTCTATGTCACAGTTCCAACATAGTTTGAACAGTGGCCCATTTCGCCCCAAAATCCTCTTCTTTTCCCACAAGCTAACCTGTAACCTGTAAATTATATTGAAGAACAACAAAAGGCGCCGATGTTGGGGTCAAAATCGGTCACAAAAGAATCAATGTCTGAAAGTCCGTAAAAATCGGCATGAACGTTTTTACGAAAAATAAATCTTAGAAAAAGATCTATTTTTACGAAGAATCTTGGGGAGAAAACAAATTCACGAAAAATTGGAGAAAGACGCGAACAAGGTTGCCGCGTAGCAACCTGCGCAAAAGCTGGTCGCTACGTAGCGTGCTCGGTCGCTACGTAGCATGCTCGGTCGCTACGTAGCATGCTCGGTCGCTACGTAGAATGCTCGGTCGCTACGTAGAGCGCTCGGTCGCTACGTAGCGCGCTCGGTCGCTACGTAGCGCGCTCGGTCGCTACGTAGTGCGCTAGGTCGCTATGTAGCGTTCGTAGCGTGCTCGGTCGCTACGTAGCGTTCTCGGTCGCTACGTAGCGTGCTCGGTCGCTACGTAGCGTGCTCGGTCGCTACGTAGCGTGCTCGGTCGCTACGTAGCGTGCTCGGTCGCTACGTAGCGTGCTCGGTCGCTACGTAGCGTGCTCGAACACGTACACAGCTCGGTCGCTATGTAGCGAACGAGCTCTCACCGAAGCTCGGTCGCTACGTACCGACCAAGCACGTACACGGCTCGGTCGCTACGTATCGACCGAGCTCTCACCGAAGTTCGGTCGCTACGTAGCGACCGAGCACTCACCGAAGCTCGGTCGCTACGTAGCGACCGAGCACTCACCGAAGCTCGGTCGCTACGTAGCGACCGAGCACGTACACGGCTCGCTACGTTGCGACCGAGCTCTCACCGAAGCTCGGTCGCTACGTATCGACCGAGCACGTACACGGCTCGGTCGCTACGTAGCGACCGAGCACGCACACGAATCGGTCGCTACATAGCGTGCTCGGTCTCACCGAAGCTCGGTCGCTACGTAGCGACCGAACACGTACACGGCTCGGTTGCTACGTAGCGAACGAGCTCTCACCGAAGCTCGATCGCTACGTAGCGACCGAACACGTACACGGCTCGGTCGCTACGTAGCGAACGAGCTCTCACTGAAGCTCGGTCGCTACGTAGCGACCAAGCACGTACACGGTTCGGTCACTACGTAGCGACCGAGCACTTACACGGCTCGGTCGCTACGTAGCGACCGAGCACGTACACGGCTCGCTACGTAGCAACCGAGCTCTCACCGAAGCTCGGTCGCTACGTAGCGACAGAGCACGTACACGGCTCGATCGCTACGTTGCAACCGAGCTCTCCCCGAAGCTCGGTCGCTACGTAGCGACCGAGCACGTACACGACTCGGTCGCTATGTAGCGACCGTGCTTTCTTAAAAATCGATACGACACGAATCTATGCATTCTCGTCTACTCTTTAATGCTATCTCCCGAAGACCGTAGCCAACCCATTTCATGTTTCTCGTCATTTGAAGTCATCAATCGAACTTTACGATAAAAACCTCGAAAAGTTCGTTTTTATCGAAAGAAGCCGTAATAAACGTTTCGAGTCAAACAACGGCCCAAAGAGACCTAGGACGTGACTCGAAACCCAATTACGATTTCTTAACCAAAAGCCCATAAACCGTAGGACGGTTTATGCTTGGTTCGCAAGGAAAGATAAATGTCAAGTTTCCGCAGATAAATATGAAGTATTCGAAGATAATTAGAAAGATCGGTAAAAACGGAATATCTCCATTTTTAAGTTATGACGGCTTAAAGGCTGAAGAGGAAAACGCGTAAACCGACCTAAGAGCGAGTATATAAGGAGTCCTAGGCGAGAGGCACGAGGGAGAACTTTTTAGAGGGAGAACTCTCGGCACTTAGAAACTCTGAGGCATTATTCTCGACACGCTCTGTTTCCATGACTGGCACCCGATTACTAGACGAACGCACACAAGCAGTTCGATCTCTTGGTTCACTCTTGAACTACGTTCGGCTTGATCCTCGAAAGGGGTATGTAGGCAGCCTTTCATAAGGTTCAGTCCGAAATCAATCAAAAGCTTTTCTGTATTTTCTTTGTCTTTTGTTATCGAGCTGCGACTCAACTAGGTTTGAGCTTTTAGGCCGCTAGAACTAGGTTACTCGCTGACAGCCTTTGCGGCCAAAGCTTTTATGATCTCTTGTAATGATCGCAACACTCTTACGCGGACTCGAAATAAGATCTACTGTTTTCTCTAAATTCGTTTGTTATCTTTTCACGATTTCCGTATATATTTGGTCACTTGCCGTTGGCTCTCGCAGAGATACGGGACCTCTGGAAAATTAAGGTTTTCCTAGTTTCCTAATTTAAACGTAAATCGACAGTGCGAATTTCGGTTCTCACAGTTTGGCGCTAGAAGGAGGGGGGGGGGGTACGGATTACTCTAACTCATAGCCGCAAAACGCTTGATCAAAACAATGTCTGGAAATACGAAAGAGAAAATTGCAGTTCACAACAATGCTGGTAAGAAAACTCCAGCCGCCACTGCGCCTATGGCCAACGCCTATTCAAACGCCACAGTTCTTGAGAAAATCGAAAACCTTGCTGCGACTCTTCGCCACAGAAAGTGCAATGAAACGAGCTCGCGATTTCTCTTTTTACACATAAAGGGAAACGATAAATCTTATCAAAACCCGTAAGTTTGGCTCATTACCGAACAAAAGAAATCTCAATGCGTAAGGGTTTTACCAAAACACGTTTTCCAAAAACATTTCGGAAGGGTAAAACTTGTTCTCCCAAAAACCGCAGAAAACCCCCTAGGTCAATCGCAGGAAAAAGAAGCGCAACAAATCGATTACACAGCTCGGTCGCTACGTAGCGACCGAGTAAGCACACGGCTCAATCTAAACGCTTTTCGTTTCGTCTCATACAGCTCGGTCCTTTGCGTTCTCTTTTGAATCCTCATCTAAACGCTTTTCGTTTCGTCTCAATCGGAGTTTCCGTTGAGTTTTGACGTCGAAAACAAGTAGGACTCTTCTTGGCTTACTTCTACTCGCTACATAGCGACCTTTCAGACCTCCAGGTCGCTGCATAGCGACCTGTCAGGCCTCAAAAAGCTCCTCCTTTGTGTTCTCTTTTGAATCACGATCGAAACTCTTTCGTTTCGTCTCAATCGAAGTTTCCTTTGAGATTTTACGACGAAAACAAGTAAGACTCGTCTAAACTCCTTTGCTTGCTCCTACTCGCCCTTACCTCCATCTTTGTGTCTCTTTTAAATCTCGATCGAAACGTCTCTTGTTTCGTCTCGATTGGAGTTACCATTGAAACTTTGCGATAAAAAAAACCCCGCAAAGACTAGTTTTCTCGCGTGGATTCAGATTAATCGTATAATACGGCAACAGTTAACTTAACACCTTAGCCGCCTCAACTATACGATCAGGAAGATAAATGTCAAGTTTCAATGGATAAACACCAATATCGAAAAAGGCGAACATACAAAAGAAGAGGAAGTGGAAATGAGCAAGCAAAATTGAGAAGAGACAAAACTGCATCTTCGAGAGAACTAAGGTATTTGCGACTTGAAATTTTTTGAAATCAGACTTGGAGGTTTCGTAGGAAATTACTAAGAAATAAAAACGCCTTTGAGACTGCCATAGAACTTTCGGGAACGTAAAACCTTGGTGGATAGTCTAGCGAACTAAGTCTTAGGTGATTTTTCCTGTCTCGATATATTGTCCCATAACTGTTCGTCCAGATCTTGCAAACCGATCTAAACTCTCCGAAAATCGAGAAACGATCGCCACGTATATCAAGCTCGCTTCCTAAAATGAGAAAAACTAGAGACATGAACATCGTCTTAAAACCAATTCGTTTCTGGCAATTCTCAACCGACATATTCCAAGTCTCCAACCTGGAAACAACCAAATCACAGTCCAAGCGTCGTCTTCAAACCGACTCGGACTGTCGATTATTCTATTCCTCGAGAAAAAAGGGACGGAGTAGGTGCGTATACTATACTCGTATACTCCCATACTTCAAAAAAATATTCATACAATGCGATGTCTCGTCAAGATCATCCTAAAAGCAAACGACAATCTGAGATTTGTCTAAACGCTAGAAACTGATCCAAACCATGTTGGAAAAATTCTCAAAGACTATACAGTATCTATCATCGCAATCATTCGTTTAGAAAACCTCTGCCAAACTTCAGAATGAAAGTCGATGATTTGCTGAAGTCATAAAGATCTTTTCTGATTTGATAAAATGAGTTTCGTATAAGAATCATTATACGAGAAATCTTCAGGCATCAAAGCATCACTCTCATTTTCCGTTGAACCAACCGACTCACGGAAAAACATCAAAAACATTTGCGACAAAGCAAAATCAAGAACAAAAGTAACAGAAAATACGACAAAGAGAACACGTCCTCTCCGCTCGTCGACTAAGTATATCGCTGTTTAACTGATTCATTCAAGAAACCTGCAAAAACGTTTCGCGACTAGATTTCGGTGAAATAACCTTTGGTAAAACTCCATGAGTCACTCAGAGAAACTTTCACCGAAGAATAAAAACAAAAGCGAAAACATTTCTCAAAAATCTGCGGAAACATCGTTATTTTGACATCTCCATATGTCGCGTCAATTTAATAAATTCGTAAAAACCGGTCGCCCGTTACTTACGCAAAAATTCCTTCGTATAATCAGATCATGTTATACGAAGTAACTTTCGAAAGTAAACGTAACAGATTTACGAAAAAGTACTTTTCTTATAGCAAAAAAACCAAGCTGTATGATCCGACATTGGACAACCAATATAAACTTTACATCCTCGCACCACGATCTGAAAGGTTTCATTCTTTAGCCCTGTGACTCACTGGCATCCGCTCTCATTCCGCTTGGTCACGTCCGAGCAGGAATTCACCCCGCAGCCAACTCCGCACGGGCTCTGTATCGAGCTTCTTAGGCTTTATCTCCCTCGGAAACAAAGGAAACAACTTCCATATGAATAAAGGAAACATTATACGAAACTTTCATCGTATAAATTAACACTAAAGTGGAAAAACGTTTTCTACCACCATGGGCATACTCGGCCTATCAATCTCGATAAACGCTATTCGTCACTCGCCCAATTACGCCTTTCCTTCGAAGCCGAACTAGGTTACAGCATCCCTTTAAGGATGATTCTAACCGACTTGACCTTATTGACAGCACGAAAGTGTCATGGTCTAATCCTTTGGCAACAACGTCCTTGGCTATAAAGCTGAGCACAGCCTTCATGCAAAGCCAAAACAATTGAGCGACCACCGCTCCAATAACTTGACGGCTAAACGGTAATCCGGAATTTGTCTTGAAACGCCATGTAACGATTACACAAACAATTATCGTACCACCCAAAAACGGGAATCATACGGTAAATTCGTCATAACAAAACTCAGTCCTAACAACCAAACAGTTAACGGAAAGGTTCCACTTGTCAAAAATCGACCAAGTTCCATATACTACGATTCACTTTAAGCCCGCTGTGTTTTACTCGTAAAATGCGGCATGTAAGGAAAACTCGTAACAGAGCTCCTATAGCTATACGAAACATCCTCAAATAGACAAGAAAGAAATCTCGGAAGGCCAACACCACACAAAGCACGGTATAGGAGGATGCCTCTTTCCGGGGACAAATTTACGCGACCCCTTGGTCCTAACTCCTCGATCGCAAATCAAATCCAAACAGGAACAACAATTCTAGCTTCGAACATCCGTAGTCAAACCAGAATGTTTCCCAAACGCAGGGCTAAGACTAATCCCTTGCAACATCGCGAAACATCTTCAAGCCCGCGAACATTTCAAGCACGAAACGCGGCATACAAAAGAATAACAAATCTTCAGCATCGCGAGACGTCGCAGACGCCTGAAGATTCGTTCTTCGACGAAATTTCTTTCCTCGATAAAAATACCTTCTTGGTAGACCAGACAGTCATACGCACTAACATCTTCTCAAAACATATGCTTCGTGAAGACTCGAAACGGTAATTTTAACCATTAAGTTTGTTGCAGATCACAATAAACTCTTAACGTCCTAAACAGACTTAGCCATCTCGTTGAGATGACTCTCGTACATCCGACACAAGGATAATAACGCTATAAAAGAAACCCAACCATACAAGTCGTATAAGCCGAGAACCTATCGCGGACTTTAAATCGGTATGGAATCAGGATGAAACTGAAACGGGATACATAAGTCAAATTAGTCATCGCACCCTCTAAAACCAGGAGTAAACCTAGGTCTTGCCCTAAACCCAGCGCACTGGTCTCTAACATCTCTAGGCATAGTATCAAAAACCTTGATACGAGATCCCAAAATTTGTCTCTTTGCCAATATTCGAGCGTCTTCAGAAATCCCGAAAGTTTACACACTGCGGAAAACTCTCGAAACAGATCACGGATATAGCAGTTCACATAGAGTTAGATTACGAGATGACGACTCGTAGTCTTCCTTCTACACCCATATAAAATGCCATCAGCAGCAACACGCCTGATAACCTCTACATAAAAACTAGACCGTAAAGGTCTCGCTGGAAAATTGGTCATACAAACCTTAACTCCAAGACGAACTACGAAAGGCATGATCCCTTCAACAAGGGTACGTAGGCAGCCATCATAAGGAGCAGCCCCAATCTTATCGCGTTCTACTTTTAGAAGAGCGAGAAGACCACTTACCACGGACCTTTTTGACCATTAATTCCGCCTAACTCACCTAACTTGCCTAACTTGCCAAGCCACTCGCTAAAACCTCACGCTAGAAGCTCATGGTTCTAACGAGCTGGGGGGCTAACTATTGGGGTCAAAATCGGTCACGACGGAATCAATGTCTGAAAGTCCGTAAAAATCGGCATGAACGTTTTTACGAAAAATAAATCTTAGAAAAAGATATATTTTTACGAAGAATCTTGCGGAGAAAACACATTCACGAAAAATCGGAGAAAGACGCGAACAAGGTTGCCGCGTAGCAACCTTCACAAAAGCTGGTGGCTACGTAGCGTGCTCGGTCGCTACGTAGCATGCTCGGTCGCTACGTAGCGTGCGCGGTCGCTACGTAGCATGCTCGGTGGCTATGTAGCGTGCTCGGTGGCTACGTAGCGTGCTCGGTGGCTACGTAGCGTGCTCGGTGGCTACGTAGCGTGCTCGGTGGCTACGTAGCGTGCTCGGTGGCTACGTAGCGTGCTCGGTGGCTACGTTGCGTGCTCGGTCGCTACGTAGCGTGCTCGGTCGCTACGTAGCGTGCTCGGTCGCTACGTAGCGTGCTCGGTCGCTACGTAGCGTGCTCGGTCGCTACGTAGCGAGCTCGGTCGCTACGTAGCGTGCTCGGTCGCTACGTAGCGTGCTCGGTCGCTACGTAGCTTGCTCGGTCGCTACGTAGCGTGCTCGGTCGCTACGTAGCGTGCTCGGTCGCTACGTAGCGTGCTCGGTCGCTACGTAGCATGCTCGGTCGCTACGTAGCGTGCTCGGTCGCTACGTAGCGTGCTCGGTCGGTCGCTACATAGCGACCGAGCTCTCCCCGAAGCTCGGTCGCTACGTAGCGACCGAGCACGCACACGACTCGGTCGCTACGTGCTTTCTTAAAAATCGATACAACACGAATCCATGCATTCTCGTCTACTCTTTAATGCTATCTCCCGAAGACCGTAGCCAACCCATTTCATGTTTCTCGTCATTTGAAGTCATCAATCGAACTTTACGATAAAATCCGCGAAAAGTTCGTTTTTATCGAAAGAAGCCGTAATAAACGTTTCGAGTCAAACAACGGCCCAAAGAGACCTAGGACGTGACTCGAAACCCACTTACGATTTCTTAACCAAAAGCCCATAAACCGTAGGACGGTTTATGCTTGGTTCGCAAGGTAAGATAAATGTCAAGTTTCCGCGGATAAATATGAAGTATTCGAAGATAATTAGATAGATCGGGAAAACGGAATATCTCCATTTTTAAGTTATGACGGCTTATGGGCAGAAGAGGAAAAAGCGTAAACCGACCTAGGAGCGAGTATATAAGGAGTCCTAGGCGAGAGGCACGAGGGAGAACTTTTTAGAGGGAGAACTCTAGGCACTTAGAAACTCTGAGGCATAATTCACGACACGCTCTGTTTCCATGACTGGCACCTGATTACCAGACAAACGCGCACAAGCAGTTCGATCTCTTGGTTCACTCTTGAACTACGTTCGGCTTGATCCTCGAAAGGGGTACGTAGGCAGCCTTTCATAAGGTTCAGTCCGAAATCAATCAAAAGTTTTTCTGTATTTTCTTCGTCTTTTGTTATCGAGCTGCGACTCAACTAGGTTTGAGCTTTTAGGCCGCTAGAACTAGGTTACTCGCTGACAGCCTTTGCGGCCAAAGCTTTTATGATCTCTTGTAATGATCGCAACGCTCTTATGCGGACTCGAAATAAGATCTACTGTTTTCTCTAAATTCGTTTGTTATCTTTTCACGATTTCCGCATATATTTGGTTATTTGCCGTTGGCTCTTGCAGAGATCTGGGACCTCTGGGAAATTAGGGTTTTTCTAGTTTCCAAATTTAAACGTAAATCGACAGTGCGAATTTCGGTTCCCACAACCGAGAAGACCAAAACACCTTCGAAAACCGATAATTCTTTGTTCCAAAATGAGTTTTAAAGTGTTAAAAACACAACACATCTTGGGGATCCACAGAGACTCTACGTTCACACAAAGACTTATGGCTATTAGATTAAGCTAGGCAGTAAATATGAAAGCAGTAAACACCAGATAGTAAATCGAAGTTGTAAATTATGGTAGAGATGCTAGATACAGAGAATTTAAACATGTAATTCGAATTGTAAACAGACAAATCGTTCAGGATTTTACTAAAATCAGTTTTTGAACTCAAATCACAATAATTAAGTTAATCAGCTCTCGCTACAGAAACTATCTATGTCTAATTTCTAGAATTCCTACTCTCGTTGCGAATTCAATCAGTTCAGAAAAATATTAAAAAGAGGTTTGGTATGGTCACTAAATCCCTAAACTAATTGTCGTTGCGAATAAGTATTTAGCTCAACAGGATTAGCTCAGGTAATCAATAACACTCTCATGTCTACTAATTATCCTATGATTTAGATTATCGGGATTGGTTAACTTTGCAACAACCCACTTGGAATCTGGTGTTACACTTTCACCAGTTGACAGGTAAGGCATTTTGTTAGCCATGCTATCACAGCTCGTTTCACACTTGGCTAATGCTAGTATCTTTTCATATCCCTATACATATTAGTCTCACTAGGATGAATTGAGAATTTGAATTGGTCAGTTTCTTTCAAGATTTTCTCCCTAAGTTCTTGAGCATCTAATACAAAAACTTGAAAATTCACTACAACCACCCCATAGCTAGTAAGTTGGTATTCTGTCTTGTCATTGTTTCTCTGAGTGTGTCTATGCTGGTCAGTAGGTACGCCTGACCTACTACTGCCTCCAACCCCAACGGATCTTGGTCGACGGTGAGCACATTAAGATCCAAGGCTTTTAGCATCCGGATGAGAGTCCTCTCCTCTGTGCTATGTCCATGTCCGTGCATTTCTATCTTAGTGCATCAATGACCAGGTTATCTTTACCAGGATGATAATCTATATCTACGCCGTAATCAGCCACAAACTTCATCCATCGCCTATGTCTCAGATTCATATATGGCTTAGTGAAAATTTCTAACTCTTATGGTCCGCATATATTTTCACCTTAGTAAGACCTTCAGATCTTTAGTTCAAACACCACAGCCGCCATTTCTAAACCATTATTCCTTATAACTGCCTAGAAACATAAGCAACTACTTGATCGTTTTGCATCATCACATCCTAACCCGGTTATGGATGCTTCTGTGTACATCACAGATGGCTTGTCTGTTTCCGGTAAGGCCAATACAAGTGTACTCGCCAGAGCTTCCTTCATCTTTGAGAAACAGTTATCACAAGTTTCTGACCAAACAAACATTATGTCTGTTCCGGTGAGTTCGGTCAATTGCAGGTTCAAGCTTTTGAATCCTTTCACAAACTTCCTATAATACCCGGTAAATCCAAGAATCTATAGATCTCCGAGGCATTCCTTGATCATTCTTGATAGAACTGATATTATCGGGGTCTACTAAAACTCCCTTATCCGATATTATGTGTCCAAAGAACTCTATGCTTTTGTTAGAATCTGTATTTACTCAGCTTAGAAAACAACTGGTGTTGTCTACATCTTTCTATTACTCGCTTTAACTGATCTACATGCATTTTTTGATCTTCTAAATAAACAAGTATGTCATCTATGATTATAATCACGAACACGTCTAAACAATCACCAAAAAAGTTGTTCATCATTTTCATGAAAGATTTTGGTGCATTGGTCAACCCAAGCGACATCACTATAAACTCCGAGTGTCCATACGTAGTCTAGAAAGTTGTCTTCCGAACATTCGCTGGGTCTATTGGAATCTAATGGTACCCGGATGCTAGATTTTATCTTGGAAAAAAAATTGGCACCTTTCAGTTTATCCAATAGTTCATCTATACGAGACAACATGTACTTATTCTTCATAGTCACTCGTTTTTAACATTGATAGTCAGTGCATATCCTATAATTTCATCCTTATATTTTACAAAGAGTAACGGTGCTGCCCAAGGAGAACTACTTGGCCTGATGAACACCTTCTCCAATAACTCCCCAAGTTGCTTCTTTAACTCATCCATTTGGGCTGGAGCCATACGATAAGGATCCTTGTAGAGAGGAGCCATTCCAAATTCGAATTCTATTGTAAAGGGTCGGACCTATCGTGCGACAAACCCTGTAAGGACCCAAACACATCTTCGAAATCACAAACGACAGGAATTTCCTCAATCGACTTGCCCTTTCTAGTGTCTCTTATGAAGAGAGGGCAAGGCATGCTTCACATCCCTTCTCAAGCATTTGTTACAGTTAGATTGCTGAGACCACTATACTCCCGGACATCGGCCGTATACCTTGGAAATCAAAGTTCCATTTAACCGCTCAAATCTAATTCTTCCTCGATGTCATTCTAATGTGGCCCTAAACCTTCATAACCAGTCCATACGGCATACATTACCACTTCATATAACCCCTATAAGTATAATTTTTAGGAAATCTGCTCTATCAGATAGCTCTCATATATGAAAAAATTAAATATCTAGAAAACATTAGCAATAGTTTTAAAACTGAAAGTTCCAAATATATAATTTTTAAACTAAAATAATAACAAAACAATAACATAGAGTTTGAATTTATAACTTTATTTTGATCTAAACATAAAACACACATTTGAAATTTATAAGACCAAATCTTATCTTTTTGGGAGGAAATTTAAAATTTGTGGAAGTGACTACCTGCAAAATAAGATAATATTACTAGAAATACAATAAAAAAAAAATTAAATCATATTTTAGTAGAATTTTTTCGGTAAAATTTATATTTAGTACATTAATTTTGTTGAAGTCTACTAAACCCTAACTTATAAGTATACTTTTCATTAATTTTTTTTGAACCTGGCAGAATTTTGATTAAATTTCAGATATGAAAATCTGTTAATCTAAAAACTTAAATAGCTTTAAATCTGAAAAAGTTCAAATATAATTTTGAACTAAAATAGTAGTAAAACAACAAAATCATTGAGTTTGAATTTATAAGTTATTTGAATATAAACATAATGACATATGTTTATAACTTTGATAAATAACTTGTATCATAGTATGTTAATATTTTGTAATAAATGAGATTAATTTATTACTTTTATAAATAAAAATTAGTAAAACATAAATAATATGTTTAAATATTATTTTAGAGGAGAAAATTATATTGGAGAAGAGATTTATTATAATCTAGTGTCTTTTCCTTTTCAGTGAAAAAATAAAGTGGAAAGAATAAATAGACTTATCTTTTCTTTAGATAGTCATCACACAGTCATTGTATTTGCATGAGAGGAGAAAACACGAAGTGGATTGAAGACATTCGTGGGAACCGAAATTCACACCGTCGAGTTTTGTTAATCGGAGGAAAGCCAAGTTAACCTAACCTTCCCTGAAGGTCCCGGTTATCTGCTGGGCCACGCACAACACAATCAATATGAAAGATTCGAAAATAATAAATCGTAAAAGAGCGAAAAGAGAACAAAGAGGTCTTATTTCTGAATTCGCGTTTGAGCGTGAACAACAGGTAAGATCCTAGGCCACTAGAGCTGTCGGTATGTTCGCAAGTCTAGCCACCTAAGTTCTAACCTAGTCGAGTCGCAGCTCGATAGTAAAAACGGAAAAATGCCTAAATTGCTCTAAGTATTAAGTTTGCTCTTAGAATGCTCCCCCTTCTCTCTTCGTCCTAGGTCCTCCTTATATACTCCTCCTTAGGTCGGTTTACCTCTTCTCGGGCCGGATTTGTCGCGAAGCAGGCTTATCCATATTTCATTCTTCTTTATGATTATCTTCAGAAATTTGACATTTATCTCTTCCCGCGGATGCGATAAACCGTCATACCAGTTTTTGGGTTCAAGTCTTTTGGGACCAAAGATGGGCAATTGTCCGGAATTCGGACCCTCTTTGGGCCGTATCGAGACTTAAGCGTTTTTACGATTTTACTCGCGAAGTAGCCGTTGGTATAGGCATGGTTCTTCCAACGGAACCCTGTTTCTTCGCCTAGCCGAGGCAGTTGGTGTTAAGTTAACCGTAACCTGCTCTACTACAAAGAATATGAAACTGTTCGAGAGACATAACCTTCCCAACTTCCCGAATACTTTCGACGATGTGTTTTAGACGGAACATTGGTGTCGTATTCACGAACCCGAAGATTGAGTTACGGAAACTTCGGACGAAGATGCATGGTTATGGGATGGGACCGGGTTCGGAATGGTCCACGGAGAATTGACCGCGCTCGCCGGGCGAGCCGATCCGTGGCACGATCGAGCGAGCCGACCGGCAACACGGCCGTACTCGCCGGGCGAGCTGGCTCGTGTCACGGCCGAGCTCGCCGGCGAGTCGACCGGCAACACGGCCGTGCTTGCCGGGCGAGCTGGCCCGTGTCACGGCCGAGCTCGCCGGCGAGTCGACCGGCAACACGGCCGTGCTCACCGGGAAAGCTGGTCCGTGTTGCGGCCAAGCTCGCCGGCGACTCGACCGGCGACACGGCCATGCTCGCTGGGCGAGTAGGCCCGTGTCGCAGTTGAGCTCGCCGGGCGATCCGTTTCGGCTGTTTGTTTTCTCGGCTTTTGAAGTTTTGACCGAGATTAGGTTTTTCTAAGGACTTTCAGACATTGATTCCGTCGTGACTGATTTTGACCCCAACAGTTAGCCCCCCCCCCCCCCAGCTAGCTAGGATCCGTGGACCTGGGTGTTAGGTACTAGCTTGCAGTATGGTCTGTTCTAGGTGGAATTTAGACGTAATCGTTTGTCGAAAGATCGAAAGTGAATAGTAAAATAGAAAAAAAAATTGTATAAGTAAGGGAAGTAAGTTTTTCAAATTCTTTACTCACTTCTTCCCTTAAGAAAAGATTTCTCCAAGATAGGATTTTTTCTCTCCAAAATTTCTCTTTGCTCAAAGAAAATGTCTTCAAGAAAAGGATCTTCAACGAGGAATTCTTCCTCACACTCATCTTCGGGTGACTCTTCTGCCAAAGAGGTGATAGCCCCGAAAGAAGAGTTCGAAGTTGAGGAAGAAGCAAAGGATGAGTACTACAAAGCTCTGTGCGGCTTGCCTCCGCCTTCGCAAGACATTCTGATTCCTAAGAGGCCCGTGAGGTCGCCAAACGCACCCCTTGCACCGAGCATGGTCTCTTCCGACTACCTCACGACTCTCAGGGACTTTTACCAGATCCCAAGTGGAGTCGTATTTCGGATCCCGAATGGCAACGAGAGTGCGAAGAACCCTCCGGAAGGTTTCTTTACTTGCTACGAGGCCTTCCTGGTGTATTGTCGTATGTGGTTTCCGATCCCTGGTACCATCGTCCGCGCGCTTTGCCACTTTGGGCTTTCGATCAGCCATCTAAGCGTTCCGGCCTTGCAGCATTGGCTCGGCGTGTTGATCTTGAGTTACGATCTAGGAATGGACCTTAACCCTGGCGAATTCTAGGGATTTTGGTTTACGAGAGGAACGGGGATCGATGGCTCATACCGCATGGCGCCAAAGAAGGGTATGGCTATAATTCAGGGGCACACTTCACATCCTAAGGCATTGTTTGAGCGCTTTTTCTTTGTCCGGATAGAAGGAGAATCTGCCGAGGAGAGCTACCTCCACCTATTCCGTCGGGAGTGGAACTTCACACGTGGTAATACGAATAGCTATATTTTTCGTTTTGATACCTTGAAAACATGCGAAGATGATTTTTTTTCTTATAATCATGTAGTGAACAGGATCCTTCCGCCGACTCCTGCCGATCTTTTTGCCAAGCGAGATCTTCTCCGCAGTAGGCCGTTCTTCTGGAATTCTTACACCGTCGAACGGACTCGAAGCACGGTGGGGCTCCATCGATCTCGAGCCGTCTCTCAGCCTCTGGACGTTCCGTATGGCGTAGAACCGGTCAGTGATGTCTTGCCTGCTCAGAGGCAGAGAATCAGGTCTCGGAAAGGCAAGGGAGTTGCCTCCGAGAACGTCTTGGGAAACCTTCAGCTGCCAGAATGGAACCCTGGTTTCTCCCCGGGGGAAAGGAGTGGAACCAGCAAGGTTCCCCTTCCCAGCGATTTTTTTGCCGACCTCCCTCCCGGTTTTACTACTCATAAGTCCCTAGACCCCTAGACGAAGAGTTGAGGAGGAAAGTAGTCGCCGAAGGCTCCAGCTTAATTAACGAGGTTTATCCTTTGAAATTTGATCTAAATTATATTTTTTTTCCCTTTCCGATCTTAAGTTCGTGCAGGGGATGAGGGTGTTCAATGCGGCGCTCGGCGGAAGTTTTCAGAAGTCGCGTATCTCTCACTTCAAAGCCGAGGAGGCTGAAAGGGAACTCTTTCGGTTTCGGAAGGAGGTCAAAGAACAGAGCCGGAGACAGGCTGAGCTCCATTCTCGGGCCCTTATCCGTGCGGAGAGGAGAGGAAAGAGAGCAATTGTCGCCGAAATGAAGCGGAAGGCTGCTTTGTTTGCCACCGAATTCGAGAGCTTTAAGGATGCTCAAAAATTCGTGGGCGATTTTCGCGAGTGTCGTGGCTCGGTTGCTACCCTCTACGAGTCGCAGAACGAGGACTTCTCTTTTCTTGCCGAGGTTGCCGAGATGTCGGGTCTTATGAACGGGTGTGCCCATGCCGAATCCCTGGTTCCTCCGATCGAAGGAAGGGTCCAACAGCTTTGGGACTCCATCGAGGTCTCGGAGGACACGGCGGAAGCGGGAAGCGGTGTTGGTGATGAAGATGCCGGAGTCGCGGACGGAGAGGTGGATCAGCCCGTGAGCTCGTTTGGGATCTCCATGTCCGGGTTCCTCGACTTCGAGCTTTGAGGATTGTTGGTATTATTTTCCTTAGTTTTATTTCGAGGTTTGATATATCTAGGCCGAGTGTGACCGTATTTGATTTATGTGTGTTATGGCCTTGCGAGGCTATGTGAGCTATGTGTTTGAGACCGGCCGTTTGGTGGCTTTGGGTCCTAGACGTTTTTTGCGGCTTCTATATATATGATGAATGATTGACATTCTGTGCGTTTTAGTTTATACTTCTGCCAAGTGTGAGGGAAAGATACGAGTAGTCACTTCGTATCTTAACTCTTAGTTTATCGTCTTGTTCGTTTGCTCTTACTGAACGAGAGCGTTCGGAAACGTTTAGGAGTTTCGCGAAGTTTTGTGAGCGTATAAGATATAAACGATGGGACATGTTTTTAGGATCTCGTATCATGTCTTGAGATGTTAGTGGACCAGTAGGACTGGATTTAGGGCAAGACCTAGGTTTACTTTCGGCTCTAAGGTTGTGCGACGACTGATCGGCTCTCGTTTTGCCTGTGGGCGATTTAAAGTCTGCGACTTGGCGCCGGCTTATATGACTTGTATGGAACGAACCGAGCACTCTCCAGAGACCGTCTGGAGTGCTGACCAAAATTTTGGATTTCTTGTATAGCGCGCTATGGTATCCTCGTCGGATGTAAGAGAACTTTTACTTTTACGAAAGGTTAGACTACGAGTTATTTTTTGAGAACGTTTTGGTTTTGTCTGTCGGGGCCAATCGACGGGCAATTTTTATAGTCGCGGACGGATCGTGTGTTTGGATAATATCTCTCAAAAATATTTACGACGTCTCGCTTTTTTCGAAAGGTATATCCTTTGTAGTGAGAAAGTTACGATCTTCGTTTTTAGAGAAGATGTATTTGGCCTTGCTTGACCATTGATACGCAGTGATTGTTGTCTAAGTTAGTTCCCATCCAAGGACTGCTTGAAAGGTATGCGTGTTTGGAGACCCTTGTCTTGGGTGTTTCTCAGGTTAATCTCAGATTGTTGTGGCTTATTGCAAGTGAATCGGGAGACCGTAATAAACTGAGTTTTATTGGAAAAGTTTCAAAAATATTGAGTACATGTGTGGATATTCCGAACTTTGTGGAAGTATACGAGTATACGTACCCACTCCCCCCTCCCCCTTTTTGGAGAGGGGGATAGCTGAACTTGTCAATAGGACAAGCTGCCTACGTACCTCTTTCGAGGATCAAGCCATCTTGTAGTTCTGCTTTGTTGTTGCGGGCGTTCCTACTTGTTGGATAGGGCTGTTTCTGTTACTTCGGCCGTTGAGGCTTTAGTTAAATCGGCGGCCGTATCGTGAGTCGGGTTTTCTGCTGGTAGGGCGATGGACTCCGGGATCGCGTCACTGTCCGGAGCCGTTGCCTGGGCGAGTGATTCTGAATCGCTCTTTGTGGAACCTTCGGGAGTACTCTGAGTTTTCTTGACTCGCTTCGGGCTAACCTAAGGGGTGTTCCGAGTTTGTCGTAGCTTATGCTCGGCCAAAAAGCAGAGCCTAGATTGTTTCTGGCATCCCCAGATTACCGCTGTTCCGTTTGGTGTTGGGAACTTGATGCTAAGGTGGTAAGTCGACGGTACCGCCTTCATTGCGTTGATCCATGGGGTTCCCATGATAACATTATAGATGGCTGGGTTATCGACTACGGCGAAGTCAACGATTTTCGTGACTTCCCTTGTCATGACCAGAAGTTTGATCGATCCAAGGGTCATTGATGTTGTGCCCGAAAACGGGTCAGTGGTTTTGGTTCCGGGATGATTTCCCCGAGTTCGACGTTCATTCTCCGGAGAGTGTCGCGAAAATAAAGTTGACCGTGCTGCCTGTGTCGATGAGGATTCTTCCCACTTCGAAGTCTCGAATCACCAAGTCGATGACCAGCGGGTCGCAGTGAGGTTTATCGAGTCCGACGGTTTCCTCCTCCTCGAAAACAATTGTATCGTTTGGAGCGTTGTCGGTCAGGGACCGAGTCGTCCAGTTAGAACTTGTTTCCGCCTTTCTTCCGTAGGCCTTGATGGACGAAACAGAGTCGCAGTAGAATTGCGATTCTCCAATGATCATGTTTATCCTCCCGCGGGTACTATTGCCTCCAAGGTCATCCTGCCTTCTTCCGCGTTTTTCGCCAGACTGATTTGCGCGTGCGTCCCTCTCGGGAGACTCTTTATCAGTCCTGGGAGGGCGGTCGGAATCCAGGATGAGGTCTTTTATGCTAGTGACCTTCGAGAGGTCGCCAGCGAGGAGTTTTGCGGCTAGCCTTGCTCCGAGAACTTTGCAGTTCGTAGTGGAATGACCTTTTGTCTGGTGGAACTCGCAGTAGGAGTTATCCTTATACTGGTTCCTGGATCAGGTGTTTCCGAAGGTCTTCCCTTGTTCGGAATTGATAGCGTAGTTGTGCTCGCCCTGGATATCTTCTCCCTTGTGGTGGACATACTTGTCGTTTCGAGAGCTTTTCTTTTTCGTGGGCGTCTTCTGCGGGTTGTACTTCTGGGAGAGGATTTTCATCTCCTCTTCCATTACGATGAAGTCTGTTGCCTTATGAAGAGCATCCTGAATCGTTCTCGGTTTTTTGAGGGATACCCATTCTCGGAATTTCGACCGGTACCAAAGAGTTTTCTTCAGAACATCGATCGCCACTTTGTCGCTGATCTCGGTGACTCTTGCCATTACTAGCTTGAATCTGTTCATGAACTCGCGAAGTGGCTCGTCTTCTCTTTGAGACAGGCTCGAGAGATCGACGTCCGAGGTTTCTCTGTCCATGAACTTGGAATAGTGCTTGAGAAACTCTGAAGCAAGTTGGCGGAAACTTCCGATGGAATTTCGTTTTAGGCGAGAAAATCATTCGTGCGCGGCTCCTTTGAGGTTTTCGACAAAGAGGAGGCAGTAGCCAGCGTCTCGTTCGCGTTCCTTGAGTTTGCACCTCCCCATCGCGATCTGGAAAGACTGCAGGTGCGCTTTCGTGTCGGTGGTGCCATCGTAGATGAGAATTTTGATCTTCCCCGGGTCCGAGACGTTGGTCTCAGTAATCCGGGCAGTGAACGGGGTTTTGCGTGCTTCCTCGAGAAGTCTGTCGATCTCGGGCGCAGCGCTTGTCGCGTGGTGGATTTGTGATTTCACCGCTTTCACCTCCCCTGCAGTTTTCGCGATGTACTCGCGGAGATCGTGGATCTCATCTGGATTTCTGGCAGCCTTGCGAGCTTGTCTATGTTGGCCGCGGTGGATCATGGACTGCTTCTCGGCCAGCTCCTCTTGTTCTACCCAATAGAGGTTTTCTTCTTCCTCGGTCATGGGTTTTTCGAAGGATGCGTCCTGCCGAGCGGACTGGCTTCGCGTTCTTCTTGGGTGGATGTCAGCATCGTCTTCCGAGTGATCGGACTGGTCGCTTATATCCAGATCGATGTGCTCGATTTCTTCTCCTTCATTGCTCCCGGTAGGAGGTGGAAGGTTCTCCGCAGTTGGCTGTGCACCTGGCTGGAGCGTTTCATCAGGGTTTTGGCCTGAGGAAGCCTTGTCCGTGTGTGCAGCTCGATTGCCCGGAGTTTTGAAATCAAGTCTTCTGCCACTGCGGGTTCTTGTGGTTCCGCGCAGGGCTTTGCTCCTGGCCTTCGCCGTTATGGTTTCCACCTGTTTTGCGAGAGAGGACACGAGTTTTCCTTGTTCGTCCGTCTTTTTCTGAGCGGAGACGAACATTTCCTTCATCTGGTCTAGTATCGCGGTGTCGGCAATGACCGTTGATACGTTTCCAGCTGGAGTTTTATCAGTGTTGGCATCGACGGGAGTCCTGTCGTGCGTTTGCGGGTCTTTGTCAGCGTTGGTCGTCGTATCGGACTGAGCGTGTGTGGTTGCGAGAGAGATAGATCCGTACCCTCCCCTCCTTCTAGCGCCAAACTGTGGGAACCGAAATTCACACCGTCGAGTCTTGTCAATCGGAGGAAAGCCAAGTTAACCTAGCCTTCCCTGAAGGTCCCGGTTATCTGCTGGGCCACGCACAACACAATCAATATGAAAGATTCAAAAATAATAAATCGTAAAAGAGCGAAAAGAGAACATAGAGGTCTTATTTCCGAATTCGCGTTTGAGCGTGAACAACAGGTAAGATCCTAGGCCACGAGAGCTGTCGGTATGTTCGCTAGTCTAGCCACCTAAGTTCTAACCTTGTCGAGTCGCAGCTCGATAGTAAAAACGGAAAAATGTCTAAATTGCTCTAAGTATTAAGTTTGCTCTTAGAATGCTCCCCCTTCTCTCTTCGTCCTAGGTCCTCCTTATATACTCCTCCTTAGGTCGGTTTACCTCTTCTCGGGCCGGATTTGTCGCGAAGCGGGATTTTCCATATTTCATTCTTCTTTGTGATTATCTTCGGAAATTTGACATTTATCTCTTCCCGCGGATGCGATAAACCGTCATACCAGTTTTTGGGTTCAAGTCTTTTGGGACCAAAGATGGGCCGTTGTCCGGAATTCGGACCCTCTTTGGGCCGTATCGAGACTTAAGTGTTTTTACGATTTTACTCGTGAAGTAGCCGTTGGTATAGGCATGGTTCTTCCAACGGAACCCTGTTTCTTCGCCTAGCCAAGGCAGTTGGTGTTAAGTTAACCGTAACCTGCTCTACTACGAAGAATAGAAAACTGTTCGAGAGACATAACCTTCCCAACTTCCCGAATACTTTCGACGATGTTTTTTAGACGGAACATTGGTGTCGTATCCACGGACCCGAAGACTGAGTTACGGAAACTTCAGAAGAAGATGCATGGTTATGGGATGAGACCGGGTTCGGAATGGTCTACGGTGAATTGGCCGTGCTCGCCGGGTGAGCCGATCCGTGGCACGATCGAGCGAGCCGACCAGCAACACGGCCGTGCTCGCCGGGCGAGCTGGCTCGTGTCACGGCCGAGCTCGCCGGCGAGTCGACCGGCAACACGGCCATGCTCGCCGGGCGAGCTGGCCCGTGTCACGGCCGAGATCGAGCGAGTCGACCGGCAACACGGCCGTGCTCGCCGGGCAAGCTGGCCCGTGTCACGGCCGAGCTCGCCGGCGACTCGACCGGCGACACGGCCGTGCTCGCCGGGCGAGCTGGCCCGTGTCGCGGCCGAGCTCGCCGGGCGATCCGTTTCGGCTGTTCATTTTCTCGGCTTTTGAAGTTTTGACTGAAATTAGGTTTTTTAAGGACTTTCGGAAATCGATTCTGCCGTGACCGATTTTGACCCCAACAACATTGTCCACAGAGAAAAACACTATGTCGAAAGCCTATTTTGCCATCTACTTTATTTACGCCAATGGCCTTATGCAAATCTGTTGCGTAGTTATAAATATGGAAACCTTCTTTTTTTTTTAAACAAATATGGAAACCTAATACGAAGAAGTGGACCGACCATGTGCTTTTTATCCTCATCATTCTCTGAAAAGTGAAAACACCTATTTTATTCTACTATTATTATTTTTATTATTATTATTATTTTCTGTAAGTTCGTATGACACAATCTTTTATGTTAATTGAAAAACATAATGACATGTGAACTATGCTATATGTTATCGTTAGAATAACTTTTAATTTTTTTTATTAAATTAAGTTAGTTTATCTAGCGCATACTATACTTTTTATTAAAGTAACCATAAACTTAACTAGTAATTTATAAAAATGATTCTTCATTTTAAAAACAATAAAAACTACGAAATTACATAATGTGATGCAATTTTGAGTTGAAACTCCACTGAATTATGTTTCTAAATTATAATATATATGACAGTAATAATGTTGAATCATAAAGTTCCAATAATTATTTATGTATATTCTATCTTTTGGTTTAATTTTATATTATTAAATAAATTTAACAATCATATTAACTATATAATAAAATTTTAGATTTTTCCTATAAGTTATATTTTGAATTTTTCAAAACGACTATAAATTACTAAATTTTTGAAAATTCTCACATTAAAAAATGTATGACCAAAGTTTTAGAAATTTTGTTATAACAAGGTTCAAATGATCATAAAATTATCAGGTAAATCATGTATTTATTGTAAAAAAGTTAAGAAAGTTGCTTATCAGGATTGTATCATATATTAACAACTAAAATGACCAAAATGAAATGAATACAATAGACATGGAATAGGTTTACCGTATATTTTAAGGTAATTCCCTTAAATAATATAAAAATAGGTTTATCAAAAAATATAAAAATAGTAACAGCATATTTTTCATTAAAGAGTAAAAACCTAAACTAATTTTATTTATAATATAAATAAATATTTTAAAAATATTTATATTTTTTATTATTTCACTAAATAATTGCATCCTAAAATCTAAAAGGTTATATCCCAGACAGTAAATTATATATCTCATTCCCAAAAATCTCAACCCTAGTTCTTAATATTTTAAATATATATATATATATGTGTGTGTTTTAATATGCTTTTTGTAAATTTTATTTTATTTTTATAATGTTATTTTGGAAAAATATATTTTAGTGCTTTATTTTATGAGTTTTATTTGTTGGGAACATTTTTATCCCCCGTTTGGAATTTCAAAGAGAGTATGAAAGATGTTGATATCATCGTTATTAATTTCCTTTCATAAGATTACTCATATTCCACGTGCACAAAATTAGATTTTTGACATCTTATTTAGGACGGCAAGATCTTTCCATAGAAATCTTCATTCTGTTGGTTATTCTATTCCGGTCTGGTTACTCATACCACCTCAAGTTTGAGTAATAGAATAGTCTTTCGATGTAAAAAAAAACAAAATTGTCCTTTGAAATTTTTTTTTTCTACATCAGAGACTATTGATTTAAGGCGCGGCCATGAAGTGTGTTTAATTCCCGATGAACGGATCCTAAGATAGATTGTGAATTAGACATACACATATCTATTTTATTAAAACAGAAAATACTTTTTTTAAATAGTTCTTACTTCACATTAATATTTACCAACTTGTAGCATTAAATTAGTAACTATTAATTTTGTTAGGTTCTTCTCTATCTAAATTTAATTAATTAACTAAAAATCATTTATTTTATTTGATTATTCTCTAACCAAACTTATTAAAATTACAATTATCCTTTAATCGGATTATTCTCTAATCAAATTTTACAATAAATTAAACAAAATTATTTAAAATGTGACTACAAACTTTAAATGTTATATATTCATGTACATTATTATTTTATTTCACATACAAAATATAAACCATAATTATTTTTAAAAACATATATATTTATTTTTAAAATACATATCAAGTAATTTGATGATTAATATAATTCACACAAATATATATATATATATATATATATATATATACACACACACCTATATATATTAATTATAAAAATACAAAAAATAGATTTTAATTGAATATTTTCCTCAAAAATGAACGTATAGGTATAATTTATTTGGCATATAAAAAACTTAGAGACATAACTATCTTACTAAAACATAAATACATTGTGTTTTGGAAATATATATTTATTAATATACATAAATATAATCATTGGTATTTTAATTTATAAATAAAATACATCAAAAATAGTTACTATAGTTAAAATATTAGTTGACGAATATGTTATATAACATATCATTTTGATTGGTTTTATATCCAATCACAATATTAACGATCAACAATTTATAGACAGTTAAACACCTTTGATCTACAATTTTTTTTTTTGTTGAAACTATCTATCATAAATGTTATAAATTATAAAATGAAGAAACATCCATACAGATGCATGTTAGTGCAAACACTACATTAATTTCATATATATAATAGATACTCGTGCAGATGCACGGATCAAATTCTAGTCACATTTTAATTAAAATAATAATAAAAACATAAAAATATCACCATCTAGCTTTTTAAAGATTACGACCAACTAGCGTAGAAACCAAATTTGAAATTACAGTAAATCAGCGTTGAATCGTATTGCTTCGACTGCCATAAAATTAACTGCGATCCCCGATCAATACCATAATATTAGTTTGCAGTTACGCTCTTGTTAATCGGAAGTTACAGTGTATGGTAGCGTTTCTTTGGTAGATTCTGCATCTACAACCTAATGGAAACAACAAAGCTGCCAAAGGCTAACCAGTAAAGCAATGGTCGATACAGAAAATCCCAAATGCCGTAATATGCTCATGTACGTATTGCTTTAGATATTTTTATAGAAACACATGTGATGTTAAGAAAACAAACACTTGCGCAGATGATACTTGTTACTTACTGGCTTCGACGTGTGCCAAATTTTAATAGCGAAGCAAATGTTATTTTATTAGAATTTTGTATAAAAATATTAAATAATTGTATGCAAAGTTTTACATTATTATAAATGATATGACAGGTTATGTAACTTATGTTATTATTCATTTTCATCATAAATGAAAATTTTAGTTATCGTGTTTTAGCTTAATTTTGTATGTTTTGAAATGGAAAGAATATTTAGTAAATTATAAACATTTTTTGTATAAATTAAAATAAATTATAAATACTGATTTGTATTGTTATCGTTGTGTCACGATGCACACACCACACTGAAATTTGCATATTGTTTATGTATGATAATTGTAAACAGTAATGTCACAGAAAATTTAATTAAATAATTTAAAATTAAAATAATATATATATATACATACATGTATATATAAATAGAATGCAGACAAATAAAAGAATCAAATGGCATCATTAAGGGGGAATTTGTTAACACAAGTTTTACCATTAAAATAATAAAAAAATAGAAAAACAAGAAAAAAGGAAAAAAAATCACCTGAAAGATTTAAACTATTTCTGAAATGCCCATTTGAATTTTTTCCAGATGCTCATTGGTCCAATTTTTATTAAATTTAATCCTAATAACAAAATAAAGTAATAAACTAATGAAAAACTCTTGAAAAGAGCTTTATGGACGAGGATGCTTTAACATATACGGTACTACTTTTCGGCCTCAGCAAAAAGAAACTACAAATCACGATTCATAGTTATTTAGTTTCTTGTTACAAACATATAAATTTAATGGTTGCTTAGGATATCTCTAGTGGTTTTCTATAATTGTTTCTATACTTCATTTTAAAATAGAATAATTCTATTGTAGAATTGGATTTTCTCTAATCGTTAATTCTATAATAGAATTACTGGAATATAGAGAAATGATGTGTTTTTACTCTAAATATAGAGTAAAGAAAAACATTCTGGAGAGTGGACTATGTGAAGAGTGGGACGAGACAAGAGATTATCTCTTCTTTGCTTGTTCCTACTCTTTCATAGTTTGAAAAGTCTAGTGACAGGCTTTTTGACCATAGGAGGAATCTTGACCGATCTCTTACGCCTAATGCGATTCTGCGGAACAAGTTTAATCGACTTGACTCTATTCTAATCAAAATGATCTTCCAAACAGTCATTTATCATATTTGGAGGGGAAAAATGCGAGGCGGCATCAGGGCAAATGGACGTCCACAGACCAGATGCGAAAGGTTATTGATAGGTCGACGAGAAACAAAATCGTGTCATTGAAGTATGGTATGAAGCATTGAAACGCTTGATTTTTGTAAAGATGGTTTCAACTTACATGCTATTCAAAAGATGGATTTTTCCATAGAATTTTATCCCTTTATTTTCTACAGTATATTATATATAGCCTGATTCTTTTGTAAATATAATTTTTTCACATGATTTATCAATAAATTTGAAATTTCATTAAAAAAAAATTCTTCTATATTCCACTTTATTATAGAGTAACTCTATTATAGAGCTAATCATCGAAACGCTGGATTTTTGCAAAGATGGTTTCAGCCTACAGGCTAGTTCACTACAAGAAAACAGCGGTATTCTGACGGACATTCCGACGGAAAATGAAATCCTCGGAATATCCCGAGGAATTTCCGAGGAAATTCCGAGGAAACACAAAATTGGGTTTCCTCGGAATTTCCTCGGAATATACCGACGGAATTCCGAGGAAATATTAATCCATCGGAATATTCCGAGGAAATTCCGAGGAAAAATGGGTTCCTCGGAAAAAACCGATGAGTTCCGAGGAAATATTATAGCCGTTGGAGAACCGTTGGGGGATTTTACAAAATTCCGAGGAAATTCCGACGAACTAGCCTTTTCCGTCGGAATTTCCTCGGTCTGTCGGCAGGATTTAAACTATAAATACAAGCACTCCTCTTCCTCTTCATTCACTCCATATCTTCATCCTCCCTCTTACTCTATTTACACACGAATTTGATTCATAAAAAATATGTCTTCTTCAAATTATTTTCGTTCTTGGATCGATCGACCTCATTTGGATCCGAACACGAGATTGCTTACGGAAGAATACCAACGAGGTATAACCGAATTCATGGGGTTAGTTCACCGACAACCGGAAGAAAAAACAGGTATGTTAAGATGTCCTTGCTCTAATTGTAAAAATAGAAAGGTTATTAAAGAGTGGGATGTTTGGACTCATCTATATTTGAGTGGGTTTACACGAAGTTACAAAATTTGGTATCATCATGGGGAAACTGATTATGAACATGGTAGTACTAGCGAACCTCAGCCAGCGGTTAGATTAGAAGAACCAATTAGAACGGATGTAGATTATGGTGTAGGTACTGAGCAAATGGTAAATGATCATTTTAGAGAGAAAAATTTACCCAATGCAGAAGCTAGGAGATTTTATGATATGTTGGATGCTGGAAAGCAACCATTGTACGAAGGTTGCAGAGATGGTCATTCAGCTTTATCATCTGCTACAAGATTGATGGGCATTAAAACAGATTATAATTTGGCTGAAGACTGTGTGGATGCGATTGCTGATTTTGTAAAAGGTATTCTACCCGAGGATAATGTAGCTCCTGGTTCATACTACGAGGTTCAGAAACTCGTAGCTGGTCTTGGTTTATCGTATCAGGTAATAGATGTATGCAGCGACAACTGCATGATTTATTGGAGGGCGGATGAACAGCGGGTTACATGCAAATTTTGTGGAAAGCCTCGTTATAAAGATACGAGTGGAAGAGTTCCAGTGCCATATAAAAGGATGTGGTATTTACCTTTGACGGAAAGGTTGCAGAGGTTGTATCTGTCTGAACGCACAGCGCAACCAATGAGATGGCATGCGGAGCACTCAACAGATGGTGAGATCAGACATCCTTCAGATGCAAAAGCGTGGAAGCATTTCCAATCAAAGTATCCCGACTTTGCGTATGAGAGAAGAAATGTCTACCTTGGATTATGTACTGATGGTTTCAGTCCGTTTGGCAAGAGTGGAAGACAGTATTCTCTATGGCCCGTCATTCTTACACCATACAACCTACCCCCAAACTTGTGCTTGCGACGAGAGTTTTTGTTTCTCTCGATTCTCGTTCCCGGACCAGAGCATCCTAAGAGATCACTTGATGTGTTTCTTCAGCCACTAATATATGAGTTGCAACAACTATGGGCTCAAGGTGCTGAAACATACGATGTTTCGTGTAAAGAAAACTTTCAAATGCGGGCAGTACTAATGTGGACAATAAGTGATTTTCCAGCATATGGTATGTTGTCTGGATGGACAACGCATGGAAGGCTATCATGTCCATATTGTCAAGATAACACTGATGCTTTCCAACTAAAACACGGAAGGAAAACGTGTTGGTTTGACTGTCACAGGAGATTCCTACCACCTGATCATCCATATCGTAGGAGTAGGAATTTGTTTACGAAGAACAAGAGGGTGTTTGACAGTCCACCTCCGGAAATTTGTGGGAAAGATTTGAAGATACAACTAAGAGATTTTGGTGCAGAAAGGACGCCAGACGTCGGTGGACATGAGCGTTTTCCGGTAGATGCTGTTGGAGAACTACATAACTGGCACAAAAAAGTATTTTCTGGGATCTGCCATACTGGGAGGATCATCTGCTAAGGCATAATTTAGATGTCATGCATATTGAGAAGAACTTTTTTGACAATCTCATGAACACGATCCTTAATGTTCAAGGTAAAACAAAGGATAATTTGAAGTCAAGACTGGATTTAGTCGATATATGTGCTCGTTCAGAACTTCATGTTGATGAGAATGGTAGGGCTCCTTTTCCCATATACCGACTTGATGCAGCGGGAAAAGATGCGTTCTTTGATTGGATTTCAAACGATGTGGAATTTCCAGACGGTTACGCATCAAATTTGCGTAACTGTATCGACAGAAAGGAAGGAAAGTTTACTGGCTTGAAAAGCCACGATTGCCATGTAATGATGCAGCGCCTCCTTCCGTTCGCCTTCAAGGAACTATTACCACGAAATGTTCATGAAGCAATTGCAGGGATAAGTGGTTTTTTCCGCGATTTATGCACGAGATCAGTGACTCTTGAAGGTATTGAAAATTTGAAGACTAACATAGCCGTGATTCAGTGCAACCTTGAGAAGATATTTCCTCCCTCATTTTTTGATGTTATGGAGCATCTTGTTATTCACCTGGCAAGAGAATTGGAACTTGGTGGTCCTGTGCAGTATAGATGGATGTATCTGTATGAGCGGTATATGTTCCATTTGAAGAAGATGGTGAAAAATTTAAGTAGGGTGGAAGGTTCTATAGTCGCACAGATGATCAATGAAGAAACTTCAAACTTTGCCGAGTACTACTTTCCAGCAGAAGTTCAGACCAAAAACAGAAGACCTGCTCGGCATGATGATAGAGGCGAACGGGCAACATATCATGTTACGGTTCCAGACATTTTCACAGACGTTGGACGACTTAGCGGAAAACCAAAGGACCGTCGACTTACTGAGCAGGAGCGCAGTCATTTGCAAACATATTTGCTCACCAACTGCGAAGACGTTCTCAATATGAGAGGTAAATAAATGAGCTTACAAATTTTTATTTTAACAAGTTGAAATTTAAATCTTAATTAATTACATTATTGTCATCATATACAGGATTTTCATGGCAGAAAAGCGGTTCGAGTATAGATACGCCACAGAGGACGAACTAGAAGAAATGAAGCAGAGAGAATTTACTGGATGGATGTTTACTTATGTGAGTGCTTTAAACAAATTAAAATATATTTTATCACATATTTATACTAATTCACATTTATTGATATAACATATATATATGTGCTATTAATAGGTGTCTGCTGGTTTGGCCAGAGGTGAAACATTTGACGATTGGATACGTGAGATGGTCGTTGGACCAAACTTTGTTGTGAAGTCATATCCGAGATTTTGTACTCGAGGATATGCATTCACAACTCAGAAGAGGAGACGTTCGAGTACGACTTATGATGCTGGCGTTTGTTCTGCATCAGGAGATGATGTATACTACGGACACATACATGAGATTTTGGAAATCAAGTATTTGGGCATGGTTGGATTGCGCTGTACTGTTTTCTATTGTGATTGGCACGACAACACTCCAGATCGAGGTGTGAGAACAGATGCATTTGGTGTTACATCAGTAAATTCGAGGCGAAAGCTGCAATATTATGATCCTTTCATTCTTGCTTCTCAGGCCGATCAGGTAATTAAATGTTAATTATTCAGAATGATTCATCATCATGTGTATTATTTATAATTTTTCTAAATGTTACAGGTTTGTTATATCAAGTACCCCCGGGTAAGGAACAGAGATGATCCATGGGTTACTGTTACAAGACTCAACCCGAGAGGCCGAGTTCAGGGAAGTTCTGAGCTGGAAGACCCACTACAACCAAGCACATCCGGCAACTTAAGTGCAGCAGAAGATTTAGCTGGAGTTGGCCTTGTTGTCGATTTAACCGACTTTGGAGAGGAAGCCGTCGTTCACGTAGAGGATGAACCAGTGATTGGAGAGTTTCACCAAGATCCAGATTCAGATTCATCTGGTGATGATGACTCGGAAACAGACTACCATTGATTTTTTTTTTTTTTTTTAAGAAATATCGAGAAAATTCCGAGGAACACTTGATATAACCTCTTTCCTCGAATATTAGTTATTTGGTTTATCTAGCAAGGCAAAGCTGAATACGAATTAAAAACTACTCAAAACACAACCAAATAAAACGAAGAAACCATGTAAAAGAAATACGAACTCATAATTAAGAAAAAAAAAACTAAGTTCAAAATTAACAGAAAATAAGACCATAAAACGTTAGAATAGAAAATAAAATAAAATAGCGCAGTTGGAAATCAAATGGCAATACTGGCCGGTGATAGCTCCTACTCCTCGTCTCCTGCTCCAGATGTTCCTGCATCGTTGGGTCTCTTGGACCTCTTTCTTACCCTGTGTGTACCACTCGAACCCGAACCAGAGCTGGATGGAGAGTTGTCCCGATGAACTACATCATCCTTTTGGCAACGACACGGCCTGATACGTGAAATGGCAGCCCAGATCTTGTGTAGCATGTCGTTGTTTGTCTTTATGCTCTGATCTCTCCAATGTTGTTGCTGGCGCGAAGTGGCGTTCGGTGGAAGCTCTTGCAGCTTGTACTGGCTGGAGTCTGATGGGAGTAGCTGATGGGGTTGTGAATCATCTGGAATGGCTTGTGCAGCCTCATCTTCTCCTTCTTCATCAACCACGGCCTTGCCTTTGGTATGATATTTTGGCGTGAAGAAGGATGGCTTGTCTACTAGTGCGGTAGCAGGGGGTAGGAACTCAACTGCAGCCTCTGAAAGTAGAGCAGTCAGGCCGATCTGAGGCAGGTGGCAGTAGAGTGTTTTCTTCGCTCGGTCCTGGAATACGTAGACGTAAGGACCATCCCGATCGATCCTCGAGTGGGGACCAGCTATGAACTCCTTACTTACAAGAGAAATGACATCCAGGTAGTTCCAAGCAATGTTGTTCGATCTGTCCAGTGCTACCTGCTGGTTCTCGCAGTCTACACCCACATGTCTAAGGATCCGAGTAATCACTGCACCAAATCCACATGCATTGCTCTTGGATTTGGTTACTTTCCCCTTGTATCCTGCTAAGTTTGCGGCCAGCACCGCTCCCATGTTGAAGGCAGTAGCAGGTGGGAATGTAGAGTTTCCAAATGCCGGTAGCAAATGCCTCACACCTTGGTACAGGAGGCACAACTCCCATTGCGTGACTGATGCGGCTGTGGTTGTCCCGTATAGCAATGAGCCAATGAGGCGTGTGGCATATCTCAGTACTGGGCTCCGGATAAGTGACTCCTTTGCCTGAGAAGATCTATAAACCCCTGTGCCAATCGTTTCCCAGAAGTTCAACAGCTCTGAAGTCCAATAAAGACCAGATGTCCTCTCCCCTGCACTCAATCCAAATAGTCCGCAGAGGGTTGTGAAAGATACCTCATAGTATACTTTCTGCACTACGAATGCCAGAAAACCTTCCTGATGGCTATCATCGGGACGGCTGACGTATGCGGATGCTATGAACTGGCGTACCAACTCCGGATAAGTGGGTTCGTTGAGGTTGCATAGTTGGCCTAGACCCATGTTCTGGAACAGCCCTTCAATGTCTGCTTTGATTCCCAATATTGTCATCGTCTCAGGACATGCTAGTTGTGTAGCCGGAACGGCTACCTTCTTCATGTTGTTGTAGTGGGTGGTATCAGACTTATCCCACTTCTTTGGCCTTTGCTTCTCTCGCTGAGACGAACCCTCTTCTTGTGTGTTCTTCTTTGCTGATGTTTTCGTGCGCTTCATTCTCTACAAAATAGAATCATTGCTCTCAACATGGTTATAATCAATTAAGAACTCAAAGCAACATGAAAATGAAAGGCGAAATCGAGTTGTGATAAAAAAAAACCAAATTGAAAAAAATTCTCAATCCCTAAATCATCTCAAATCCTGTTCCAAACTCGTTGATCACAGACAATTGTGTTCTATTCCATGTTTAAACATCTGTTTCATGCATATTTGATCAAGGAATCAACACGGAAATAAGAAATTCACAAAACCCAAAAATTGCTCAAGAACACGATTTCAGAATGTGGAGATTCGTGGAGTATACCTGTCTTAGGGTGAAAACGAGTGTAGGAATCAGGTAGAGCTCGAAAAATCAAGGGAAATAGAGCCCAAAATTGTTCAAATTGGATGATTATAGAGAGAGAAAGGGGGGGCGAACTATAGGGGAAATCAGAGGGGATGAGAGTTCTGAGGTTTAGACCCAAAAAAGGTCGGGTTTTGCCTTATAATTCTGTTTCCCGCACACGCATCGATCGATGCGTTTTTGAACAAATACGGATCGATCGATCACATTCTTACGCTTTGGTCCATCTTAGTGATCGATCGATCCGTTTATAAAAAAACTTACAAGATTTTCCGAGGACATTCCGAGGAACATTTGAGATTCTCGATCGATCGATGGGATAATCTCATCGATCGATCACATTCTTACGCTTTGGTCCATCTTAGTGATCGATCGATGCGTTTTTGGACATATATCCATCGATCGATCCGTTTATAAAAAAACTTACAAGATTTTCCGAGGACATTCCGAGGAACATTTGAGATTCTCGATCGATCGATGGGATAATCTCATCGATCGATCACATTCTTACGGTCCGGTCCATCTTAGTGATCGATCGATGCGTTTTTGGACATATATCCATCGATCGATCCGTTTATAAAAAAACTTACAAGATTTTCCGAGGACATTCCGAGGAACATTTGAGATTCTCGATCGATCGATGGGATAATCTCATCGATCGATCACATTCTTACGGTCCGGTCCATCTTAGTGATCGATCGATGCGTTTTTGGACATATATCCATCGATCGATCCGTTTATAAAAAAACTTACAAGATTTTCCGAGGACATTCCGAGGAACATTTGAGATTCTTGATCGATCGATGGGATAATCTCATCGATCGATCATATTCTTACGGTCCGGTCCATCTTAGTGATCGATCGATGCGTTTTTCGATATATATACATCGATCGATCCGTTTATAAAAAAAAATTGACGTATTGAAACCCCAAACACTAGTTCCTCGGAATTTCCTCGGAATATTCCGAGGAAATTCCGAGAAAGAAGAGGGTTTCCTCGGAGTTCCCTCGGAATAATCCGAGGAAATTTCGAGGAAATAGGGTTTTTAAACCGAAAACAACGTTTTGCGGTTTGAATAACACCTATATAACCCTTATTAAGTGTCTTACGTTCATTATGAAGTCAAATATTTGTTCCTTACCGTATAATTAACACTTTTCCGATTGTATGAACGAAATCCCACAACATAAGAGAAACACTTATACCTTTTAAATAACGGTAAAGGGAATACTTTCAATTAGTTTTGAAATTTGTTATTTCATGGTTTATGCTCATCTATACAAAGAATCCTCAATGGTATGCATTACAATTGTATAAGAAATAAAATACGGCAAAAAAAATTAATGTTTTGAAACCCCAAACACTAGTTCCTCGGTATTTCCTCGGAATATTTTCATTTTACCGGGCAAATATTTCGCGAAAATTGAAATTAGAATTCCGACGGAATTCCGACGGATAATGTCCGTCAGACCCTAGGTTTTATAACCACGAGCCCCTTCTTCTTCCCCATTTCTCTCTTCTTCCTCTGCGCGACTCCTCTCTCTCTCTCCGGCGATTTCCCCCTGAAATCCGACGATATCTCCGGTGATCTCCCCCTTCTCTTACACAAATCATGTAAGGACCCTATCCCACTCTCTTAGGTTCTATTTGTTAGGTTTTTGTGTAGTTTTGATAGATTTTTGTTAGGGTGATTGGTTAGGATTGTGATTTGGTTGTATAATAGGTTTAGAATTATGATTTGGTTGAATAATTTGTTTTGTTGAATTGATTTAGAATTTTTTTAGAATTTTTTATTTTTTTTGTATTTATAAAATCGATTTTTGTATATAAAATCGATTTTTGTATTTTACAAATCGATTTTTCTATATAAGATTGTTTTTTTGGATTTTTCAAAAAAAAATTTGTATATAAATTCGATTTTTTGGATTTTACAAAACATTTTAAATACCTATAAAACTTTTTTGTGATTAAAAACTATTATTAGGGATTTAAAAATATTTTAATATATATATATATATATATTATTAAAACTATTTTTTGTAATTATTAAACTATTTTTATTTATTAAAACTATTTTTGTTTATTAGAACTATTTTTATATATTTATTAAATATTTTTTTATATATATAAATCTTTTTTTGTGATTAAATTATTTGGGATTTAAAAAAAAAAATTAATTTATATATTTCTCTATTTATTAAATATATTTTTTTGATTTACAGGTCTCATGATGATCAGACCCGGCCTCGACAGCGTCGTGGTCGTGGTGGTACAGGGACCCAGTCTCGGGATTCCAGCCATTTTCAGGATTCACCTTCGCCCCACAGCTCCAACCATATATCTCCCTCTGCTGCACCCGCTCCTGCTCCTCTCGCTCCCGCTGCTGCATCCGCTCCTGTTCCTCCGGGTCCTCCGGGAGTGATGCGTGTTACGGAGTTGGTTCAACAGCCCGGTCGTGACAATCTTCCGTATCTCACTCCGTATCCACATGGACGGGGTCAAACATGGTAATTAAACATTTTTTTTCCTTTAAATTTGGATTCATTATTAATCGTTTATTCTTTTTATTAGGTTCAACCGATCCGGGAACGGGATCAGCGCATGGATCAACCGTATGATGTACTCGGCCCTCGACAGTGGACATCCGACTTTCACTCACTTCCCTACCGACAAGCAGGTTCTGTGGTTTCGTCAGTTTGCGGTAAGTATTCTAATTTTTTACTTATATTTTTAATCTTTAATATAAATTTTCTACTAATTGTGTTTTTTTTTCAGCAAGAGTTCAACTGGAATTCCGATGAGACGCTCTTTATCTATCACCACTTCGTCCATAAAGTTATGGACAACTATGGGAAGCAGATCCACGAGTGGAAGAAGAAGTGGGAAATCAACAAGGTTTGATTTAATTTATTAAACAATTTTTTAATTTATTAAACTATTTTTTAATTTATTAATCTATTTTCTTTTTTTTTTATTAAAAGGTCCCAAAGTCGATGAACGACACGGTCTGGAAGGAGTTGTGTGCGCATTGGGATAAGGAAGAGACGAAAGAAACTTCTTCCACCAACTCCACCAACCGCAGGAGCGACCGTAAAGGAAAGGGCATCTACAAGCATAACTTGGGTGCTCAATCTATTGCCACTCTGGGAGATCGCATGGTAAGTTCAACCGCTTTTTCTTCAATTATTTGAGTTTCAGAATTTTAATTTATTGTGCATTTCTTCTAATTTCTAATGTTTCTTTAATTTATGTTTTTTTTCAAGGCGGAAGAAAATGATGGCGAGCCGGTTGATGATCTCGCCCTAATGAGGAGGGCGTATACCAACAAGAAGACCGGCCAGATTGATGACGGTCTTGTGAGGGACGTGGTCGACCTGGTCCAAACTCAGGTGGTAGACGAAGTGTCTCAGCTTCAAACCGAGGATGACGCTTCGACGGCTTCGACCAACTTGTCCCGGTTTCGAATCAACGAAATCGTTGAATCCGTAAGTTCTTTTTTTTTAAAAGTTCAATTCATTTATTTCTTGGTTTAAATTTGTAAATTTGGCTATTTTCTATTCAGTCGGTTCCAAAGAAGAAGGGACGTTTGGTCGGTTTGGGTCGTCGCACCCGGTCGGTTCCTCCTTCTTCTGCACCACCGCCCTTTGTTGATCCAGAAGTACTTACGGCTCAGTTGAAGGACAAAGATGATCGTATATCTTTGTTGGAGACCCAGATGGCGGCTCAACAGGCGGGCTATGAGGCACAGAGGAGGCTGAACCAGCAAATGATGGAGATGATGCAGAGGATGTACCCGAACGAGGTGTTCCCGGACGTGCCAGACCCGTAGTTTTTTTTTTTTCCAAAAACTCGGAATGTTTTATTTTTATTTGTGAAAATTTGAATATTAATTAATATGATTTCAATTTTAATTTCATATTTTCGAATTTAAATTTCAGAAATTTTATTTTTTAAAAAAAATTAATATTTTTTACATTCCGAGGAAATTAATTATATTTTTTACTCGATCGATCGATGCGTTTTTGGACATAAATCCATCGATCGATCTGTTTACAAAAAAACGTTCGGAATATACCGAGGGAACTGTTCCTCGGAATATACCGAGGAACTGTTCCCTCGGAATATTCCGAGGAATATGTCCGTCGGTATATTTCTATCGATCGATGTATTTATGTCCAAAAACGCATCGATCGATGAACGTCCGAGGAAATATCCCGACGAAGTTCTCCCTCGGTATATTCCGATGACATTTCTGACAAACTAGTGATCCTCGGAATTTCCTCGGAAGTTTGTTTCCTCGGAATTCCGTCGGGAAATTCCGAGGGATTTCCGAGGAAAGAAGAAATTCCGAGGAATTATTTCCGACGACTTGTTTCGTTGGTATGTCGTCGGAATAACGATATTATGACGAAATTCCGACGCTTTTTTCCCTCAGAATCCTTGTTGTTTTCTTGTAGTGGTTAAAAGATGAATTTTTCCATAGAATTTTCTCCCTTTATTTTTTACGGTATATTCTATATAGCCTGATTCTTTTGTAAATATATTTTTTTCACATGATTGATCAGTACATTTGAAATTTCATTTAAAAAAACATTCTTCTATATTCCAATCTATTATAGAGTAACTCTATTATAAAGCTAATCATTGGAACAAATTTTATTCTATAATAGAATTATTTTATTTTAGAGTGAAACATATAAGAAAATATAGAACACCATCAAAGATGGTCTTAGAAAATAGGTAGATTGACCAAAAAAGAAGAATAAATGGTAAGGTATAAAAAAAGGTGCTGGTGTATGATATCAAATTAAACATCACGAGTAAATACGTATGCATGAATATAATAATCATACGCCGTATTATTGCGTGTGTATATAATGGAGTGGCATTCATGAATCATGACGCAGCAGCTACTTTTCAGCTGTCAGTGAAAACTTGTTTTCGTTTCTTCCATCTCCCAATAAAAATTACCCAAACTACGAGTCCGCTTTCAATATTCCATTTTAAAATGACTATTGTTTCTTCTATATTTAAAAATGATATTCAAATTAATTTGATGTTTTTGTACTTTAATTAATATATTTTACTTAAAACTAGAAAATTAATATATACAAATATAAATGATATAACTACTTTATCTAAAAACTTATAAAACTTAAAATTAAATAAAAATTAAACCAAAAAGCAATAAATAAATAATTTTTTAATTTTTAATATGTGTAAATAATCTTGAGTATTATATATACTCTTATAAAGTACCAAATGATATACAGCCTTTATTCGTGAAAAGCTAATAATTTATCGACAAATAAACGTGAGAACTGATTTCACATCAACACAAAAACTGAAAACAAATAAACAACCCCATAAAAGACAACACATTTTGGTGATCAACTCATGAAATAGGATTATACCTAATCAAAGAAACATGATACAAAGAGACACATATATAGAATGCTTATAATTTTCTGTTATGGCTTCCTTGTTTTAAATTATGAGAAAGGAGCCCTATGAGGAGCACCTTTTCTTCTGCTGCCAAGTGAAAGAACCATTCCGGGAAAGTAATTGCTCTCTTTCTTCTTCTTTTTCTTTTTCTCTTTCTTATTACTATTGTTACCTTGCTCCGATTGATCTGAGATTACCATAATATCGTCGGCATCGTCCTCCATTGTTGATATCTCTCCAAACTGATCGTGTCCGTCCATTCTCATACTTGCAAACGTGAAATCCGATTCATCGATTCTATAGAGAATGCTTGATAGATCATCTCCTTGATAAACTAAGTAATCCACCTACATATAAATTTTAAAAAGTTATAATCTTTGCTAGGTAACATAATTGTGTCTTATAGTAAGATATGTGTGATATTGAACATGATATATAGTTCATAACCTAGGAAAGTACTCACTTTGTACTTTTCACATGTGTTTATGAGAATTAAACAAATGTAACACATAATCCAAGGGAAAAATATAACATGATTACTGTAAAGATGGAAAAACAGCTGTTTTCCAAAGTTTTGTCTACTATCTTTAGAGTAATGATCTGTTTTACAAAAATAACAACTTTATGCCATAGTCAAAAAGTTGAAGTAAGTATCTATTTATATATATAAAAAATTGTTTGCCTCTCTTCTATTGCGCCACGTCATAAAGTCGTTGATTGTGAATGCGACACTTGTCTTCTTTGCCTAAAACTCATCGTTTCATTAACGTTTGATGTGAGCTACTGCGTTTCATAATTGTTTACGGTTTAGTGGGCTTTTTGTTCACACCATGATATAGCCCAAATACAGAGAGATAACCACTATAATGAAAACATATGTAAAGATTGAAACTTTTGAAACGAGAAGGAAAAGAAGGAGCGTACCGTGAGTTTCTGGATGCTACTGACTTCGCCTTGGTTGGAGGCGATATCAACGGTGACGGTTCATTTCGCCGCCACCTCCGGTAACTCAATAACATTTAAAAGTTTAAAATTATTGGCGATGCGTTTTGCAGAGTATGAAGAGGCAGATGGAAGAGGATGATGAGCAACAACACTGAAGAGGTTAAAAAAGAAAATCGAGCCAATTAATAAAAATATTCCACAGTTTAAGCGGTGGCGAGTAAATCGGATGGTTTCTCAATTCCGCTATGACTCGATCAGGAGAGAAATATATTTTCTTTTTGTCCAAAGAAATATAGATATTATCAAAACAAAGATTGCTCCGAACGAATCATAAGAAGATAAAGGAAGCAATCAAAGGTTTTTATTTTATTTTTTAATTAGTTATTGGGAATTAACATGAATGGAAGTGCCATACACGCGCAGAAACATGCGTGTTGGTGAGATATGAGATACATATTTTAAACTTAAAAGGGAAATAGACATGAAGCAATGTGTTCTATTCCCATTGGGTCTTTTTTTTTGAACCTTTTGTTTCAAAGAAAAACGACAGAACATAACCAGATTTACTTCGGTTTAGTTTAGATTCGATTCAGATTAAATGCATGCATGAATTTAAGCTACACAAGTTTCATTCAATAAATAAACAACGGAAAGTTTTATTGTAAGAAATTGAGTTAATTGAAATTCATAAGACAGAAAACAATAAATAACTAAAAATAATTTTATAATTATCTAGCTACTTATATTTATATAATATTTATATATCAAAATAACATAAATATATGATTATAATTAATATTTAAATAAAAACCCAGACGTAGTCCGAGCCGACCCTAGTTTTATTATATTATATTGTTAATTCTATTAGGATAAAAACAATAAACAAGTGAATCTGATGAGTTAATGGGTCTCACTTTGCCATTCATGGGTCAACTATGCCAGCAACTCATAACTAAATTTCCATGTTTTTTTCATTAAGGAAGATATTATTATTATTATTGGGAAGAAACTCTGTAAAAATGAACTTCAAAACTTCAAATTTATAGTTTTGAGTAGTGAAACTTCATATTTAGTTTCATCTTTTTATTTGCATTTTAGTCTTTTTATAATTAATTATACATCACATTTATGATTCTTAAGTATTTTCTCATTCATAGTTTTAATCTTTAAAACTTTTATATTTTAAATATTTCAAATTTAATTTTATAAGTTAAAATTTTACACATAAAAGTTTTTTTTAAAATCAAAATAAGATTTATAATATCTTAAAAGTAGAATTAGACAACAAGAATATTACAAAAGAAACTTAATAATTTTTTTAAGTAGATATATACGTGAAGAAATAATTATTAAATTTTTTTAAATATTACAACAACACTAATAGTCTAGTAAATTTTCTCCGGAACTTATAAAATATTGTCCAAACAAATTTTATATAACCGAAAATGGAGCATTAATAAAATAATTTTATGTAATAATGAGGTATTTTTCTTGTAGTTTAATATTTAATTATGTATTTATATTTATAATTTTATATTTTCTGTAAGATTTTATTAATTAATATTACTATAATAAATTTATATATGTGCTAGTTATCTACAAAAGTTTTATGGATTTATATTAATTATGACAAATATAAGGAGCATAGTATAAATTATAAATAATTTTGAAGTTAAATTTGAAGTTTTGTTTATGGAGAAGAACATTTTGAAACTTCAAATATAGAGTTTGCAAAATTCTATAATAGAGAGTCTTTTTGGAGATGCTCTTAGAAATCAATAAATATGACTTTTAATTTTCTTAGGGTTCAAACATTCAAAGTACACCAAATTCCAAAAAGAATATGTAACTGAAATTACCTTGCAAGAGAGAGAACAAAAGTGGAATGGTTCTTGAAGGATTCTATCACAAGTGAAGCAAACATTTGATGAGACCTTGGCTCTTGATTGTGGTCTTTGGTTTATGAATATCACTTTAGCTCCATTAATTGTATATGGCTGAATATTAAACTTCTCAATTAGTAACAAAAATTTCAACGATAATAAATAAAATTGAAAGCTCTGTAAGAGAAGTTATTACCTGAACATATGAGCAATCTATGAGCTTCTCAAGATCACTCAGCCGAACGACATCGTGGTATACGTATCGTCTCACCTACCAATTCATAAACCAAAATGCTTTAACTGATAGAACATATGAGCAATCTATGAGCTTCTCAACAATTAATGTTGCTAAAAAAAAGATAGAATATTAAGTAATTGGTTAACATTCGTAATTGGTCAAAGCGTTAAAAACTGTTGGAAAGAAGTAAATGGAAGTGAAGGAAGAGAAATTTGGTCAAAGCTTTGATGTTTTTTTGAAAGCAACAGCTCAAGAGAAGTTGAGCAGAGAGAAGACAACAAATTTGGAGGAACCAAGCAAATTTTGAAAACAGAAAGAATAAATAAAATATGAGAAAAGATACATACTATATATAGAAACAAACCAAATCTAAACAATAGACAATTCAAGTCCAATATTATCAATGATATATGTATACATACATGACATAATGTTTACAATCTGGACTTTTGCTTTCAAGCTCTACAATTCTTAACTTAACTAGAGAAATGATCTAAAGGGTTACATATATGTATGAAATTCAGTCTGAGTAAAATTCAAAAATGTAGAGAAAGTTTAGGAAGGTGATTTAAAGCGTCTTTTAAGAAGATGAACATTACAAAAGAAAAAAAAAATATTTGGGGAGAAGGAAAAGTTTATGATAATGAAAGGTCCATTTGAATAAAAAAGTTCTCCATAGTACAGTTTCCAAAAGCTCTCTAATTTGCATTAAAAAAATCTGAAAAAGATGTTGGAGAGAAAAATTAAAACAGAAATATGTGCATGAATTCAAGGAAATATTAATTGCACACAGCAACTAAATTAAGTAATATGTTTTCCATGAAATTGAGAATTTTCAGGGAAAGTTACGACGAATTATTATTTTTTTGAGAAAAAAATACCAAGAAAATTACCAAGATCTTATGACAATAAGAAATTGCAAAAAAAAAAAAAAAAAATCTAAAAATACACTTCTTCAAATTTCGTGTTATTTCCCTAGTTAACTTGATGAAATGATTTTTCGTAGATTACAGATTAGTTACCTGAAGAAGAGGATGGGAGCGATGCGAAGGGAGGCAGTGAGGACAAACACTGAGACAACAGAGCAAGCAAAAGACGTTCTTCTCGCTTTTACGGCGACTCTCATGGATCCCACAGCTCGAGAAGAAAGTTTCCCCAATTAATCCTTCAAGCCATGCAGGTTTAGTCGTCGCCGCCACCATCATCATCATCTCCTCCTCCTCGTCTTGACCTTCTCTCACCATTTTTGTTAGACAAGATCCAGATGAGAAATTACTTAATTTCTAAAAACCTATTCTTTGCAAGAAGAAGAGAAAAACCCTAAGAGATTGAGATTTTGTTTGTGAGCTTTTGGACCAGGTGGGTTTTTTTTTGTTTTTATTTTCTCTATGAGAAAAATAGTGAATGTAAATGTTTATATATAATGAATGTGTAGATTGTTTTGTATACTTACGTAGAGGAGGTTCCAGAATTATTGTCTCTAGTCAGAGCATCTCCAAAAATGAACTCTATTTTGAAGTTTTCAAAACTATATATTTGAAGTTTAAGGATGGTCATTCTTCAAAAGCAAAACTTCAAATTCAACTTCAAAACTATTTTTATTTTATAATATGGTCATTATATTTGTCATAGCTAATTTGAATTCATAAAATTTTTGTAAATAACTAGCACATATATAAACATATTACAACAATATTAATTAATAAAATATTATATTAAAATATAAAATTTTAAACAAAATAACTTAATTAATATTAAACTTCAAGAAAAATATCATATTATTCCATAAAGTGATTTTCGTAATGCATATATGATCTACTAGTGCATTTCGAAATAAAAATGGCTCTCCTCATTTTTAATTTGTAGATTATTGATAAATATTATTGAAATCGGGTGATATTAATACTTATAAATACATTAGATCAGAATAAGAAAGTAAAAGAAAAACATAAAATATTGCTAAAATACTAACTTTTATCGACGATATTAATACTCGTGAATATATTCAATATCAACAAGAAATAATTGTACGAAAAGACATCATCAACAACAACAACCATCTTTAGTTACACAAAAAAAATTAGACAATATTTGGAAATTTTGAAGGTTCCGGATCAAACTTACCTGACTATTAGTATTGTTGTAATATTTAAATTTATGTAATAGTTATTTCTTCATGTTATTTTTAAAAGCTTTTTTGTTAAGTTTCTTTTGTATATTTTGTTATCTAAATCTAGTTTTAAATATTTTAAAGTTTTATTTAATTTTATGTGTAAACTTTAATTTTGTAAAACAAAACTAAAAATATTTATGTGATATAATTTTTATAAGGATTAAAACAATAAACAAGAAAATATTTATGAATCATAAATGTGATGTGTAATTGTAGGAACCAAAATACAAATAAAAATATGAAACTTCAAATTTGAAGTTTTGAAAAGTGAAACTCTATATTTAAAGTTTCACTAATCAAAATTTCAAATTTGAATTCTTTTGTGGAGAACAAAAAATTCTATATTTGAAGTTATAGAGTATTTTTTGAAGATGCTAGCAGAGAGAAAGTATTGTTGTTGGGAGGAGAAAGAGAGAGAATGTCTTTTATTGAGAAAACGAAGTGTTCCCAGAAAGATCAAATCTTTTCTCCATTGGCGAAAGATCAATTTTGACAGAGAGAGATGTGAGTGTGACAAAGTGTCATTTACGAATGTAAGAAAATTATAAAAGCTTTTAATCAGTTTTTTTTCATTACACAATAACACTTATATTCGAAATTCGAAGTTGTTTATTTACCTTTACTACATGGAACCAAAAGATTGGAGTGAGATCTTCATGAGGGGATTTGGTTGCTTTCTTCTTTATAAACTTTTTTTTTTCGCTGAACATTGACTCTCATTAACCAATAAAAGAATACAAAATTATAACTTCCACAAAAGTTTTAACCACAAAATCAAAGATGCAATAGAGTATTGCCCAGAAACACTTGAGGGCTAGCTACACTACATGATCAATCCTTAAAGAACTCATAAACCACAAAGAGAATAGATCCACTCTATAGAAAATTGAACCGTTGTTTAAACCTCATATACCACAAATTGCAAGATTAAAAAGCTGATCCTACATCATCGGGCTATCTTAAACTGAAAATTTCAGTATTAGCCCATAGTAGTTGATACCCGCAAGATTGGAATGCTACTTAGGATCAACCGCCACAACACCCTGTCGGCACATTTTTCAATCCAATCCGAAAATTCTAAATGATGTGAACCAACACCTTGCAATCCCCATGAAAGACTGGGTAGAGGATTTTTCTCTACTTAAATTCCAACTTGCGAGCCTGCATAATCGAAAAATAAGAAAGTCTTCCAGATTCAACATTCATAGTGGTACTGCGAATGACTTGCACAAATACGTGTGTGCCACCAAAGTTTTATCTTTCGTTGACCAAGCATAGAGAGAGAGAGAGAGAGAGAGAGAGTCTCTTCACGTACTGAAAGTTTAAGAACTTCCTTAACTTTATTCATCTTGCGTACAAGGTATATAACAGAGATATGGTTACAACAGATTCTTATATTACAGGGAAGATAATATATTTTCAAACTGATTGAGAATATCAAGAGTATATTCTTTCACCCTCCTGCAGTGCGAATGTCGGAGTCTCTGACGTTTAAGCTGTTCTTGAAGGATATGAAGAGTGACGATGGCAATCCTTTTGTGAAAATATAAGCATATTGGAAGGCTGTTGGGACATGAAGAACCTTAACCTGACCAAGTGCGACTTTTTCTCGGACAAAATGGAGACCGATTTCAACATGTTTGGTCCTTTGATGCTGGAGGGGATTGGAAGACATGTAGACTGCACTGATTTTATCGCAGAAGACTAAGGTTGCTTGCTTGATCGGAAGATGCAGCTCGAGAAGAAGGTTCCGTATCCAGCAAGTTTCAGCTACTGCGTTTGCAACTCCACTGTTTTCTGCCTCAGCGCTTGACCTGGGGACTGTCTGTTGACGCTTTGACGACCAAGAGATGAGGTTATCGCCAAGGTACATACAGTAACCCAACGTTGATCGCCTTGTATCAGGGCATCCAGCCCAATCCGCGTCGGAATAGGCAGTGAGAGAGTTTGTTTTCGATTTGTAAATATGTATTCCATGACTCTTTGTACCTTGTATGTATCGTATGATTCTCTTTAGCGCATTGTAGTGGCTTTGTCTTGGAGCATGCATGAATAAACAAATTTGTTGAACCGCATATGTGATATCTGGTCTTGTCAATGATATTGCAAGGCTCCCGCAAGTTTTCTGTATTCTGTCGGGTTCTTTAATAACCCGCCATCTTCCAGTGAGAGTTTTGAGTTCACGTCGACTGGAGTGGAGAGAGGTTTGCAATCCTTCATACCTGCTCTTTCAATGATCTCCATTGCATAGTGCTGTTGCGTTAGCAACACTCCTGAGTCGTTGTAGTCAACCTTAATCCCCAAGAAATAAGACAAGCGCCCCATTGGGAACTCACTTTTGAGGCTGGTGGTGATGCGATGAAGGAGCTTAGCGCTTGAACCAGTAAGGACTATATCATCTACATAGAGCAGAAGGTATGCAATGTCCTGTCTTTTCTTGTATACGAATAGCGAGGGATCACATTTGCTGGAGACAAAGCCGAGACGAGTTAAGTATGTGCTGAATCGCGAGTTCCAAGCTCTCGGCGCCTCTAAAGTATGATCAGTATGTGAGTTTTTATGTTTGTCACTCCAAACGCTCTCTCAATTTGCGCCATTGAAACGGATTGTAGAAGAACGATGGTAGATGACAAAAAATTTTAAAAGAAAAAGAAGGATCAGAGAGTAGCTCTGATACCATGAAAGTTTAAGAACTTCCTTAACTGTATTCATTTTGCGTACACGGTATATAACAGATATATGGTTACAACAGATTCCTATATTACAGGGAAGATAATATATTTTCAAACTGATTGAGAATATCAAGAGTATATTCTTTCACGTACTGTCTTCAAGAATTGGATATGCTTTTCTATTGTTGATCGGGATCTACAATCCACTTCTCTCCTCGCTTCTGGCTAGGTTGGATTCAGGTCTCACTTATTTTTGTGATGGTCGGGACAGGATGCCTTACCGCCTCTGCATGTTTTTTTTTTTTTTTTTTTTTTTTTGCCTCTGCATGTTGCTACGCAACTTTCCTCGGAGAATACATCTGTTTCTCGGTTTGTTCGATGACTAGTTAGTTTTTTCACAAATGAACTAGCTTAAATCTGTCTACAGGTGGCAAAAAGCTGAAAACTTGACTTCTCAGATTAGATTTAGTTTTAGTCTTGTTGGTTATAGCATTAAACCTTAGTTATGTATTTAAGAGTTTATTTTCTTTTTGGCGTTCTTTCTTTAAATAAGATTTTGCCTTTTTAGTAGCCGCAGATTTAAGGTCTCTTGCTTTCTTTTGTCATTTTTTTGAAATTGAACTCACATACTTGACAAAATGAGCTTTACTAAACTAATCCCCTAGTCCTTGTTATGTGCAGATATAAATATTGCAAAACTGAATTTAGGGTACCAATTTAAATCCAAAATAAATAAATTATAAATTTTAGCTGTATTGAATCTTATAATTACTAGTTTTCACGATAGTTTAAAAATAATTCACAAATGTTTTTGTACTTCTTCTTATAAAACTTTATTTATGTTTTGTGTGTATATATAATCATAATGCCATCAATATAAAGAGAATTGACAAGAATACAGGATCAATAGATTTTGTTTCTTCAAATTGAGAATTTTGTTTTCTTGCATGTTATGAGCAATATAAACCCTTTTTTATTTTTCAAAGAGCATATAAACTTTTACTCTGTAAAACTGAATGCCAGGATTTTGACATGAAAAAGATTTGGTGGACTTGTACGAATAGGGCATTATAGTAAAAATGTTAGACTAAACTAATACATGAAATAGTATTAAAGCCAAATAATAAATAAGAATGAGAAAGGAAGAGAATACAAGAGAGCATGGATGCCAGAGACGTTGGCCTTGGCAAGAGTGATGTTCCTTTTCTAAAAGTTTTTTAAGTACTTCTGAGACTACTTAGACTATTTACAATGGTGTGTTGAATTTATACGGTTTACATGTTGCAATGGGATGTTTAATGAAGTGTTGAAACTGAGTTGGCATTCAACTAGTTTAAAAAATTAAACTCTGTTGAATTTCGTTGGAGAAGAAAGAGAATGTAGCATGGTCTCTTCCTATTCGCTGAGACAAATGTGTGGGTTTTACCTTTTTTTTTTATTGGTTGTGTTGAATTTCTTTTTTTTTTCTCTCCTTCTACATTATTTGGTTCAATTATTGTAAATAAAATTATAACTTATTGAAAAAAAATATATTAAAATTTATCATTTTTCATATTCTATAAATAGAGACTTGTTTCATTAGATTTGGACACAGAAAAAAAAATCATCATTCACCTCTCAAACAATTCTCGTTACTATATTTTTCTATTTTATTGAACAATGGATCCCAACAAAAACTCTTCTAATTATACCCAAAACTCTTCAAACTATCCTTTCAACTACCCAAATTTCCCAAATCCCAACAACTACCCATTTCAAAATCAACTTCCCAATCAATCCCAAAACATTCCAAATTACAGTTTTCCACCAAGTTTCTTCATGCCATCAGCTGTTCCAAACTATCATCCATATTATGGTTCGCCGATGTCATATTCTTCTCAACCACCCGCTTATTCTTCTACTCCGACGGATAATGAAATTGCTCAAAATGTTGGAGCAACTGAATTTCCCGAATTTTCTACACAGGTGACTCTTGGTGGTGTAAGTGAAGCTAATGAAGCCACTCCTCGTGCAGACACTTCAACCCCTGCTACCCGGAAAAGCGTCAAATGGACCACCGAGCAGAATTTGGTGCTACTGAGTGGGTGGATCAAACATGGAACAGACAGCGTTGTTGGTAGAAACCAGAGAAGCGAATCATTTTGGGGTAAAATTGCTGAATATTGTAATGAGCATTGCTCATTTGATCCTCCGCGTGGTAGAGTATCGTGTAGAAATCATTACAATTACATGAACCAAAAATTGGGAAAATGGATTGGTGCTTACGATAGCGCTAAACGTATGCAACAAAGTGGGTGGTCGGAGCAAGAGAGAGAAACTGATGTGGAAGAAAGAGAAGATGATGTGAAGGGTGTTGTGTGTTGAATCTATTGTATATAGTCTTACCTCGATTCCTTCTTAATTCATTTTCGTTTTTTTTTCCAATATTTAAATATAACTAACCTTTTCATCTTCAGTATAGTTAACCTCTTTTATCAACAAAATAAATTCAAAAATGTAGACTGATTTAGTTGATTAAATTGGTGATAAAGATTTTACAAAACAAAATATAACGGTATTGCTTGTATGTGAGATCAATGATAATTATCCAAGTATATGTGTATCTAAGAAGACAGCTCTAATTATTGGAGTTAAAATTCACAATTAATATATTATAAAATAAGTCTTAAATTTAGAAAGTGGTGAGATATAATATTTGTGAATAGATCTTTAATAAGATAATTTTCTTGAATTATATTTAATATTGATGATTAATATGACAAATACAAAAAAAAACCAAAGAAAATAGAGCGTATTATAAATATCCAAGTAAAAAGGTAAAATATATCTGTAAAATGATGATTTTGGTTAACTTTTTATATTCTTTAACTCGATCTAACTACTTTGTATATTTAAGGTGTATGTACCGTATTTTTTTTAGAGGATCTCGAGTTGTTGATAAGTGCTTGATTGCAAAGTGATTTGGTCTTGAGTTTTAGTATTTTCTAAGATGGCTACCTCGAATTAATTGGTAATCCTTTAGACAAAATAATTGGGTTTTACTGATAACCATATATATATTATCAAATGTTCATCTTGAATGAACTTTTAGTATGCTAAATTTATGAGATAAATCATGTTCCAACAATAATTTTGCCTAAAACTGGAGAAAATGTTTCAGTCTTGTATTTTTATACATTTGGTTCTGGGAATGGAAAACTTTTCTAATTGATGGCTTGTTCCCTAAGTTGACCCAATACATCCCGAAAATACAACCGAGTATTCTCAATGCGCAGGATGCCTTTGTCTGGCTACCTAGCAGCTCTAGAACCTATACCGCAAAATCAAGATACTTCTCTTCCCAAAGCCAATCCAACC